>NW_028296629.1:482500-849292 GCF_055471065.1 Atractosteus spatula | reverse complement strand
CTTTCTGAACGCAGATGTCTCAGAGCGGTGTGTCCAAGTAGCTGTTAAAGGTGATGGTTATCTTGTCACCATAGCTTCGTTGGTTAAAGCACCTTTCTATTAAACAAAAGAACCTATGTTCAAATCCCAGCCGTGTATTTCTTCCTATCTTGTAGTATAGATCTTACCATTTTGGGCACTCACAAAGGGCTTGATTTCGTTAAATGCATGTGTTCATTTCCTTTCTGGAAAACTTGTTTTTTGATGAAATTCACACAGCTTGCGAAACATGAAATTCAGTTCTTGGTTATCAGTGCAGAAGAAATATTACCGGCTGGCAAAAAGAACGGTAAGAGATTTTTTTTTGATTCGAGAAAAGACTCCACCAGTCAGTCTCTGTGGTGCAATCGGTTAGCGCGTTCGGCTATGAACCGTAAGGTTGGTGGTTCAAGTCCACCCAGGGACGTGGTTTTTTTTGCGATGTAAACATTGTTTTTGCATAGGTCGATTGGATTTCTCAGCTAAACCATAGCCATTTTAATATTTGTAGGAGATGCGACTGTTCAACACGTGTCAAAAATGTCCAATAATGCCCAACATCGCAACTCCCCAGAAAACCATATTCACCCAAGGAAAATGATCGTCTAATCGTCATTTATACTCCCCTCACATCCTCTGCTGAAATATTTTAAAAATACAACGCAGATTTGTTTGAGAGCTTGACAAGCATTGTTTTGTTAGCACTGTGCATCTGGATTTTGATATTTTGACATATTTACCCTAATTTTAAACTGTAAATACTGTACAATCTGTTGTAATTGTGTTGTAATATTAAAATATGTTAGCTGAGGATGCAAAGGGGTGAAAGGGAAAGGTCAGAGGGTATAGTAACAACAAGGTTAGGATTGGTGGAGGTGGTAGGGGTGTTGATGGTTTTTCTCTGTAGAGGATGATTGAGTTTTTTATCCTTCTCTGAAGTGAGAAACTGGAAGAGTTGGGAGTTGAGAGATCTGATGAGGTTAGTTATAGAAGGAAGTTGATGTGGAGCTGTTAGCCGTAAGAATTCCTTAATGTCTTTGATGTTGTCATCAAAGATAAACTGCAGTCAGCAAAGATAAAAAGAAAATGATCTTTGCATACTGCCTTGTCTTTCTCACACCTGAAGAAGGCTCCACGGCCAACACGTTGTGTTTCCTTTCTTCTCTTTTCAGCATGGAATAACCCTTTACTTGTTCCTTTGCAGCCTACGCATGCTGACGCAGCTACTCACCTGATATTTAAATTTCCTATAATCACAAATATGAATGTCTACTGTGGGTATTTTTTCCATGATTATTTATTCTGTCATTGAAGCATATTTTATGTCATACCGAAGTGTCATAATCACTGAATTTTTTTTTTCATTTAGAAAGTAAGAAAATGATAAATCACTATGAATTGCATTAAGCCTGTTCTGATCTAGATTGTCTATATACTTTAACATGCCATGTTCACAATGTCACAACTCAGAAATGCAACAGTGAAGTGTTGTAATTACCAATGTACATAGTGTCGGAACATTGAGATGTTTTGATAATGAGGAAGGAGGGACATGCCATGTTCACAGGGTCATATTTAAAAAAATGGCACAGTAAAATTTCCTAAAGTTCAGGATTTTGATAGTCTGTTCCATTGTCTCTCACACCTCAGTGTCAGAATTTTTAGATGTTTTTATAACCAGGGGGTAGGTTTATAGCAAGAAGCAGAAAGTGCCATCACCCGTTGCTCATCCTCGGTTAACCATATATTCTCATATGCCATGTTCTAGACGTCCCATTTATATTAAAAAGTTCTTGTAAAATGCAAGATTTTAAGACTTTTTATGGTCAGAAGGCAAGGTCGTGGTAAATATGCAGAAAGTGCCTGTGAACTTCTGTTTTGTCTTATTTACTTATTGTGTTTGTGTTACTGTGAGTTTTGAAAATTGGTTTACAATTTTCTGAAATGTGTTTCACACAAAAATGTTATTTGGATAGTCACTACTTACATATTCCCATTTACTGAGGATAAATACAGTAATCCATCCCGATTAGTACTTTTAAAAATTACTGTAAAGAGCCATCTACAGGCGAAAGGCGGCATAACATCACAGCAGCAGCATTTAAGGCAGAAGAAGAAGCTGGCGAATAAGAAGCCAGCTTCAGCCTCGTTAATGCAATACCATTGGGTGAAGTGGAAAAATATTTCTTGCTCTGAATCCTAACATTTTTATAGGAGGTGTTCTAGTACTTCTTGCCTCAGATAAAATTGCCAATACACTTATTTCTACTCCATCAATAGCAGCAGCGTTATCGGTACTGAGTCCTAAATGTACGTCCTGTCATCATATAAAATGTCAAAAGTTTCAACTGCATTCAACTGATCAAAGTTCTCTTCGATGACAGTTATAATTTTATCTAAAATACATCCGAAACAAATTTGCACTGTTTTTTTTATCCAGAAGAGCATCATCATGAGACTCAAAACATACCTGTTTTTTCTTCTTTCCAGGAGGAAGGATTGTTCAGATGCAAACATTGGTCCAAAATCAATGTACTCTCCTATCGCTGTTGCTTCTTTAAATCCTTCATTTGAACGTCGATATTGAGGGATGATATCGTACAAATTGTGGTTTTCTTTTAAAGCAAATTATATTAAAGTATGAGCCTCTGTTATACTGTAGTTGTCTTGGAAGTTTCGAAAGGTATAATATACCCCCTTGTGCCCTCAGCTAAAATATGATAAAATACAACAAAATTTATTTACATAGAACAGCACTTATGGTTACATGTATATTAAAATTAAGATAAATATACAAAAGTATTAAAATACAAATGTACAGTCCTAACATAATCATGCTGTCCAACTGTCTTTTTTGCTTGTCAAGTTCTCCAACAAATCTGTGTCGTAATTTTAAATATTCTAACTAAGGATGCATCAAGAGCATAAATGAATTCTTCTGCCAGCCGTTCAGTCCTTGGCTGAATATGATGTCCTTGAATGTTGGTCATTATTGGCCATTCCCAGTGATATTGACTTACATACTTAATTGTTTAACAAAAACATTCACATGTCTTGCAAATATCAAGTGGGTTAAGGTTTTGCTAAGAAATCCGAATAAGTAGAGATGAGGTTTACATTGCAATAATGAGAAGTGCATTTCTGGGTGGGCTCAAACCACTAACCTTTCAATTAACAGAGACTCACATGTGTCCCTTTTCTCCATTTGCAAGCTTAAAAAAAGAAAATAATGCTTTTTTCTTACCAGCCTGCGATATACAAGGCAAGATTTGTATTTCATCTTTCACAAGCTGTATGAATTTCATGAAAAGCAAGTTGTTCCAGAAAGAAAATGAAAACTTGCGTTAAACAAAATCAAGCTGTACGTAATCATCCATAGTGATTCATTTTGTAAGACAAGCACTGCTGGGATTTGAACTCAGCATCTCCTGTTTTAAGAGGAAAGCATGTTAACCAAATCAGCCAAAGTGCCATCAATGGATCAACACCATGTCTGAGTCAGTGATTGCAGCTGACTGTCACTGGAGGACAGTTCATCGTTCAACAAGTCAGCCTGCATAATGAGGGGGAAGAGACTGACTTCTGTGATGCAGTATCGACAAATACTAACCTTCTGTCCAACTGTTCTCTGCTGCATTCTGGATTAGCAGGTAAATATTGGTTTCCATGAATGTGTAGGGGTTTTGTGTATTTACTGGGACAATTATTAATTGTAGCAGTAAGTCACAAAATGATTCTTTGATGGCTATTAGAAAACCGACCTTGTGAGTTAACTCATTAACGCACACACACAGATACTAATACACTTATTAATACATAAAATGTGCATATAAACATAACAGATCTTAAGAGTGTGGGTTAGCAGAATACAAAAGGTATATATTAAATCATGAAGAGTTCCAAACCAAGAGGGACATACATTCAGTATACCATTCATTTAGACTGTTTCGTAAATGAACTGGGATTACAACTTCTACACTAGATACTCAAAAGCAAGTACATCACTCATAGGTATTAGATTGATATCAATTGTGGTTGAGGTAACAATTGAATTCTCGAACTGTAATGCAGAATGTTGAATACTCATCCGATCTGTGTGGATTCAGATCTCCCGCGGACACAAAGAAGTAGTGGCAGGCTGTTGCTGTGTGCAATCGGCACTCTCTGGCTCGGTGCCAGGCAGTGGCCGGTGCGGCTGGCGAGAAGGAGAGGAGGGAGAGATTCCTGCTGCGATGCGCTGCTGATGCTCTTTGAAGACCGGCTAGTTAGTGTTGGCTGAAACTAGCAGAGCTTGTGCATATGGAAAGTGACTGCGGGTCCAAGCCAGTCACACTCTTTAGATGGGAAGAAGACCAGTTCGTTCCCGATGTAGCGCTAGCCCTGAATCCTGAGATTCAGCTGTCGACAGTTCCGACCGTAGTTCACTCGTTGATCAGGCGAGCTTTGGCGGTGGAGTACCGGTGGTTCACGAGGCTGTCAGCTGGGCTAACCTTGGGCAGATCTTTTTGTTAGGGGCACCTTCTGGGCATTGTGCTGCCTGTTTTATCTGGAGGAACTACGGTAGTTCAGTGGCTTAAAGTTCCGCGGGCATTCGAGACCCACGTGGGGTTACCCTGCCCTACCAGTTCCTGATTGGCTGATTGAGGTGGAGGATGAGTAACAGTGACCTCTGACCTTAGGGTTGTAAACCTTGGGATGAGCCTCTCCCATGGAATCTCCCAGACAGTAAGGCGCCAGAGATGACCATTTATTAGGGTGGCTGGTGAATCTCAGCCTTGGGAGCTGTTCCTTATCAGGAAACTCTATCAGCTAGCAAAACACCTTAAATGTGAACCAGATGGAATGGCCTCTCTGTATCCAGCTGCACTGAGATGAGGGAGAGAGGGACTGGCAAGGGAGCAGCAAACTTAATTCCTGTATTTTAAATACGCCTTGCCGCTACATAAGTGTCCTTAGAAGAAAAATATCTTCTATGATAGTGGTACAGTCCATCAAACCCCTCCTATAGCCTTTCAAAGAGAAAAAAAAAAACTGACAACAAAGTATGTCTATGTGTGGTAATCAACCAGGTCTTACAAACATTCTTAAACCCTTCCACCTCCTTTCACTGCAAATGATTTGTACATGTTAGAAGGTTAATTTTGGCTTCTGATATTATGGTGGATTAAGAGTCCTGAAATCTTTGTAGAAGTACAAAGATGAAAGAAAGGGCAGTGTAATCATGGCCAAGAAAAGGCAAATGTTGGACTATCTGCTTGGATTGAATGGAGCAAAACGCAGGCAACTCCTTGAGCAGAACCTGCTTCACCCTTCAGACTGGGGTTTCTGAAGATCTGTACATTTGAACTTTCAAAGTGACTAAAGTAAAGGAGTTTTCCCTTTTTACCACATAATTCCCACAGATCAACACTAACAGAGAGCCTAATTCCAGCCAGGATTCAATCACTGTCTCTCAGGCATCCCAGCAGTGGATTTCATGACTTCAGAAAGCCATCTTCACTAGTGGAGAACTCAATGCTCTGAGGTTTACTGGCAGAGTCTCACACTGGGTAATGTTAGATGTTGATAAATAATGTCCTATGGAATTCTACTGTTGATAAACTCTACTATGGAACTGCGATGTGTCTTGAAAAAAATCTTCTATGATAGTGGTACAGTCCAGCACAGCCTTTAAAAGAGAAAAAAAACAAGGTAAGTCTGTGGTGTAATCAACTAGGTCTTGCAAACATACTTAACCTCTTCCAGCTACCAACATTACAAATGCTGTTTACACATTAGATGGTTATTTTTGGCTTCTGATATTATGGTGGATAAAGAGCCCTGGAATCTTTGTAGAAGGACAAAAGATGGAAAGAAAGGGCAGTGTAACCATGGCCAAGAGAAGGGAAATGTTGGAGAGATCTTTTTTCATTCACTTTTTATCATTGTTTTTCCAGCCCAACAAAGATCAACATATATGAGCAGGCGTCCTGTGCCAAATCCAATCTGCCTTCCTTCCAAGCATAAAGGAATGTGAGTGAATTAAATATTGACATATGAAAATACACAAAAATATGCAATCACACTGTAGTGTGCTCTCTGAAGGCACCAGTTCTGTAGGGTTTGGGCATTTACTGGGACAATTATTAATTGTAGCAGTAAATCACAAAATTGATTCTTTTGATGGCTTTAGAATCCAACCATGCGACATAACTCGAACAACGCACACACACAGGTACTAATACACGAGGATACATTTATTAATACATAGAATATGCATATAAACCTAACAGATCTTATCGAGAGGGTTATCAGAATACAAAAGGTATATATTCAGTCAGATACAAAGTGTTACACATATCAAAAGGACATACGTTCAATATATCATTCATTTAGACCGTTTCGTAAATGAACTTGGTTATAACTTCTATATTAGATTCTCAAAACAAGTACATAACTCTTAGGAATTAAAGTGATATCAACTGGTTGGGATAACAATTGAATTCTCTAGCTGTAATGCAGTGAAGTTGAATACTCATCCAATCTCTGGGGATTCAGATCTCCTGCAGACTCAAAGAAACAGTTGCAGGCTGTTGCTGTCCAATCCGCGCTCTCTGGCTCGGTGCCAGGCTGTGCTGTGCGGCTTGTGACGGTGTGGTGCTGATGCTCACTGACCGGCTGGTTAGTGTTGGCTTTAACTAGCAAAGTTTGCGCACAGGAGAAAAGATGACTGTGGGTCCCAGCAAGTCAGGAAAAAGACCGGTTCGTTCCTGATGAAGCGCTAGTTCTGAATAGTGATTCAGCTGTCCACAGTTCCGACCTGTTCACGAGGCCTGCTGCTGGTGCTAACCTCGGGTGGATCCTCTGGTTACTCTCTGGCAACCTCCGCTCTAGACTCTTAGAACAAAGGAAAGTTCTGGCACTCGGACACACTGGCCGTTCCGTGGTTGTCCGGGCTGAGTCTCAAGATGGTCAGGAGGTGCGCTGTGAGAATGTCCTGCCCTTGGGAGCCTTCTGCTCCTGGGCCGTCCTGCCCTGGAATTCTCCTTTGAATTCCCTTTAGAAAAGTCCACAGAATTCTCCTGAATCTTACTACAGGCTCTCTGTGTTGCCTGTTTTTACCTGGAGGAACTCCAGCTCGTTGATTGGCTGAACGTTCCATGGGCATCAGAGTCCCACGTGGGTTACTTGGCCCTACCAGTCCCTGATTGGTTGATCAAGGTGAGATATGAGTCATTTACTCCTGACACCTAGGAATGCAGTCCATCTGGCACTCCCTAGACAGATAGGCGCCAATGGATGACCATTGATCATGATAGCCAGGCTTAGCTAAGTGCATCCCCCTTTGGGAGCTGTCCCTTATCAAAGGAAACCTTAAATCAGCCTGCATGAATAGTTTCTCTGTGGCTGCACCACAGAGATGAACAGAGATGGGGCCTCATTTGGGAAGGCTCAGAACACTTAATTCTTTCTTATTAATAAGCCTCGCCGCTACAACACATATGCAGTTTGAGCAAACATAAGACAATAACCAAGTACCACAAACTACCAGGCATCTAGTATCATTAGCAGTTCAGGTGGGGAGCTGCGTCACCATGTGTAGGCTGCAAAGGAACAAGTAATAGGTCTATTCCATGCTTAAAAGAAAAGAAAGAAAACACAACATTTCAGCCGTGGAGCCCTCACACCTGAAGAAGGCTCCACGGCTGAAACGTTGTGTTTTCTTTCTTCTCTTTTCATCTAGTGTCATTAGCCTTTTAACAGTTCCTGTCAAAATAAAATAGAAATGGAAAACATTCTAGAGAGAGTTTGAAATACCAAGGTACAATTTAAAACATATCTCTTCCACTACAACCACAATATTTTGGAGAGATCGTTGAACCTCACTGTTCTGACATGTCCGTTAGCCTACGTCCTGCTTCAGCAATGAATGTGGCGGGGCATATTCTGAGGGAGATGAGGTCAATCAGGTGGCAGGAAAACCACGCTATGCTTTTTGCTTTTTTTGAGATCCTGAAAAGGACAGAGGGGCCATGTATATGTGTGCAGCTGGATATGTAATTGCAGGTGGTGTAGCAAATTCTGCTGAAGCCCCACTGCCTGGTGTGGACGGTAGCTGTGCATGTTGCAGCAGAATTGTGCATGTGAGATCAAGGGGGCATGTCATGTGTTTCAGCACTTCACTCCCTTCAGTAGCACATGATTCCCTGAGTTCTTTGGATGACCTGTGGACCGATCTTTCACGATGAAGAATTCCTTAAGAAGAATAGATCTCAGCCCACCATCCCAATGCCTCCGTCTCAAAACACCAACCTCCCACTGCACTTAGTCTGCAAGGCAGTCCTTTCAAGTGTGATGACGACGCTGGGACCTTCGTTGCCTATTGTACGAGCTGAACTTTTGTGCTCATCAATTCAACGCTCTTTCCATCAACTCATCTTGTCTTTTGACGCTTCGTGTTTTGCGCTCCTTTGACTATCGGCATATCGGGTGACTGCAAACACTGAAGTTCTTGCTTACGGAGTGTGGAACATTGTTTTCAAGTGATCGCTGTTCTGTCATGTTGACGCCGAGTGAATCTTTCTTTGGCAACATGGGCAGGCCGACAGCAGCGCGAGCGAAAGTAATGGCAAATTTCTTGACTTATTTCTGAATGTGAATGTTCTTTAGGAAAGGGATGCGGCGTTGCTTCTCGCCCGTGTAAAGGTCACGCATTCCAGACGTGGTTATGAGTGAACAGTTGGCACAAGAGTCTGAAAAGAGCAAGAGAGGAAGCAACCCTGCCCCATGTGAGGAACAAACTCACGACCTTCAGATTATGAGATTGACACACTACCTACTACGCCAATGAGGCCGGCTGCAGTGCATGTGTCGGAAAGTTTGCCTCACGTGAATTTCAGTCACCTATACACTAATCTTGCGATGCCCTCTGCTGGATGTTGCATTTGCCTTTTGATCTCACCGATACTTTTTTGGTCTGTTTCTGTTGCGAGTCCGTCTTTCAGATCTCACCTAGCACAAGTCTCTCTGGCTGAAGTGGCCTCTCTGCTTCAGCATCGTGCCCTCACTCAGCCATTAAAAATGTCACTCGGACTTCTGACATGCTGACATGAAATGTCAAGAGAGAGTGGCGGAGACGCTTAAGCCAGAGAGAAGATGAAAAGGGGGCGTGGCTGCGAAATGCTTGACAGCTGCACGATGCTCTCCATGAAAGGCATGACCACAGGCTAAAAGACACCTTTCAGCACATCAAGCTCTAAGCACACACCTAGAGAACGCAGGAATTGATGCTGCTACTTCCCACATGCAAGGCAAGCGCTGTACCATACAAGCCAAACCCGCTTGCTGGGGCTTATGCCTCGGCGTCACCTAGTGCCACTTGTTCCCCTCTTACCAGGCAAAGTTCACTGCCCTTCGTCTGCAAGGCAGCCGTGTAATTGCGGCTTTCTTGACTTATTGATGAAGGTCTGACTGGACGAGCGAATGACGCCTCTCCCCCATCCTCAAGCTCACTGACAGATTGAAATAGCCAATGTTGCCGTGGCTCGTTGGTCTAGTGGTATGATTCTCGCTTAGGGTGCGAGAGGTCCCGGGTTCGACTCCCGGACGAGCCCTCGTGTGCTCTTTTCCTCCTCTTCCACAAGACTGGGAACTGATATCCACATCACTTCGCAGCGTCTGCTTATGGCAAACGATGGAATGTGACTAATGACTGAACGAGCCTGGCGAATTCTCATCACGTGGCACAATGAGAGCGTGCAGTCAGCTCTCCAAGGCGGCAACCTCATTGCTCGTTCAAAAGAACACGTACTGAAAACTCATCACCACTATGTCGTAGATGAGCACCGCGATCGCTTGTTGTCATGCGTCCTTACTTGGGAAATGCAAAAGCAAAAACTGCCCTCTCTCAGCCACCGAAACGTGTGCGGCTCGCCTTGCGCTCTCTGCGCCTCGCATATTTGTGGAGCTGTCTGCTCTTCTTTCTGTTGAAGTACTCAAGTTACGGGGCGTCCTGCAGCCTATGATGTTCTCACTGAGAGCTTTCAAGATTTGAAGGAAAACTACGAGCTTGATGGCTCAAGTCGAACAAATGTGATTGTTAAGCAATCGATGATCAAAAGCACGTCTTCTAACAATTTGTGAGAGTATTATCAGCACTGTTTTCACTCGGATATACTTCTCACTTGCTAAGCTGACAAACTGGACGAGAAAATGCTGGAGACGCACTCAGTGCAGACTGAGGTTGGGAAGGAGGTGTGGCCCTTCAACGCTTGACAACTGAAGGACATTCTCTCCACAACGGAGGAGCACCTATCAGAAGTCGCAGAGGCTAAATTAGAGCACCGGGCTCCCAGAGCTCCAAACTCAGACCTGGAGGATGCGGGAATCGATCCCGCTATCTCTCGCATGCGAAGCGAGCGCTCTACCATTTGAGCTAATCCCCCGCGCTTCATGCTTCTCGGCATCATGTCTTAACGCCTCTGCCCCTCTTGCCAGGCACCGCCCACTGCCCTTGGTCTGCAAGGCAGTCCTTTCAAGTGCGATGACGACGCTGGGACCTTCGTTGCCTATTGTACGAGCTGAACTTTTGTGCTCATCAATTCAACCCTCTTTCCATCAACTCATCTTGTCTTTTGACGCTTCGTGTTTTGCGCTCCTTTGACTATCGGCATATCGGGTGACTGCAAACACTGAAGTTCTTGCTTACGGAGTGTGGAACATTGTTTTCAAGTGATTGCTGTTCTGTCATGTTGACGCCGAGTGAATCAGTGTTCTGATGTGTGACAGTGACAGTGAAGCTCTGCTCTGTGTGCTTTAGGAGAGCTGATGTCCTCTGTGAAAGAAGAGGCCCCAGAGTACTATGACGATG
Source organism: Atractosteus spatula (assembly GCF_055471065.1). Lineage (NCBI taxonomy): Eukaryota > Metazoa > Chordata > Actinopteri > Semionotiformes > Lepisosteidae > Atractosteus > Atractosteus spatula. The sequence continues at coordinate 838,425 of NW_028296629.1, read as the reverse complement.
CTGTAACTATACCTCAGAGTCCAGATGCCTTGTCAGGTGGGTTATTTCAGTCCAGTCCCAAAGAGAAACCTTGTACCAATCCCAGAAACTCTGAGTCTCTCTCCTCTATGTACTGCAGACCACATCACACTGAGTCTGTTTATTCTGCTGCCAGTGTCCAGCTCCTCTTCAAATATTTCACAAGGATACAAAGCATTGCCTTCTCTGTTCTGATACAGGCTGCACTGTTGTCAGTCACCATCTCAATTTAAAAAAATGGAATGGGTTTGAAATGTATTATATAATCAGGTTGCCTGATCCCCTGTATTTTAAATCTGATGTGTAACAGTAAAACTGTCTCTGTGTGCTTCAGGAGAGCTGATGACTTCTGTGAAAGAAGAGGCTCCAGAGTACTATGATGATGCTGTAACTGTGCCCCAGAGCCCAGACACAGTGTCAGGTGAGTTATCATAAATAAGACTTGGTAGTACACTCTGTACCAGCCTGCATTAGCCTTTGTCATTAGAAATAAACACTACCTGGAAGAGAAATAGTCTCTGACAAGCCAGTATGTGTCAGAATGACAGCGAGATTACTGACCTGCTCTTCTGTTCACAGGGAGACTCCTCTCTGATGCGGCACCTTCTGGATACAGTGTGGATGACAGTGAGGGAGACCCCACTTTAGGTAAAGGGGACTACAGCCAGGGATCTCGGTGTGAGTGAGGTAGTTCAGGGATGAAGAAGATGATCCCCAGTAATCAATCGCTGTGCCAATCTCATCCAAGACAAGAGGGCACCAGGTCTAAGTGGTGGCTCAAATTGTGCTGTGTCCTGCATGGATCAATAGTAGCTAATACAGAGTCCTGATTGCATACCTCAGATGTCAGATCTAAGTGGGGAATTGATTCTGTTTTTTTATGTTCTGCTAGAGTATCTATTGGCTTGCCTTTATCAGCTGTGTTGGAAAGATAATCTGTGCTTCGTCTCAGGAAAAAATCATCAGTACTGTCATTTTATTCTGTGCGTATGGCCGTTATTTAAAGTATATAAAAATCACGAGTTCATAGATTTCTCCAAATATCAACGACACCTTGTAAACCTGTGATAAGAATTCCTTCAATCCAATAGTTTCACTCCAGGGAAAAGGCAGGGAAACATAGAGAATTCTTATTTAAAGACAACATCCGTATTGGATTGCATGTAAGCAGGCATCACTCAGAATTCCTAATATGATTCTGAATTCAGTTTTGCAGTTCTTTAGTGTTTTACTACTTTCAGAGAGTCCTTTATTGACCTTGCTGAAGCAGAGAAGCGACATAATCACAAATGTGACCAGTTTTTTTGCTGTTTCTGGTTAATAATGATTATTATTTTGTATTTTGATTAGTATTTTTCGTAGCATTCTTCTTCAGCTTTTAAGTTATTTGGTGAGCAAGAACCACTGAGAACGAATCTGAATGTGTGAGCCCATTTCAAAAAATAAAAAAAATAAGTTATATAAATCAAACCTTTTCTTCTGTAGTAATTTCATTTGATATTAAAATTAGTCCTGATTTACAATTTTTGGACATGGTTCATCTTAAATAATTTTGTAATAAGTTTCAGTTTAGGAAAATCATGCCCCAAAGCTACCAAAACTGGTAATGTTCACATAATGTGTAATGCAATAGCAGCAGTTGGGGTGGGAAACAAAAGGCATCTTTTGGTATGAATCCTAAAACTTCATAGATGGCGTTCTAGGATTTCTTGCTTCAGATAAAGCTGTCAATACAACATAGATTTCTACTCAGTCAATATCAGCAGTGTTATCACTACCAAACGCTAAATATAGATCCTGGCAATACTTCATGAGTTGTTCATTAGAAAATTGTTTATGTTTTTTTTTAACATATTTTCAATACCAGACAAAAAGTCGAAAGTTTCAATTTCATGCAACTGATGAAATCTCTCTTCGATGGAAGTTATAAGTACAGTACATCCAAAATACTGCGGAATCAATCAAATTTACATGTTTCTTGTGGATCCAGAAGATCATTTTGAGACTCAAAACATGCCTGTCTTTTCTTTTTTCGAGGACGAAGGAGTAGGAGCAGGAGTAGCAGTAATGGCAAGAACATGTTTAGAGTTCAGCACTTCTCATTTCTAATGCGGAGCCATCGACTCGGAAAGCACCAGCCCCGATAAAATAAATTGCAGAATTGCTGCCTACACGCTTTGAATTGCTGGCATTCTCTGAAAGCGTTCCTTTTTGAGGGTTCATGAAATTCCTCACATTTGAGCCAACACTAAAATATTTCATTTGGGGTCGCCTAATTCATAGTGCAAACCGAATCTACAGGGGAATGGTGTGGCACATGAAGCCGTTTGTTATTCTGTTGTGAGGTGTGAGGGGCGGAATGCAAATCGAGTTGGTGAATAGAAAATGAAACAGGAGTCACTTCTTGAGCTACAAATTCCAAAAAGTATGAAAACCTGTGCATTTTAACAGTGCAGAATACTCACAAATTGCACTGAGTTGCTTGCTTTCTTCTGCTGCTTTTATATTTCAGTCATTCACTGTCAGCTAGCACTGGAACAATTCAAGAGAGGTAAAAACAGAAGCAGTCAGGAGTGGGGTTTGAACCCACGCCTCCATTTGGAGACCAGAACACCCAAGCCAGCTGAAAAGACACACATCCTTGAGTCTGGCGCCTTAGACCACTCGGCCACCCTGACAAGCAAAAGCAAGGTGTGTGCTGAATGCACCAGTAGTTGACTAAACTGAGATTCTTCCCTGAAATTATTTGCTTGCGAAGAGCCAAGTTGCCTTGAATGGATCTTGGAATTCAAATATACGGATGGATTGTTATTTGGTTGTGAGTTTTGAGGGGCGTATTATAAATTGAGTTGGTGAAAATGCGCTTTTTGTTAGTCTGTCGGGAGGCTGCACAAGGTGTTTAGAGGGAGAACGTCTAAAAGACAGGCTCTCTATGTTTAACATCAAGGCAGATTTATTTTTTCTCAATGGAAATGCTCATCAGCGCTTTCAGCTTTACGTAGGGAATAACATCTGCTGAGATCACTTTTGAGCCAGTGCACATGGTAATGTGCCACCAAGTACATTTAATATTGGCTGTGGTAGCGAGCTGCTTTTGTTTGTGAGGCTTTTACTTCTTCAAGCTGAATTATCGGCAGGAGTAGTTTATTAAATCTTTGCTCATAGCGCTCCATCAGAAATACCTTGTCCATGTTCAAAAGAGATCAGAGGATTTACTTCATACTTTCACATAGCATACCTTACACGAAAGATTTAAATGGGGAATTGATTGTGCTTCTTGATGTTGTTCCTGTGGTTGCCTTGGTTACAATGGTGAACATTCTTCCACGTTCTGCTAGAGTATCCACTGGGTGGGCTTTATCAATTGGCTCGGATAGGTCATCAGTGCTCCGTCTCCAGAAAAATAATCAGCACTGTCTTTTTTCTGTGTGCATGACCGTCTTTTAAAACATATAAAATCACGAGTTCATTGATTTCTCCAAATAACAACAATACATTTTAACCCAGCGGTTAGCATTCCTCCAATCCAATAGTTTTACTCCAAGTAAAAAGCAGCGCAATATATAGAGAGATGATATTCAAAGATTTCAATGTTCTTATTGGATTGCCTGTATGCAGATATCGCTCAGAATTGCTAATATGATTTTAATTCAGTTTTTCTCTACTACTTTCAGAGTTTTTTATTGACCTTGCTGAAGCAGAGAAGTGACATAATCACAAATGCGACCAGTTGTGCAGCTGTTTCTGGTTAATAATGATTAATGCGAAAAAAAAACAGCTCCTTGCATTCAGAGCAAGAGCAACCAACATGCTCACTTGTTGAGTTGGGTATTTTCCAAGCTACTGTTCCTTAGCTGTAAAGTTATGTGGTGAGCAAGGACCTCTGAATCCATCAAGAAGACAGGAAAACTAATATCGCACTGCCGTCTTGTGTACAAAATATTTGTTCAGCTCTAACGTCTGTGTGCGTTGACAAGGCATCTCAAAAGGATGTATTAAATAAGAAAATGATCCTTTATGATACCATTCCTGTGGTTGGAGCGTTGTTTCGCCCTTTTACATTCTACAATTTTTACAGACAAGGTTTTATCACTGGAGTTGTACAGAACAAGTGTGCATCAGTCCATGAAAATCATCAGTACTGCTGTTTTTTAACGCTTGCGTTAAAAGACAAAGCAAAGGATATAACCTGTAAATGTCTTCATGTCTTACAGGTTATGAAATACAATTTCTTCCTTTCTTAATAATTTCTTAGTATTGATAGATGCTTTTTTGGAATTTTAACAAAATCACAATTACAGACATTTGGGGTTAAACTGTTATTCACATACTCTAACAAAGAGAAACGTTAGTGTCTTCCAGTTTGTGAGCCCATTTCTCAAAATATAAAAAAAATAAGTTATAAATATTGAATTGTTCTATTTTGTAGGCTTGCATAGTCTTATTCATATTTCAGTTAAACATTTTCTTCTGTAGTAATTTCATTTGATATTATATTAATCCTGATTTACAATTTTTGGACATGGTTCATCTTAAATAATTTTGTAATTAGTTTCAGTTTTGGAAAATCGCACCCAGAAGCTACCAAAACTGGTAATGTTCATGTAATGTGTAATGCAATAGCAGTATTTTGGGTGAGAAAACAAAAGGCATTTCTTGGTATGGATCCCAACACTTCATAAGCGGCGTTCAAGGACTTCTCGCTTCGGATAAAGCTGTCAATACATCATAGATTTTTACTCAATCAATATCAGCAGTGTTATCGCTACCGAACGCTAAATATAGATCCTGGCAATACTTCGTGAGATCTTTGTAAGAAAATCCAAAATACTACAGAAGCAATCAAAGGTATACGTTTCTTTTGGATCGAGAGGAGGATAATTATGAGACTCGAAACATGCCTGTCTTTTCTTTTTTTGAGGACAAATGGATTATTGAGGTGTAAAGATGGGTTCAAAACCAATCATCTGCTATTGCTGCTGTTTCTTTGATAGTTTCTTCAAATCCTTCAACTGATCATCGATATCGAGGAATAATATTACACAAATTGTGGTTTTCTGTTAATTGCCAATTTTATTGTAATTACATCTTTGTTTACAGATGTCTTGCATGTATCACAAGGTATAATAGTCGCTGTGCGTCCTCAGCTAAAATGTTTTAAAAAGTACGACATAAGTACAATATGCTTAACAACATTTATGGTTATATCTATATTAAAATGAAGGTAAATATACCAAGATATTAAAATACAATTTTAAAGTCCTAACCTAACAATGCTTGTGAAGTTTTCCAATAAATCCGAACTGTAATTTTGAATTATTATTGCTGAGAATGCAAAGAGAGTACAAATATCAAATTCAATGAGTGAAAATACAAAAGTAGTTCACTAAACTGAGTTTCTTCCCTGAAATGATTTGCTTGCGAAACACTAAGCAGCTTTGAACGGATCGCGGGAATCAGATATAAGATGGGTTAAGAGTGTGCTTTCCAACTTTTGAGTAACATTTTTCTTTGATAGGGCGGAGTTGTCTTCACAATCTGGGTTAAATCAAAAGGAGTGACGTCAGTACAAAACAGCTTTCCTTCTTGGGGAACAACGGTTGTGTTCCATATTTCTAACTATTTTGGTTTCGAGATCTCAATTTAGTGTGAAACATAAAAGCCAGCCGGCTAAATGGTCTTTCAACTAATCGCCCGTGCAGGGATCAAACCCCAGCTGCTGGTACGAGTAGCGTAAGGCTCTGCAACATGCAGACGAGGAACTAATCTCTGCTTCTTCATTATATACACAGTGAGCTATATTTGCAAGCCTACTGCCCCCTACGGGCTCTGTATTTCATTGCGGTACAAGACCGGTCGTGGAGACTTCTCGGTCTCGGTGAAAGTGATACACTCCGTAAAATTTCAAGACATTCATTTGTTTTTAAAGGAAAATCACCAACAGCGGCCGAGATCTATTGGAGGTTTTTTTTTTCATTCTATACTGCGATTTCTGAAGGGTACCCTGTGAAAATACGAGTTTTGACGAGAAGGGATAGACATATATGGTCAGCAGGCTTGGGGAATTGGACCTTATGGTGAAGGCTGCGGGCTCAGCAGCAGCAGACCCTGATCAGTATCGGTTGACTCCGATATTTACCTTAGTGTCGATATACTAAGATGTTTTGGTAACGAGGAAGGAGGGACAAAGCAATTTGGCAGAATGTGTGCTATTTTGTTGACTATAAATCCCCACATGCTGTGTTCAGAGGGTCATTATTAAAAAAAACGTAACAGTAAAATCTCTTGTACTTCACGATTATGAGTGCCTGTTACATTGTGTCTCACACCTCAGTGTCAGAATTGTGAGACGATTTTGTAATCAGCAGAAATTGCATTCACCTTTTCCCAATGCATTCTCACATGCCATTTTCTCCCATGCCATGTTCAGAGGGTCATATTTTTAAAATGGTACAGTAAAATGTCCTGAAGTTCAGGATTGTGACAGTCTGTTATATTGTGTCTCACACCTTGATGTCAGAAATATGAGACAATTTTAAAATCAGGAGGGAGGGCCCTAGCAATATAACAAACATTGCATTTACCATTTGACAATGTATTCTCTCATGCCATGTTCAGAGGGTCGTATTTAAAAAACGGTACAGTACAATGTCCTGAAGTTCAGGATTTTGATAGTCTTTTCCATTGTCTCTCACTCATCTGTGTCAGAATTTTTAGACATTTTTATAACCAGGAGGTAGGTTCACAGCAATAAGCAGAAAGTGTGATCACCCTCTGCTCATCCTCAGTTAACCATATATTCTCATATGCCATGTTCTAAATATCCCATTTAAAACTGCTATATTAAAATTTCTTGCAAAATCCAAGAGTTTGAGACTTTTTATGACCAGAAGGCAAGGTCGTGGAAAATATGCAGAAAGTGCCAGTGAACTTATGTTTTGCCTTTGTCTTATTTACTCGTTGTATAACATGCCAGATTGTATTATTGTGAGTTGTGTTTCTGAAATGTGTTTCATACAAAAATGCAATTTGGACAGTCTCTACTTACATATTCCCCTTTACTGAGGATATGTACAGTAATACATCCGGATAAGTATTTTTAAAAATGACTGTAGAGAGCCATCTACAGGCGAAAGGCGGCATGACATCACAACAGCAGCATTTAAGATGGAACGAAAAACGCGAAGAAGCTGGCGAATAAGAAGCCAACTTCAGCCTCGTTAATGCAATAGCATTAGGTGAGGTGAGGTGGGAAAAAAAGCAAATTTTATGCTTCAAATTCAATACATTTTATTTATTATGAATGTGCCGGAAATTTTTCAGTACTTTAGAGGGTTCTGCCATTTTAGATGTTATGCTGTTCCTGTCTGATTTATCAAATGTGTCATTTAAATCTCCCGTCATTTCTATATCAGTCTGAAGGCCTTGAAGTAAAGATTGCAATTCATCCAAAAATGCAATTCATCCAAAAAAAGTTTCCCACTGGTGATACATACAAGGAAATGAATGTACATTATCCCCCAAAATCAACAAATTTAAAATCAAATACCTCCCTCATCTGCAGGTGGAGAGAATAATGTCAGAATAAATACAGGTTTAAAAGTCAAGAGCATTGATAGTCCTATTTGAAAATGACACTAAAATGCTCACAATATATTAAAAAGCTCTGTAAAATAATAAAAAATAAAACAAGGTAAAAATAAATAATACACAGTTATAAAGCTCAGGAATTATCAATGGGAAGTTACAATGGGTTGATATGATTTAAAAAATAAAATGTTTGAAAAAAATCCACTTACAATATGCTAAAAATGGCAAGAATACTTAAAACAGGTGTGTAAAATTAAAAAATAAATAAAACAAGTTAAAAATAAATACTAAATGGTTTTAAAATTCAGGAATGTGATTGGTCAGATGCTTACGATGAGTGTTGCTGGTGTTTCGTGTGATTTACCGAAATGAAAAAAATATTCAATTTAAAAAACGGCAAGAGCTCGTATGAAAAAAAAGTTCTTCAGTATCTTTGTTGTAACAGCTGCACCAGAACTAGTGTATTCATATACATCAGAAAAGTAGCTGAACTTGACTGATTTATATTCAGTTATATGCATTGGGGACGAAAAGGAGACTTACAGTGCCTTGCGAAAGTATTCGGCCCCCTTGAACTTTTCAACCTTTTGCCACATTTCAGGCTTCAAACATAAAGATATAAATTTTTTATTTTATGTGAAGAATCACCAACAAGTGGGACACAATTGTGAAGTGGAACGAAATCTATTGGATTTTTGAAACTTTTTTAACTAATAAAAAAATGAAAAGTGGGGCGTGCAAAATTATTCGGCCCCCTTGCGTTAATACTTTGTAGAGCCACCTTTTGCTGCGATTACAGCTGCAAGTTGCTTGGGGTATGTCTCTATCAGTTTTGCACATCGAGAGACTGAAATTCTTGCCCATTCTTCCTTGCAAAACAGCTCGAGCTCAGTGAGGTTGGATGGAGAGCGTTTGTGAACAGCAGTTTTCAGCTCTTTCCACAGATTCTCGATTGGATTCAGGTCTGGACTTTGACTTGGCCATTCAAACACCTGGATACGTTTATTTGTGAACCATTCCTTTGTAGATTTTGCTGTATGTTTGGGATCATTGTCTTGTTGGAAGATAAATCTCCGTCCCAGTCTCAGGTCTTTTGCAGACTCCAACAGGTTTTCATCCAGAATGGTCCTGTATTTGGCTGCATCCATCTTCCCCTCAATTGTAACCATCTTCCCTGTCCCTGCTGAAGAAAAGCAGGCCCAAACCATGATGCTGCCACCACCATGTTTGACAGTGGGGATGGTGTGTTGAGGGTGATGAGCTGTGTTGCTTTTACGCCAAACATATCGTTTTGCATTGTGGCCAAAAAGTTCGATTTTGGTTTCATCTGACCAGAGCACCTTCTTCCACATGTTTGGGGTGTCTCCCAGGTGGCTTGTGGCAAACTTTAGACGAGACTTTTTATGGATATCTTTGAGAAATGGCTTTCTTCTTGCCACTCTTCCATAAAGGCCAGATTTGTGCAGTGTAAGACTGATTGTTGTCCTATGGACAGACTCTCCCACCTCAGCTGTAGTTCTCTGCAGTTCATCCAGAGTGATCATGGGCCTCTTGGCTGCATCTCTGATCAGTCTTCTCCTTGTCTGAGCTGAAAGTTTAGAGGGACGGCCAGGTCTTGGTAGATTTGCAGTGGTCTGATACTCCTTCCATTTCAAGATGGTCGCTTGCACAGTGCTCCTTGGGATGTTTGAAGCTTGGGAAATCTTTTTGTATCCAAATCCGGCTTTAAACTTCTCCACAACAGTATTACGGACCTGCCTGGTGTGTTCCTTGGTCTTCATGATGCTCTCTGCGCTTTCAACAGAACCTTGAGACTATCACAGAGCAGGTGCATTTATACAGAGACTTGATTACACACAGGTGGATTCTATTTATCACCATCAGTCATTTAGGACAACATTGGATCATTCAGAGATCCTCGCTGAACTTCTGGAGTGAGTTTGCTGCACTGAAAGTAAAGGGGCCGAATAATTTTGCACGCCCCGCTTTTCATTTTTTTATTAGTTAAAAAAGTTTCAAAAATCCAATAGATTTCGTTCCACTTCACAATTGTGTCCCACTTGTTGGTGATTCTTCACATAAAATAAAAAATTTATATCTTTATGTTTGAAGCCTGAAATGTGGCAAAAGGTTGAAAAGTTCAAGGGGGCCGAATACTTTCGCAAGGCACTGTACATGGATTTTATTAGGTTTTAGGAATCAGAAAATTTATTTGTACGTTTATGCCTACGAGCAGAAATAACTTCCTGCTTTCAGCGCTTTTATTGTTTCTGCTTGTAACCTCGAACAGAGAAACCCGGTACTGACTCACAGAAACGCCCCGGAGTTTCTGTGTTTCTGGGATTTAAGAGGGATGTACTGTATGAAGACAGTAAAGGGAGTTTTTTTTCCCGCTGTAGAGTATGAAGGCGGTGTGACGAGTCTGGAGGGTGGAGACGCGCATTCCGCACGGGGAGCGCAGAACAACGAGTTTCCCCTGCAGCTCACCGAGTCCTGTCCTATATAACCGCTGAGCCTGGGACACACTGAATCTCTAACCAGCGTTGGCGATGTAAAGGGTTAAACCCAGAAGTCGAGAGTGGAGTTTTTGTATAAGTGTAAGATTAAGGGAATAGGGTTTTGGGGAGTTTGGTGCACAGAAGAGGTTTCGGTTTAGGTTTAGTTTGCTTTTGACACATTTGTAACGGCCATGGCGGCCTGTAGATTCGGCATGCGCCGTTACTTTTGCGCACGTTTGGTGAATAAGGGTGGTGAGGGTTCGGCTCACTCGGGTGATATTTCACGGTTGGACTTTTTAAGGAAGGTGTTACAGAAAGGATTAAGGCATTAGATGTCAAATGCTTAATCACTTTTCTGAAGGGAATTGGTTTTGACATTAGTTTCAATCGGCGAAGTTACTGGAAGAATTTTGGATGAAAATAGAGGAGAAAAAAAGATGTGGGCCTGATTAGAATGTTTGAATGGCAGAAGCTGATGGATCTTTCTAATGTGGTGTGAGCCTGGTCAGTACCTGGAGGGGAGACCTCCTGGGAAAAACCAAGGTTGCTGCTGGAAGAGGTGTTAGTGGTGCCAGCAGGGGGCGCTCACCCTGTGGTCTGTGTGGGTCCTAATGCCCCAGTATAGTGACGGGGACACTATACTGTAAACAGGCGCCGTCCTTCGGATGAGACGTAAAACCGAGGTCCTGACTCTCTGGGGTCATTAAAAATCCCAGGGCGTTTCTCGAAAAGAGTAGGGGTGTAACCCCGGCATCCTGACCAAATTTCCCATTGGCCCTTACCAATGATGGCCTCCTAATAATCCCCCTCTATGAATTGGCTACATTACTCTGCTCTCCTCCCCACTGAGAGCTGATGTGTGGTGAGCGTTCTGGCGCACTATTGCTGCTGTCGCATCATCCAGGTGGATGCTGCACATTGGTGGTGGTGGAGGGGAGTCCCTATTACCTGTAAAGTGCTTTGAGTGGAGTGTCCAGAAAAGCGCTATATAAGTGTAAGCAATTATTATTGATTAATAGGACTGTGATTGTTCGCATGTTTAATGAGATGGTGATGAAGGAAGATGTTGTGACATGGTTGTCTAAGTATTGTTTAGTGAAAGGTGAGCTTCAGAAAGTCTTGGATGATGATGGCATCTGGAACTGTTCATGGAGAGTACCTGTTTCATTGCATGAAGACAAAAAATGGTTATGGTGGATTTAAACACATTCCTTCTTTGATTGGATTATGTGAAAATAGAGGCCTTGTGTTCTACCAAGGGCAGCCAAAACCGTGCAGGAGATGTGGGGAGCTGGGTCACTTTGTGGATGCCTGTACAAAGGTGGTGTGTGGTAAGTGCAAGGAAACTGGACATGCATATACTGAATGTACAAGCGTGAGGAAATGTAATCTCTGTGAGTGTGAAGGTCATGTGTTTAAAGACTGTCCAAATTCCTTTGCAAATAGAACAAAACTGGTAAGACCGATGCAAAAACAGGAAGAGTTTGAAGAGGTATTTAGGGCTGGAGCAGTGGTTCTGGATCAGGAACTGGATGTGGTTGACGTTGAAGAAAGTGGTGAAAAAGAGAGCGAGGGTTCAGAATGGAGTGAAGGAGATGAGGCTGAGGTAGAAGAGAATGATAATGTTGCAAAAAGTGAGGTGGAATCTGATTTGATTGGTAGCATCTCTTCCAATAGCCTGCCACCTGTGGAGACTGAAAGTGCTCAAATGAAATGTACAGAACAGTGGGTGCAGTCTAAAAGAGACATTGGATTTAGAAAATGATTTAACTCCGAGCAGAGTGAGGGAAGATCATTTTCCAAGTCCTCAGGTAGGTTCTCCCATGGGTTTAGATGTCTCCAATATATGTGATCTTACTGACCAAGCTTCAGAACCAGAGACTCAAGGATGGCAGGTGGAGAAATATCCTATGGATTGTGGGGGTGGTGGAGGAGGAGACAATTAAAGCAAAAGTGGGGGGGGGAGGCCTGTATAGTAGGTGTCTATACACTTGAATGATTGTAGCCAGATCTTTTAGTCTCCCCTGGTCCTACTTTAAGTGTGGCTCTTAATATTGTGTCCATAAATGTGAGAAGCATTCGCTCCAAGTTAAGGGCAAGGACTATATTATCATTTGTGAGGAAGGTAACTGCTGATATTGTGTTGTTACAGGAGTGTGGGTTACCCTTTAAAAACTGCTATAAGGATATGGAAGAACTGTGGACATTGGGCCGATCAACCTGGTGTGGGTCCAAAGAAAATAAATCTGATGGTATAGCTGTTCTAATTAAAAATAAGATGGTAGAGGTACGACAGCACCTTGTAATGAAACCAGGGAGAGCACTGGTGGTATATCTGGGTTTCATGAATGTCTAATTTAAACGCTTAAATATATATTGTCTGAGTTGCTCACATGACAGATATGTCCTAATTCAGGAACTGAGTATATTTATTGGGATGGGATTTTAATTCTCTTTTAGAAAGAGAAGGCAGAATAACGGGCGAGAGACAGGTCCAATTTGATAAATCATCAATATTATTGCAAACATTATGTAAAGATTTTAAACTGAAAGATGGCTTCAAACTTCATAGTCAGGGGAGGGCAGGTTTCACATGCCACAAGTCTAATGGGACCCAAGGCTCACGCATTTTGTTTTGGTACTTGATTTTACTTGCATGACCGCAGGCCTAACCCCTGTTTTTTTTTTTCTCTGACCATTGTCTACTGTCATTTACAATTTCTATTCCAACAGCTGTTACTGTGGAGAAGGGTGTGTGGAAGCTCGATATTTTGCTTCTGGAAGGTGAGGTAGTGACGCACAGGTTCAGGGAAAGATATAAGGAATGGCGGTCTTTGTATGACCTGTTTGGCACAAGAGCACAGTGGCTGACCCTGCGCTCTGACCCCCAGCTTCTCTCCCTGTCTGTGTGTCTCATGGAGTTAGAAAGACTACAAGCTGTGCAAACTTCCAAATCTGTAACATCATTTCAAGGGTGTATGATAGATCATTCACAAGATCAAATGGCTGTTTATTATTGTAAGAACTGTAGTTCACTATTGTTCTTTTGACTCTTGAGCTTGCATTATACAGCCGTTGAGTGCATTTTAAACCTAAGAGATATCCAACTGATTCAACCTGTCTGATGAATGTTAAATGGGTTGTGACTTTTGGCAAAGTTTTTTGCAACATTATTTGTTTCATGAATACCATTCATCTCTATAACAACTTTCCTGTACCCTGAACATATGTTTTAAATTGCTTGATCCCATTTGGTGCAACCTTTGCGTTGTACTTGTAATGTGTTGTTTGCATTAGGAGTGTGTTTAATAAGCAGAAAAGAAGCCCGTTTCTTCTATTGCTTCTGATCTTATACAGTGGTCAGAATCTCTCATCCAAAAGCTGATGAGTAGGAGGGGGGGAAATTAGTGCAGATGCACAATCCATAAAAAAACATTAAAGAGCATAAAGGTTTTCATCACATGGACTTGTTTGACTGTTTAGGATTAATGTTTTGGTGGCAGATCAATTAAAGGACAACAACCAGAAACACTGGTTCTCACACTGAATGCATTCTCCTTCAATAATCTTTTTTACCAACAGGTGAGTGGAGTTGCCATGGGCACCAGAATGGGACCCAGCTATGCCAATATCTTTGTTGGCTGGGTAGAAGAACGTTTCTTAGCTTGCTACACTGGCTATGTCCCTGACCTCTTCAAGCGATATATTGATGACTGCGTCAGTGCCGCCACATGCTCCAACGATCAGCTTAAGTGCTTCCTGCACCATTTCACCAACTTCCACCTGTCCCTCAAATATATGGTTAACATATCTTCCACTACTCTTCCGTTTCTGGACATCAACTTCTCCATCAACTACCCCAGACTCTCCACTTCTGTTTATTACAAACCCACGGTTTCATACAGCTATCTCTTGTATAGCTAATTTCACCCCAAACATACTAAAAATTCTCTCCCTTTTTCACAGTTCCTTCGGCTACAACAAATATGCAGCGACGACATCGACTTCCAGAACCAAACCCTCAAAATGTACTCCTTTTTCAACAACAGAGGATACCCCAGCAGTGTTATTGACAGGGCCCTTGCCCGAGCCAAAAACACCCCTTGGACCATCAACCCAATCAGGAACTCCCACCGTAACAACCGCATTCCTTTGGTGCTTCCCTAACACACTTCCTATCCCCAGGACTGTTAACGACAACTTTTCCATCCTACAGGATGATCCCTCCATTGGGGCCCTCTTTTCTGACTGCCCCATCATCTTATATCGTCAATCACCTAATCTGCGCAACCTTCTTGTTCACAGCTCCCTTGACCGCCCTCAGCAACCCTCCACACCAGGTACTTTCCCCTGCAACAGAGCTCGCTGTATCGCCTGCAAGTACACATCCAACACCACACTCATTCAAGGCCCCTCAGGACAATTCTGGATCACCCAGATGGCATCTTGTACCTCCAGCAACCTTATTTACTGTATCTCTTGCAGTAAATGCCCAGTTTCTCTCTATATTGGAGAAACAGGAAGGGGACTTGGAGACCGCTTCAGAGAACATGTCAGGGCTGTGAAGATTAAAGATCTCTCCAAAAACCATTGTTTCTCATTTAACCTCTGATGGCCATGACCACTCTAATCTCTCCGTCTTTGTTCTCAAAGATGGTTTTCTGAACTCATACATTAGAAAGACTACCGATACCAAACCAAACTTATCCTGCAGCTAGGATCACAACTTCCCCTTTCTCTAAACGACAGACTACTATTCTACTAAATTTTCTCCATTCATTGGAAGTTTCATTTCACACCTCTCAACACCTATTCTGACTTCACACCTCTTGATTGGCCTCTCTTTCTGTCCCCTGCTCCCGCCTCTCACCCTTCCTCCCTCCCAGCTTTTGTTCTCCCACTACATTACCTTTGCCTACTGCCTTCTCTCTCACACCTGAAGAAGGCTCCACGGCCGAAACATTGTTTTCTTTTTTTCAGCATGGAATAAACCTATTACTTGTTCCTTAACAACCGGAAACAATATCTTCGGTCTTTCCAGAGCTGTAAGTAGTCATTCCAAGTTTATTAACTTGTCTCTGTGCTTGTATGTACTCTTCAATAGCCACTGATGTTATTTACAACAGCTATTTTAAAAAAGTAAATTTGCATTCTTTGGACTTCTTTCTAAAGAATTGGCACATTTGGTGGCTCTGTGGCTAAGGATCTGCACCTGTGGCTGGAAGGTTGCTGGTTTACATCCCACGGTCGGCAGAGGAATCCTACTCCATGGGGCTCCAGAACAAGGCCCTTAACCCCAACTGTTGTTGATTGAAAGATTTTATTAAATGTGAAAAAAATCTGAATGTGAAAAAAGGTCAAAATGCTATTGAAAAAAATCAGTAATGTGAGGAAAGATGGATTGTGGGAGCCCCTTAACTACCCATGTCATGCTGTATTTCTCACTCATTCTACTGGGAGTGGTGCCGTCGCTTCTGGATAAAGTCTGTCAGTGGTCATCCCAGACGGGTCAGGTATGACTGCTCTTCGGCACAAGAGACACGTGACTTGCGAGGATCCCGACAGTGTAGACTTTCTTTCAGAGCCCGGATAGCTCAGTCGGTAGAGCATCAGACTTTTAATCTGAGGGCCCAGGGTTCAAGTCCCTGTTCGGGCGGTTGTGCCTTTCTTAAGTCTATTGTGAATCTCATTCTAAATAGTCTTTTATCTTTCACTCTTCTAGCTGTACTGTGGTTATTTTAAATGTCCATTACTTGTATTTACTGTAGTGTATTTAGTGTTTCATTTCACAAACCGAAAATGTTCAATAGATCTTGTCACTCTACTCCACGTAATCATCTAAATTAAATCACAGTAGAATACAGAACACGCAGTGAGGAGCTCACACAGTGAGTACTCTTGAATACGACGAGAGGAAAGGCACACTGCACATCTGCAGAACATCACGTCCGAGTTTACAGCGACAGCAGAGGTTAGAAGCGAAGTAGTTTTTTATTACTCGCTCGCTGAACGATCTCTCAAGAAACCTCGGTTGAGATTTAACGGGTGTCTAACAATCACGTTCAAAAAGGTGACGATAAGTTTTTTTTTTTAACTAGGTAGCCTTAATGGCAACACAGTGTGAGTAATCTTAAAGCAGCTGCAGATGGAGTAGCCGTAATGGCAACACAGTGCTTTGAGTTCGGCTTTTCTTATTTCTTCTGCAGAACCAGTGGTATCGGAATATATTGATCCGTATAAGAAGCGCTTTCGGTTTCTGATCATTTTTATTGAGCGCTGCTCTAAACTTTACATTTGCTCGGGCTAGTTTTCCCCATGAAAAAAAGACATATCCCTAATTACATGATTTCACTTTTCTTATCAACGAGTAGAAATAAAATATATACTTCATTATAAGTACCACAGGCAAGATGGCTGGTGGTCTAAGGCGTTGCGTTCAGGTCGCAGTTACCCCTGGAGACGTTTGTTAAAATCTCACTTCTAATAAAGAGGTCTTTCTCGTTAGAATAGAAACGATAGAAGCCTTAAGCAGGAAAAAAATCACAACATCTCGCATTTCACGTGTTTAATGTTAACTGTCTCAGTGGTTGCCTCGGTGATTGATGGCTCTTTTCCCTCGCAGGGTGACGGCAAACTTCTTCAGAGAGGGAGTCTCCCACGCACGGCTTTTCTTTATCAAGAGCTGAGACAACAGAAACAGACTTCAAACTGACATGAATTACTTCTTGAGCGTTTATGACTGTCTTTAAAAGCTGAGAGCAGGTGAAAAAGTGTTTGGAAATGAGGCAATGACTGCTAACAGTAAACAGAGCTGACGCTCAGCTGCAGACAAGCGCTCCTCGTTAGTATTGTAACGCTTACGGCCGACAGGTACTGTGTAAGAGCCGGCGTACCAGAGCAGGTGACGTCACCGCCCTTCCCTGTGATAGCAGGACTACAGCTAGTGGGCTGTGGAGAGATCTCTCTTTAGCTCACGGGGCTGGGTCGCTGCAGAGAGACGCGGAAGTCCCGGGTTCGAGCCCCGGACGGTGTGGGGCCGACCTGATGCGGCAAGGGCGCCCGCCTGAGCCCCCGTTGCGTTACATTGGTGTCAGAAGCGGGGTGGGATAGCCCTTCGCCGGGGACGGCGATTTAAGCGGGGGAGAGTGTAACGCTTACGGCCGACAGGTACTGTGTAAGAGCCGGCGTACCAGAGCAGGTGACGTCACCGCCCTTCCCTGTGATAGCAGGACTACAGCTACTGGGCTGTGGAGAGATCTCTCTTTAGCTCACGGGGCTGGGTCGCTGCAGAGAGACGCGGAAGTCCCGGGTTCGAGCCCCGGACGGTGTGGGGCCGACCTGATGCGGCAAGGGCGCCCGCCTGAGCCCCCGTTGCGTTACAGTATACTGCTGAGTACCCCCGCTTGTTGCGCGGTAGACCGGGGTACGTTTCTGTGACAGGGCGCTGGTTTAATTTTTTAACAACCTGACTTCACTTAAAAAGTGTGTACTGTGTACTACGTTTCGGACTAGTTAGTGCGGTAGAATATGGAGATCATCTCCAGCTTTGAGCTCAACTGCAACAAGAAGTCATACTAAATGTAGTATAGTGAGTAGAAATCGCGAGACAACAGAACGAGAGAGTAGAAGGCGGGAATATATGGTGTAAGGGCGTGATCTGTGTAGTTAACAAAATAGTTAAAATAATATAAAAACGTCTCTTTATTAAGATACACAACATTTATGGCGACGAGAGATGAGTGCTTGACGGACTCAAAGCGAGCAGAATACTGCAGATTTTTGTTCTCTTGCTGGTAGAAACGAACTTTTGAATTTTCGGACTTTTCGTTTAGCTTGCGCCATGGAAGATATGGCAGCCGCGCCGAGAAGCTTTGCTTATGCCCAGCTTTTTCTACCGCTTCTACTGAAACTCGGAGCTCCGGATTTGTATGCGGAATACAAGATATGGATGGAGTCGTACAGATTTTTTTAAATAGCCAGTGGATCTACAGAAGCTCCGGATGCCGTGAGACGTGCTACATTACTGCACTGTATCTGGGTGCCCGTGCAGCGGATTTTCGCCAACCTCCCTGTTGAAAAAGGTACATATGAACAGACTGTAGCTGCCTTAGACGCTTACTTTACACCGCAGAGAAATGTGGTTTTGGAACGGCATAAATTTAGGCAGAGAACTTCAGTTGATGCTTTTGTGACTGCACTAAGAGGACTGGCTAAATCTTGTGACTTTGGAGTATTGGAAACTGACATGTTAAGAGATCAACTTGTGGAAAAATGTGCACATAAGAGACTATAAATTGCTGCAGGAGGAAGGGCTGACTTTAGAAAGAGCTCTTACAGTCGCTAGAATTCATGAAGCAGCTCAAGCAGAATCAAGAATGCTTTCTGACCACAGTGACAAAGTGACACTGAACGGGGCGCTCGCTCAAACTTTACAAACAAAAGCCGAGCAGCAGGACGCAGTCATGCTAGAGATATACTGTAGAAGAACAGGGGACGGCTGACATTACATGTTACAGGTGCGGACTAACAATGCACAAAGCAGATGAATGCGGAGCGTGAACAGCAAAATGTGTACACTGTAAGAAAACAGGACATTATGCACACGTCTGCAGAACATCACGTCCGAGTTTAAGGACAGCAACATCAGAGATTGGAAGCTAGGGAGTTTCAGGTCTGTGTTTTTATTATAGGTTCAAGAAAGTCTGAATACCTTTGCAAGAAGTATTTCAGAATCCCACTCAAATCCAGTACGAATGCCGCATAAATCTGCATTGTACAATTAGTATACTGTTTGTCCGTTGAATCAAACACGCCTTATGAAGCATTTCTAAAACAGGAGAGATCGTTAGGGAATGCGTCTTCCTGTAAAAATAAAATGACTTCAAGGGCACTATAAGCAGAGGTGTGAAAGCCTGCTCTACAGAAGAACTATAGCCAGAGATGCCAAAGAGGTCGAGATTTCACCACGTGAGAGAAAGCATCTCAGAAAACGAAGTTGCGGTCGTTTCCACGCGTTATAAAACCACTAGGTCAAACAACAAGAGCTGAAGAGAGTAACGCGGCCGAGCGCTCTAAGGAGTTGGCTTAAACCTCCAGTCTCTTCAGGAGCATCTGTTGGATTCGCACTGCTACAGCATATCTCCTTGTTAAGTATCCCTTTTATTGTTGTTGCTGCCTCCAGGCGATGTAAACCAGATTCAGAAAAAAATAATTTGAACAACATTATTCCCATATTTGCTCGAAGGCGCGGTGGCCAAGTGGTAAGGCGTCTGTCTCGTTAACTGAAGACCGTCGGTTCAATCCCCACCCGTGCCTGTTTCATTTGTCGCCGCTTTCCTTCAGTTTCAATGTCTTCAAAGAACTCGTAATGTAGGAGTCTCAATAGTAAAAGAACATAACTGTCGCCAGTGATTACTATTCTTGCATATCCTGCCTTGTTTTTTAGTCGACAAAGCTTGTCTCTCTTCACACCCATCTTCCGAATGATCGCCTCAGCACTGGGAAGGAACGTGCGCTTGGTAAACCCCCCCCATGGTCTGATCACAAACAGATCGGGTGAGCTGTCAGTCCAGGTTGGAAGTGACGTTCGAAAGCACTAAAAATCTGACTTTGGAACGAGAAGACCGTGTTTTTTTAACGAGTAAACGATAAAATAATATACTGCCTGCAAGACTATGTCAAGTTCAAGTTCAAATTCAAGTTTATTGTCATTATACTCATATACAGGTATATATTATAACGAAATGCTATTTAGCTAGCTCTCGGACATAAGTAGTACAAAGAAAAAAACACAGAGACAGAGACAACAGCCGATGTGCAAAAAACAACAACAGGCAGTGTGCAAAACAACAAAAAGGTAACAGGTTATGTGCAAAAACATGCATCAAAAGAATGAAATAAAGGGATAGAAATTATGGGGAGTGAACTTTTGACATGTATGGTAGAGGTAGATTTTCAATGTGTTTGGGTTTTTGGTAAGAAAGAAGGCACTGTGAGGTTCAGATCATAGGTGAGAGGTGAGGTGAGAGTGAGAGAGGCTGGGAGTTTAATAGTTTGATAGTGCGGGGGTAAAAACTGTTTCTGAGTCTGGTACTCCGGACCCGAATGCTCCGGTACCGTTTTCCATGTCATGCTAAACGCCACAAATTGTGTTCGTCCAGTCGTATCAATCGTCCTAAAGTTACAGAAAATCGGATGCAACTGGTACAGTCAGCACCCATTTCTTCAGGATAGTGGAGCGGTTTAAAACAGCAAATTCACAGTTTTGTGTCTTTCAATCTTTGTGTTCCGCTCTCCAAATAGAAGCACGGGTTCAAATCCCACTCCCGACAGTCAGGCGTTTTACCTTGTCTTTTTTACCTGCCTTTACACTATTTCAGTCTTGTTGTGCTCGCTGACAATCACAGTACAAGGAAAACGGAGAAACCGCTTTGGAAAAACATAACGGACAGAAAAAAGCTTCGTAAGCACGTGAATGTGATTAGCAGCAGTAAGGTATGCATTCAAATGTTTAAGGCAGATTTATAAAAGCAGCAGAAGAAAGGTGCAGCACAATGCAATTTGTGAGAGTTCGCTGGTTTTTATGCTGCTTGGATTTCTTTCAAGCCTATGAAGTGACCCCCGTTTTATTTTCATTTTCAAACTTCAGAACCGAATAACAAAAAGATTTCATGTGTGACAGCATTCCGTTGCAAATACCGTTTCCACGATGTATTCAGCGACGGGAATGAAATATTTTAGTGCTGGCTCAAATGCGAGGAATTTCAGAAAAACCTGGAAAAGCAACGCTTGCAGTAAATGACAAATTTAAAGCGTGTAGTCAGCATGAACAGAACAACGCAATGCTCTGTAAAAACGATCTGAAGCCGCAATTGCTCTTTTATCTCGGGCAGTTCATTCCGATACGATGTTTCCGCAGTATAAATGAAATGCCGAACTCCAAACATGTTGTTGCCATTATTGTTACTCCTGCTGCTGTAGTTTTAAGCTTTAATCAGTGGGTATGTAATGTTGTAAAGGGGCTGGACTACTTTGTTCAGTCCAAATTCCATTATGTGAATTTATGCTTTTTTAATATAAGCATTAACAATACAATGCGTGCTCAAAAACCGTTACTTATTAGCTTAAGAAGCGGCAGTGTTTTGACAAAGTGTGGTATTCGAACAGATAATCCTGAAGTGTTTAATACTTGCTTGTGAGCAGATCTCCCTCGATTTAGACAAACTCTTGTTCGGCCGATGATTTCAGATCAAAATCTGAATCAAGTGGAAAGAAAGCTGAATTACGCTGGGTACTGGGTATCACTGTTACGCCATCAGGTCATGCTAGGAGGATTGGCGGGATCAAATTGACACAGAGGGACCCAATGTGGGGGCTGAACCCACAGTTCTGAGATTAAGAGATTCTTGCTCTTTGGACTGCGCCTATATAACTCTGGTGCTACAGCAGTAATGTTTCTGGGTGTGGATGAACATGACATAATAGACTGACAGCAGGAACACGTGACAGTATCGCTATATTTGTCTGCAGTATATTGTGTTGAGAGCAGCAATAACTTTCCTGCAGAGATGGGAGTGCCCTTAATACAGCTCTTTCAATCAGACAGAGTAATAGGAACCGACCTCAAGTTTCGGCTGTGGATCCATCTGCACATGGGGGAAGAGACAGTAAAATAGCGACGAAGAAACAGAAAGAATTGTGCTCGCTGCAAAATAGGAAAGAAAGAGGTGTTAGGACACGTAAAACAGCTTGGCGATAATTTGCAGCGACAGTTTTATGTTATTTAGTACACAGATTTCTCTTCATGTTCCTTAAGATGTGTAATTTGTATGTTTGAACAAACAGTAATTTGTATGAGAACAGTTTATTCTAAAGTCCTGTCAATTAACAGCGGAGAGCTACCTGGTGCACGTCTTCAAGAAGACTCTCTTTAAGACGATTACAAGTTTCTCGAACAAATCTGCGTCATATTTTTAAAATAGTTTAGCTAATGAGCAACGAGAGTATAAATGAATTCTCCCACCCTCCATTCGAAGATAAAACTCCATGTGCGAGTCGAAGTTTCCTTGAAGCTACAGATGTTCGTCATTATTGGACATTCCCCGGTGATATTGACTAAGAAGCTCAATTCTTACGTGCTGTAGTTCAACGTGCGCAAAACACTCATATCCCCTGCAAATATCGGCATGGTCAGTGATATTCTCAACAATTTGTGCCATTGCAATTCGTGCCATACTTTTTCGCAATGTATTCTGACAAGCCAAGATCAGAGGGTCATATTTGAAAAATGGTGCATTAAAATGTCTTGTACTTCAGGATTTTGAAAGTCTATTACATTGTCTCTCACACCTCGGTGTCAGAATTGTGAGACGTTTTTATAATCAGGGGGGAGGGCCGTAGCAATAAGCAGAAAGCACAATCACCTTTTTCCCAGTGCAAGTCCATGTTATGGTGAGTTTTTAAAATTGGTTTGCGATTTTCTAAAATATATTCCATACAAAAATATAATTTGGACAGTCGCTATTTATTTGGATATTCCCTTTCACTGAGGATGTCTACAGTTTTCCAGCCGAATTAGTACTGATCGAATAGAGCCATCTACAGGCGAAAGGCGACATAACATCACAGCAGCAGCATTTAAGGCGGAACGAAAAACGCGAATAAGAAGCCAACTTCAGCCTTGTAGCAGACCCTGGGAGGCACGCTCAAAATAATCATCTTTCCCAGTACTTCAGAGTCATATTTAGAGCGCTTTACTGCAATTTTATGTGATTGATAGGAGATGTGAAGCCATCGAGCCTGTACTGCCATTTCTCATGCTTTCTCTCAGTGTCGGAGCTGCAATTGCGTGTAAAGGAGGCGACTTGAAAATGAAACGTGTAATCACCTTACAGAGGGTCTTCACGACGGGGTGTGTCAGCTAGTTCTCCATTATCGTCAATTTACTGGACTTCTGAAGAAACCTATCTACAACGAAAATACAAACTGCACAGTTTAAGGTACATGAAGAGAAATCAGTGTGCTGATTGACTCAAAAAATGTCGCTACAAATAATCTGCCAGGCTTATTTACTTGTTCGACCACCTCCCTCCGTCCCCATTTGCTGTTAGCACAATTCTTTCAGTTTCTTTTCTTGTATTTTCCTTGCTATTTTAGTGTTCCCCATGTGGAGATGGATCCACAACCGAAACTGTTTTCACCCTGTGTTTCTGCAGCGTCAGTCTGTATAAGGATCACAACTTGCACAGCTCCAGTGGCGCAATCAATCAGCGCGTGGTACTTATACAACAGTGCACAGCGGAGTTATGCTGGGGTTGTGAGTTCAAGCCTCACCTGGAGCAGTGTTTTCAGCTACTGAAAGCAACTGTCGAGTTTAGATACTCTTAGGTATTTGATGGAGATAAACTAACATCAAATGAACAAGTAAAGGTTTATTTTGAGTCACAATCAAAGAAGGCTCCACAGCTGAAACATTATGTTTCCTTCTCTTTTCAGCATGGAATAAACCTTGACGCAGCTCCCTACTAAAATTACCATCAGCTGTGTACCTCCAACTGACCTGTACACAAATATATGAGAGAGGTCTACTGAGATGAGAGGAGCACTGAAGACTTGAAAAAGCTCTCACATTAGATTCTGTGTTTTTGTTGTTCCCCAGATTTGTTTTTAATGTTCTTTTTCTTTTGAAGGTGTTGCGTTTGGTTTTTTTTTTCATAGTTGTTAGACTACTACAGGGATTTACCTGGGTTCCTGGAAGATTCTCGTTTTGTGTTTGTTGTTTTTTTGGGTTACAACATTTTTTTTTCTATTGATAGGACCCCACGCATTACTATGGGAGTAGTTAACTTTAGTTCTTACATTGTACAGTACCTGAAATTACCACATAAACTACTACTCTGTTTCCCTTTTTTTAAAAGGCACAAGTGAAGTTTGTTTTTCCTTGCTGCTGATTGGTAGCTACAATGGGTCAATTGCAATAAACTTATATACAATAAACTCCGCTGAAATTTGTCAGCAGCTCTGTACTAAACCTGTTCTCGATTGCAACAAACCTAAAATAACAGCTGCTGCCCATTAGATGTTACTGCATTAGGAGTCTAGCTTAAACCACCTCTTCATAGGTTTTAAGCAACTCGGTAGCGGACTAAGCAGAACAATTGATCACATTAGAACTGTCTTGAATGTAATGGAAATAATGTACTCATTAATTAACAAGCTTATGCACCACTTGCTTGAAAATTATTATTATATTTAACCAAAATTGCTTTCCAGACACCACAAATATTCACAATGAATGTTATCATAACACATTTTTAGTAATACAAGTGTTATTTATGAATAATTAGGTTCCATGTATATCTTTATTAATAGCTGTATTACAAGTAATGCATATACAGTCTTTATTACAGTTAGTTTTCAGTTATCCTGGGTAGGGAAGAGAATGGAAATTAAGGAAATAAAAATTTAAAGGGCTTAAGTCTTCAATGTGTTCTGTCATAGCTGTGTGTTGTCACATCTGTCATATCTGGGTGTTAATTTAGTATATTTGATGTATTATTTATTGTGATTTGACACTACACTTGTATTTGACACTACACTTCTCAGGAGAAAGCAGTACAATTTTTTTTTTTATTTGAGGGTACAGAAATTGTATTGTATGGCCAGATGTAAGGTTACGTTAAGAAACCCTTATTGTTACCTTTTGCAACGTTATTTATTTAAGATGGTTCTTCAGAATAGTGTCCCTTACGTATCTGTGACTGTGGTCCAACAGTAACGGTGGTGAAATAGCCGGAATGTGTGGGAAGAAGATGGAGATGGAACAGGAGGTTTATTCAGTCGATAGAAAGGTTGTGTAGGACTGAACACACTGCGGTTATGGTACTGGGTTTAAGAGCATTACGATCCTACAGTCTCCTGATCCATAATCAGATGCGTTATCCAATGCACCACTGGCCCTTGTACCGCATTCCTCAAGTGCACCACTGTGAGCTTGCGCCGCTACAATAATACATCGCCCCAGTCCAAATTTTCTCAATTAGGTGCAGGTTTTCTATGTGTATTTAGTTAATAAGTCTTTCATTTTGTCTGTTTTAAAAATTACATCTCTTTAAAGCGCTGAAATTCACTGTAGCGGCGAGGCTTAATAATAAGGCAGAATTAAGTGTTTCTGAGCTTCCCAAATGAGGCCCCATTTCTCTGTTCATCTCTGTGGTGCAGCCACAGAGAGACCATTAGTGCAGGGTGATTTAAGGTCCTAGGACAGCTCCCAAAGGGGGATGCACTTAGCTAAGCCTGGCTATCATGATCAATGGTCATCCATTGGCGCCTATCTGTCTAGGGAGTGCCAGATGGACATCTGGACTGCATTTCTAGGTGTCAGGAGTAAATGACTCATATCTCACCTTGATCAACCAATCAGGGACTGGTAGGGCTGAATAACCCACGTGGGACTCTGATGCCCATGGAACTTTCAGCCAATCAACGAGCTGAAGTTCCTCCAGGTAAAAACGAGATTCAGAGGGATTCTGGAGAGGATTCTGTGGACTATTCTAAAGGGAATTCAAAGGAGAATTCCAGGGCAGGACGGCCCAGGAGCAGAAGGCTCCCAAGGGCAGGACATTCTCGCAGCGCGCCTCCTGACCATCCTGAGACTCAGCCCGGACAACCATGGAACGGCCAGTGTGTCCGAGTGCCAGAACTTTCCTTTGTTCTAAGAGTCTAGAGCGGAGGTTGCCAGAGAATAACCAGAGGATCCACCCGAGGTTAGCGCCAGCAGCAGGCCTCGTGAACAGGTCGGAACTGTGGACAGCTGAATCACTATTCAGAACTAGCTCTTCATCAGGACCGAACCGGTCCTCTTCCTGACTTGCTGGGACCCACAGTCATCTTTTCTCCTGTGCGAAAACTTTGCTAGTTAAAGCCAACACTAACTAGCCGGTCAGTGAGCATCAGCAGCGCACCGTCGCAAGCCGCACAGCACAGCCTGGCACCGAGCCAGAGAGCGCGGATTGGACAGCAACAGCCTGCAACTGTTTCTTTGAGCCTGCAGGAGATATGAATCCCCAAAGAAATTGGATGAGTATTCAACTTCAATGCATTACAGCTCGAGAATTCAATTGTTATCCAAACCAGTTGATATCAATTTAATTCCTAAGAGTTATGTACTTGTTTTGAGTATCTAATGTAGAAGTTATAACCAAGTTCATTTACGAAACGGTCTAAATGAATGATATACTGCACGTATGTCCTCTTGATGTGTAACTCTTCGTAACTGAATGAATATATATCTTTTGTATTCTGATAACCCTCTCGATAAGATCTGTTAGGTTTATATGCATATTCTATGTATTAATAAATGTATCCTCGTGTATTAGTACCTGTGTGTGTGCATTGTTTGAGTTATGTCGCATGGTTGGGTTCTAAAGCCATCAAAAGAAACAACTTTGTGATTTACTGCTACAATTAATAATTGTCACAGTAAATGCCCAAACCCTACAGAACTGGTGCCTTCAGAGAGCCACAACGTTACATATTTGGCGTCCCTGAGCCGGTTTTCTCTTACATCACACATGAGGGTATTCAAACGAAAGAAATCACAGAAAAGATATCGCACTTAAAAAGAAATCCAGAGTGGAGACGCTGGTGATAGAAAACAGAGCTTCATACGATGCATGAGATGCTTTACCTCTGAACTAAACTCGGCTCTTTAATTGTGTTAGGAAGAGTGAATAGTCAACAGTGTACATTTTAAAAATCAAAGCAAGACAATGAGACACGAAGAGAATTCGGAACACAAACCTCTCCTTCATCGTTTAAAGAGCTTTTGATGAACGTCTAAATGAAAGACAAATTCACTATTTTCACTTTGTGATTAAAAAAACACTTTTATCACACGTTAAGCATTCCTGATGGTGTCGAATGGTTCTCTTTTCTACCCTCATCATTTGAGAATCCCCAGCTAAAATATCTTTTTAAACTACAACAAAATTGCAATATTTTGAATACTATTTAAGTTTACATAGTCACATTCCAGGTGATATTGACTTAGGCGCTCAACTATTAACTTCTTGGAGTTTGACTTGTGCCAAAAGTTTGAAATCTCTGCAACTATCAGGATGCTTAAGGACATCCAAAGAAACCCCATCACATTTAGGGGAGACGGTGTTGAGGTCAGATTAATTTGAAATGCGTCTGTGGGGACTTTTGATTTACCAACGTTATGTTTTACTGAAGGATACGATGACTGATTGTGCCATAGAAACTAACGCACGTCACCTTTTTTCTACATTCACAGGTTTTTGGCTAAAGACAAAAAAATCGTTTCATTTCTTGGCCAGCTGGCAGTAATTCCTCTGCACCGACAAGAAAGATGACTATTTTATCTTTTGCAATTTGTATGGATTTTTTTTTAAAAAGTTGTTCCAAAAATTAAATGAACACTTCCATTACATTTAATGTAGAAGCATGTTGCCGTCCATAATGATAAACTGTGCAGCAAGACAGGAAGAATGGCACCACTAGGATTCAACCCAGGATCATCTGTTTACAAGGCAGGCGCTTTAACCACCTAAGCCACAGCACTCACTCATCCTAGTGTTAATCCCACATCAGCAGGGTCAGCTTGTCTGCACACCCGTCTCCATTTGGTGGTTTGAACCAAATCTTTGAGCTGACGTTGCCATTAAATGCGACCGAGAATACTCCAACCGGCGTGCCGCTACACCTGCCGTTGGAGAACTAAGCCACAGCACTGGCATCATATATATCCCTTTTACAGCCACTTGGACACATCTCAATTGCTCTGAGACACCTGCATTCAGTGTGCGCTGAGCCTGCTCGCTGAGCAAGTGACGAGAAATGGCTTATGTCCAAGGAGCTCAATATGCTTTTTATGTTCAACGGGGTGTCCAATAAGCCGGCACTGACACGCAGCACAGGCTCTGTGGTTTGACATCTCCCAAGGTAAATGTTGAAATTGTAGGTGGAAGAGGAAAATTACCCTCGTGTACGTGGAAGCAGGTGTGCCTGCATTAATACAGCTCCATCGAGCGGAAAAAGTAACACAAGAACTGCCTTAAATTAAACAGCAAGTTTCTGCGGCTGAAAACAGAAACTATTCCCTGTGATAAGTGAACTCACAACCTCAGCATAACTCCACTATAAAAGCACCACAACCTGACAAATTGCGCTACTGGAGCAGCACAGCACAGTAGCACATTTTCCTCAGTGCACTCAAACAGTGCTTCTTCCCTAGCCTACCAGCTTCAAGACTTTTTTTAAATTGATCAAAGATTCATTGGAAAAGGTTTGTCGATGGGTCAGGTGGGAATCACACCTGGATTCACTGCTTGCAAGGCAGCTATGTTCATCATTATACCCAGGACTGGCGCCAGGGGAATGATCTGTAGGGAGGGGGGGGTCTGAAATCCTGAGGGGGGCAGTGATATTTCGGTTTAAACGGAGCCATTACAACCATCCAAGTGAATTCTCACAAGCATGCCACTGATTAGTATTTCATGTTAGAAGATAACGACAAGCAATCTGGTATTTAGTGATGAAGAACAGTTCCACGTTCATCAGAACTCACGTGATTATTTTTTCCTGGAGCATCAACCATATGTGTTCATTTTTGCAACAACATCAACGGTAACGAGGTTCTGAATCATTAAGAAATCATTGTAAAACCAACAGAAAGTACAAACTTCTATAACTACAGTCCTAGTTATATAACGATTGTAAGTATGAGGATAAACTACTGCAAGGCATTGGTCCACCTGAGCAAATAAGGTCATAATAATGTTGACACCCAAAAACATAGACACTATGTAACGTGCTGTTCCTGGATGGATAGCCCTCCTGCACATCAAACAGTCTGATGTAGTAACTGTGAATTCGGGGTTAGTGTAGTTATCTGACCATTGACAAAGTACAACTATTTTTTACGGCTCAAGTTAAGTAAGTGAAAGTGTTCAAAAACTTTTTATCCAAACCTTTTATCCAAAACTGAGGTGGGTGGGACTGTTCAGTTGAGGGGGCGATTTTGGCATGCCAGTAACATTTTCACAAAACATCCAAGAGTTACGAAAACACTTACTTTGTGTATAAAGTACATTGTGTACACACTGTAAGTTCAGAACGCGAGAAATACTGCTCAATATGGGATCCTGTCCAGGAATATCAGGGCTGTAAGGGGGTCAGATCTATAGATGTAGTAAACACATTAGTGGAGACAGTGTGTCTGCTCTCTGTGTGAGAGCCGGACAGGAAGAATAATCTGTGGTCTGGGAAGAAGAGACCCTCGTTGGAAGAGCGGCGCTTCTCACAGGAGAGAATGAAAAAAAAAAATCTTTTTCAGGGACGCTGATTTTTCTCCTTGCGGGAATTAAAAGCCCTTATGGGGAGTGACCTCGTGGTGCAACAGTAGTGCATCTGATACCACATCAAAAGGTTGTGTGCTCAAATCATGTCGAGATCGGCTGGTGTATGTTCAGGTTCAGCTGGTGCCGAACCTGGAAATTAGACCATGCAGTTTGATTTTATCTGTACACCACATAGATAATCTAAATGAAATAACAGAGCAGTACAGGACACGCATTCAGGAAATTACACAGCAAGTCATTTTGAACACGACAAGAGAAAAGGCACACTGCACATCCGTGAAACATCACATCCGACTTTAGAGACAGTTACATCACAGAATGGAAGTTTCAGGCCCCTTTTTCATTACAGGTTCAAACAAACCTGAAAGTTACAGAGTTTTAGGTCACTTTTGTATTAAAAAGTGTCTGAAGCCTGTAAATATAATTTGCCCTTTTTTAAATTGTGGATGAAATCCACTCCCATGTACCAAGACCTTACAGTATATTCATGTTAATTAAAATGACTAACGCTATTGGACATTAGCTGGTGCTTTTTGTAACGATTTGCTATTTCATGCTGGAAAGAAGGAAACCCGACCAACGTTTGCTTTCAGGTGTGGTTCATTCACATAATGGACATCTATTTCTGAGTAGTCTGATTTAAAATCACACGAACCCGGTAGAAGTCGAACCCACAATCTCATGATGCAAAATCAGACGCGTTATCCATTAAACCACTGGCCAATCATGTAACTGAATGGCACCATGGTGAGTTCAGCACTGCAACTAGTAATACACCATCCCATCTAAAATTTCTAAGTGAGAAACGTGTTTTCTACATTTTTATCAGTTTTAAAATATCATCTCTTTAATACAGACAAAGGGTTTGTGTGTCACTTTGAAATTCTGATTGATTTAGAATTCAAAGAAAAAGATGTTTTCTTCAACAACGCAGTGAAATTATGACATCTTCACTCTACTTCTCTCTAGCAGTAAAGCAGACCTTGCAGTGTGAGCATTTGCTACAGTAAATTAGGTCATGTATCATGTTAAATCACTTCTTCAAAACCAAACATTTCCTGGTGCACATTTTCTCCTTGAAAAAAATACATTTTTTCCTTACATGCTTTCTCGTTTTTTTTCCATCAGAGTACAGAAAGAAGAAAAAAGGGAAAAGCAGTGTCGCAAAAGAACTCCGTCACCCTTGGGAGATGTCAAGCTCATCGGATATGAAAAGTGCCCAATAAAAGCAATTTCTCTTCATTTATCTTAGCTTCAGGGCTGCTATTATGTGTGAGGAGGCAACTATCTCAGCCAGCAGACTCAGCGCTTACTGAATACAGGTATGTTTTGAGTGTCATGCTGATCGTCTTATAAATGCAAAGGAAACTTTTAAAGCTGATAAAGTAATTTGCATGTGGCTACAACATCCCTGGAAGAGAGATTTTATCAGTTGCACATAATCAGTATTTTTTACTTTTTGTGCAGCACTGGAAATATATTTTTTACGTTTTCTTAAGAAGATCTCATGAAGTATTGCCAGGACCTACCTTTAGCACTCAATAGCGATATTAATGGAGTAGAAATGTAAGATAAATTGATGATCTGAGCTAAAATAGTCCTTACGCGCCTCCTGTAACAGTGTTCGTATTCATAGCAAGTAATATTCTTTTTCAACCCCAAATGTTGCTAATGCATTAAGCTTTGTGCGACCATTAGAGGTTTCGGTAGCTTCTGGAGAGCGCACTTTTCCAAACTGAAACCTATTAGAACATTATTTAAGGTACACCATGTCCCGGAATCGTTCATCGGGACTAGGATTAATATCAATGGAAAGTACTTCAAGATTTAACTGAAATATTAAAAGAGTAGGAAAGCATTTAAAATAGAAAAAATCAGTTCAGATGATATTTAATTTTTGAGAAATGGGCACATTCTGTACATCAGCTCAGTGAGCAGTGCGAGGTGCTCTCCTGGAGATGATGTTATATTAGTTAAAATCATGTGATAGTTGAAAAAGCTTAATACTTAGTGAAACAGCCAGCACATATGGTTGCGTTTGTGATTATGTTACTTCTCTACTATAGCAGCATCGATAAAAGACCCTCTGAAAGCAGTAAAGCACTGCACAACTGAATTCATTGCTATTTGGAGAAATCCACAAACTCGTGTTTTTCATGTGCTTTAAAAGACAGCCATACTCACCGACAAAATAACGACACTGCAGCTGATTTTTTCCGAAGCACAGTTGACCTTTCTGAGCCAAATGATGAAGCTCACCCAGTGAATACTATAGCAGAAGGTGGAGGAAAGTGAGACTTTGTAACTACTGCAACCACAGGAACAACTGCAAGAAGCAGAATCAATTTCCCATCGAATGGTGGTGTTGTCTGAGGTACGTGATGTAAACGCGTGCAGAGAATCCCACAATCTCTTCAAAACTTGGACAAAGTATTTCTGATGGAGCGCTGTGCACAAAGATTGAATAAGCTTTGCTCCTGCCAATGATTCTGCGTGAAAAACCACAGCATTCAAGTTTCACAGACAAATGCACCATGCCTACAAAACCAATTTTAAAAACAATTGCAGCACACTACGATTCACACTGACTCAAAAGTGATCACGGCAGATGTTGTTCCCTGCATAATGCTGAAGGGACCAAAGAGCATTGCTGTTGGGAACACAAAATGAGGCTTTTTCATGCCTTGATGTTAAGCTGACAAAGACTATCTTGAAACACCTAGTTCAGTCTCTCGACAGACTGTCAAGCAAAGCTTTTACCCATTGAAGTCGCAATAGAAGGAAGGTCTTAACCCACCAACACTGAGCAGCGGCAAGATTCAAACCTAACCCAGCGAAGAAAATGGAGCACAAACCCAGCACATAGACCACCCAGCCACACTCCCAACACCTTACTCTTTTGGAGAACATCGGGTGGGTTCAGCTCTTGTTGTGCGACGCGTGGAAATGACTGCATCTTCGTTTTCCGAGATGTTTCCTATCACATCTTTGTCAGCTCTGAATATAGTGCTTCTTTGGAGCAGGCTTCAGACCTTTTATTTTATTTATAAAGGAGGGCGCATTCAGAAACATGTAATTTCTGTTTTAGAAATGCTTTGGGCGGTGTGTTTTATATAATGCACAAACAGTATTCTGATTGTATACTGTAGACCTGTGTTGCAATCATACAGGATGTGACTGGGATTCTGAAATGTTTCTTGAAAAGGTATTCAGGGCTGCTTGAATCTATAATAAAAAAGTGACCCGAAACTTCCAACCTTCCAATAACTGATGTCGCTCTCCCTAAACCTGTACGTGATGTTTTGCAGATGTGCAATGTGCCTTTACTCCTGTATTTAAAACAACCTCTGTTGTTGGGCGGAGTTGAAGGAGAACTAACTGCATAGAAAAAGTACGTAACGATAAAATATTTCTGCGCGTGAAACACATCAATCGTTCAGCATTTCTAAAATGTTTAATTGAATTGACAAAGAAATCCTCTCCTTAAACTTCGAAAAGGATTATCTGTTGAGCCAGCAGACGAAACACTGCAGGTGCCGTTTCTCACAGGTGTTTGAAGTTGTGGATAACATTTAGCAGGTTTGTCACCGTTGCTTAGCTGGTTAAGACGCCTCACTAAAAACCAGGAGACCCTGGGTGCGAATCCCAGCGGTATCTCTTCGTAGACAACAGGCCACTCATTGTCAATATTTATGGAGCTTAATTTAAAGACAACGGGAGAAGCATGAGTTACAGCTTTCTGTAGCTGTTTTGTATCGCAATGGTGAGTGCATTGGACTTCTAGGCCTTGATTGAATGAAGTCATTCAAAGGTTGTGGGTTCGAGTCCCACCAGAGTCATGTATCATTTTGATTCAACCTTTCAAAATCCTCTAGGGATTGGTGTTGATCAAGTCAAATAAAGGACTTCTTAAGAGTCCACAGTTGAAAATGAACCAGCAGCCACAAGAAAGAAATTAGCACTGGACTGTGATCACATTACTCCTGTCCTGGAGTCCTTGCACTGGCTTCCTGTCAACTTCAAAATCCTCATGCTCACCCATAAGGCTCCCCATGGCTTGGCACCTCAGTACCTGTCTGGGTTATCGCCCTACTCCCCACCTCACAACCTTCGCTCTTCTAATTCTGGTCTCCTATCTGTTCCCCCGTCCATCTACACTCTATGGGTGACAGGGCCTTCTCCTGTTTTACCCCAAAGCTCTGGATCTTTATCACCGAGGATATCAGAGAGTCACCTTCTCTAAACTCCTTCAAATCCAGACTCAAAACCCTCTTCTTTAGAAGAGCCTTTAATGAACTATTCTTTACCCCTCTGTTCCTACTGTATTTAATACCACCATCTATTGTCTCCTCTAACTGTTTATTCTCATCCTGCTTATCTTGTGTATTTTTTTAACTTTATTGTTGTGATTCTGTAAAGCGCTTTGAAAAGCCAGCTTTAAAGGTGCTATATAATGTAAAGATTATTATTATTAATAATGAACAGTGCATTTAACATTGAGCACATGCGGTCCTTCTTTGCAAAGGATTGCAAAGGTTGGGAATTAGCTTTTCACTCGTGTTGTTGAAGACCATATCCTGGCTTTGTTGCAGGAAATGTCTGGATGCCATCACCAGATCAAGGAGAGGATCATGGTTTTGGGAAGTCTTCTTGATGCCTGACACTGTGTGTTTCCTGGTTGTAACAGGTGTCATTCTGGACCTAAACAACAGAGAACACCGTTGAAATCGCTGAACTGCCTAGCGGACACTTTGTCGCCTTCTTCTGACCTGCACTTAATGCGATTCTCTGAAAACGTGGCACATTATATCTGTGCTACCTTTATGGAGGGTGAGCACACTCATAAGAATCATAGATTCGATCACAAGCATCTAAAAATGAGCATGAGAAAATGACATCACGCTATAAGGCTGAATGGCACAAATTCTCCTGTTCCTTCTGCAGCAAATATGTGTTTTTTGCTTCTTAACACTGAGATAGTTGGAGATATTTGGCAGCAGTGGGATTCCAACTCACAACCCCAAAGAGACTAGAGCTTTAATCCAGCTCTAAATTAAAAACTGGGTGACTTGTAAGGGCTGGTAGGAGAGGAAAGGAATAAATGCTTCTTTTTTGGACTAATTCTTTATCTACTAAAAGAAGGAAAGATATATTTGATTATTATTTTTTCACCAGTTGTTTTGATCAAATTATTGTAAATAAGTGCCATATTAAGGTATAATATGTACATGAATGTCATGTCTGTGTCGATTATGGCAGCTGAGTATCGCTGGAGGACAGTTCATCATGAGTGGATAAGCCTGCATAATGAGGGAGAAGAGATTGGCCTCTCTAACACAGTGTCCAGTGACACAGTGTCCTACTGTTCTCTGCTAATGTAGAGGGTGAATGTTTATTTAGGTGAATGTAAGGTTTCATTCTTGTAAAATATTTCCGAGCACTTTTTTTGTTGCTTTAAAAAAATCTTGAGTGACACATACCTTCTGTTTTACTGCACTACACTTCTCCAGAGGCCAGTTAAGCACACAAGGATCCTCAGTCAAACAAACACTGCAATCGCTTGATAAACGCCATTTCTCATCCTTTCTCTTAGTGTCGGAGCTACTATTGTATGCAAAGGAGGCGACGTGACAATGAAATCTTAAAGAGAGTCTTCATGAAGGTGTGTGTCGGCAAGCTCTCCACTGGCAATTGACTGGGCTTGTAAAGAAATCAATCTCATTCAACAACCATACAAATTGCACAGCTTAAGGCACATGAAGTGAAATCTGTGAGCTGATTGACACAAAACAATGTCACTTCACATTATCTGCAAAGTTGTTTTGCTTGTCTGACCACCTCTTCCTACTTTACAGTGAGCACATATATTTCAGTTTCTTTCCCCCATGTGGAGATGTGTCCACTGCCAAAACTGGTGTCTGATTATTTAAATAATCTGTAAAACTGTTACATGACTTCATCTAATTGTAAATGTATAAGACGGTCTATGAGACATTTGTGAGAGTAGCTGAATCCCAGAGCTGGTATGGAATCACACACAGACAGGTCTTCTGTGTGATCTGAGTCCCACTGCTCAGAGCTACAGACTGGTCAAATGGTCACTATTGTAGACACGACCATCGGACCATCGGCTACAAATAATCAATATACTGATCATAGAGTCACTATTGGTGTTTATTACATAAATACTATATATAAATAATAAGATAATTCCACACTCATATGTGTTATAAAACATTTATAAACATTTTGGGTGGCTGACATACAGTAAAGAAAGTAATACTGAAGGGCTGGAAGTCCTGAAAAGCGTTAATAGAACCTTCTTGCTTTCGACCTGGATCAGAGCCCACAACTGCCAGATCAGTGACCCCTGAGCCCAGTTCACAGAGAGGAGAACCAGGAGCTCTTTTATGTCTCTAAGAGGGCTGGGAGGAAGGATAAAAGGGGGAAAAGTGACATGAGTCCAGGCTGTTCTGTCTGATATTGTTCATGTAGCAGCACTGATTGTCTGAATATCTTCTGGTTCTGGATTGTGAGGATAGAGAGCAGTACAGAGTTGAGATCCTGTCTGAGTGTGAGTCTGAGCTGTGAATCTGACTGAGAAGAGAATAATGATTTTTTATTCTGCCTGAGAATTTTCCTGAGAATTTTTCCTGAGAATTTTTCTTCTTTTCCAAGTGGTGTTACACCTCCTTCAGAAACTCTGCACAGACTGCCAGAGTGACAGAAGAGGAGAGAGAGATGGACAGATAAGAGCACATACAGCAAGAGACACATACATCTTGATTTACTTTGAAGCAAGTGTTCATTTCTTTTCTGGAACAAGTTGTTTCTGAACTTCAAGAAATTCATACAACTTCTGAAAGATAAAATACAAATCTTGCTTCTCAGGACAGAAGAAATGCTGCAAAAAAATGCCAGTGATTTGTGAAAAGCAACCGGAATGTGTCCTTGTGCAGCTGTTAAACAAAGGGCTGGTGGGTCAAACGCACTCAGGGATGCGCTTCAGATTGTGATGATTTAAACAAAATCTCCACTTAAAATTGAAGGGATTTCTTCGCAAACCCTCTTGAATGTTGCAGGAAATCTTTGTGTTTTACTCGTGTGCAACTACAACAAGTAAACAATTAAGTACCTAAGTCAATGTCCAAGAAAACCATCTTCACGTGTGGAATTTTTCTTTAACTGGCTGTTGGGAGAATTCATCTATACACCCGTTGTATCCTTAGCAAAAATATTTTAAAATTAGTACACAGATTTGTTGGAGAACTTGACAATCCTTGACAATCATTATTAAATGAGCATTGTACAAATGTGCGTTGATATTTTTAATATGTACCTTAATTGTAATATATATATACATAATTGCTTTGATATGGATGTTCATTTGAAGGAATTGAGGAAACTATGAAGGATCGCAGAACAACCAAAGATACACTTGGGCATCTGCTATTGGTAAAGATGAAAGAGTACCTTAAGTGTAAAGCTTGCATACACACGAGAGAAAAAAAAACAGTGTTAATGCACTTCATTAAATTGATGGTGTGCTTATCAATCGTGCATAAAGTGTACATAGCAGAGGATGGTTTCGATCCATCGACCTCTGGGTTATGGGCCCAGCACGCTTCCGCTGCGCCACTCTGCTGACACCTGTCATGTGGCGATTCAACACAACTGCTCTATCTTTGCTTTCTAAAAGTGCGCCCGAGATGAAAAGTCTAAACGGTAAACGCAGACGTCATTTTGAGGACTTGGTCTTTTATAGTACAAAACATCACCCGCTGCTCTACATGGGCGTGTCTTCAATATCGTTGAGAACCAAACCTTCTGCTTTCCGAGGCAACTGATTCTTTCGTCGTTAATTCCCAAATCTTCAATGAGAATCAGTGAAACGAAAATCAAACACATGTACACACTCGCGTCCTAACTTGAAAGAAAAATCTACACCCAGTTTATAATACTGAAAATGATTCAGGAAGTACAGCAAAGTTCTAAAACCAGCGAATGCATCTGCATACATAAAATGTCAATTTTTCAAAAGTAACATCTTCAGCTTTGAAAGATTGTCATCCATATATTTTCGTTTTTCTCTTTTTTTACATAACACGCTTTCGAGAAACAAACTGTCTTTTAATTAACGCTTCATTAGAAAATGTGTATCTTGGTTTGCTAAGTTAAAATCGGCACATCCCAGTGGGCAAAAGATGTAGAATATACGACTATTAAACGCATACCTTAGACGTGTAAATGTGCTCCGTAACTGGTCTTGAATGAAATTCTAATATACGTATATCGTTATACGTCAATTAGACATCTATGATTATATGTTTATTATACATAAATGGTTGGAGTTCTATTATACGGATAAATTTGGAAGACTATAATACATATATAGTTAAAGGTCTATTATACATCAAAGAAAGATTTTTATAGGTGTAGAAACTAGTAAATAAAGCCAATGATTTGTTTTAGAAATGTATTCTTAAAATATACAATTATTCACACCTGAAAAATATGTAGTTCAAATTATAGATTATATACAATATTGTAATCAACAAATGTCTAATCATCATAAAAAACACAACTAGTAAACTTCAGTTACAAATTCTAGTAACATGGCAATATATATATAGTAATGACAAACACAAACTAATTACATGAACACGCTAATATTTAACTCAAAACCACATTTCGATTCAAATATAAATTTTAAAATTTACAACTTCTTTATTTCCACGAAAATATTATTAATGTAGCACAAACGCTACTTTCTAATAGACAGAAAGAAACTGTTTGTTTTGTGTCTCATGGTGATCCTCCTCTCGATACTAATGAAATGTTTAATATGATCTCTCGAGAATAAAAAAGGAGTCAATTTCCGACTGGAATGATTGATGCCCCATCAAACATTTTGTAATATCCCTGGAAGTTTATACAGTAGAATCCTGGTTCATGGCTTAAATTCAAGGTAAACAAGACTAAGGAAACGAGTTGGAAACTTGATGTTGAAGTGGGATTTAAATCACCCGGAACATTTCACTACATTGGGCAGTATGTGCCAGAAAGTAATAGTCGACATTACTTCGATAGCTCAGTTGGTAGAGCGGAGGACTGTAGAAAAATCAGCGGCGTATTCTTGGGTCGCTGGTTCGTTTCCGGCTCGCAGGAAGGTGCTTTCTGTGTACTTTGATCAAAGAGTTAAAAAAGCGAATCTGTTTCAATCAGACATTGATCAAAAGCTCTATAAACGACGAAGTAGAGGTTCCTGTTCCGAATTCAGCCCACGTCTTATTGTCTTGTTTTGGCCAAGATCTGATCTTTGAATTAAGGGACTACACTGTCTGCTTTGTAATCCAAAAATGCATACCAATGTCAAGTTTTTTTTGTAGATATAAAGGTGTTCTCTGTTTTCAAAGGATAGGTACTTAATTGGCATAATGATTTGGTATTGATTTTGTATCGTTGTATTATAAAGTTTGTGCTTTCTGTGTTTTTATCGTATTGTGAACTTATTTTTTAAACAAATGCTAACAAAGGCAAACACGGCACACATCTGTTTATACCAGTGGTGAATTGTACATTTTTATTAAGTATAAGCTACTGTGCCCTTCTGGGAGTATATCAGGTTCGATATAAAGTGGCAAAAATATAAAAGGGGAAAATACCCCACACTGCGTGTAAAGCCCATTTTAGATTAAAATGGCGTACTGTGCACGAAATGTTGCAGAAACACAGTCTGATATTTTGATAATTATTATTTTAATAATTTGATCAAATTGAGGCCCAGGATCCAAATCTTCAGTTCTGATTTTTTTAAGTGATACTTTTCCTTCCTTTCGTGGAAGTCACACGATGTGAGCAGTTGTTTTTTTTTTACGTTACGATCCAAAGAGCCTCAGACGCACTGTAACCAAACCAGGATGGATTGTGCTGGGAGCCGGACTGAGCTCATTCTCACTCCCTGTGCTAAAAACAGAATTAGCTCTTCCCTGAACATCGTCTACAGCTGCTGGATGGTGCTTTGCGTCTTACTGCTCCGGCAATTACTTTGACGAAAGACAGCTCAATTGTGCGCTTTTAACCTTCTCGCAGCTACGGGCGAGACTGACGCTCGCGATATGAAGGCACCCGCTGGTACACCTTCTCTAACTTTCACAATCGCGACAGACTTCGCTTTTTTAAAAAAAAGTAGATATAGCCCTGAAAAAAACATAAGCTTTATCAGTTTTTACATTAATCTATTTTGAATCAAAGTTTGATATTTTTTTCATTTTTTATTGCATTTTACATCATAATAATAATATTAATCATCATCATCATTTACACTTATATAGCGCTGTTCTGGATACTCCACTCAATGCGCTTTACAGGTAATGGGGACTCCCCTCCACCACCACCATTCTCTTGAATGATCACAGAGAGTCAAGACCTCGGTTTTACGTCTCAGCCGAAGGACGGCACCTGTTTACAGTTTAGTGTTCCCGTCATTGTACTGGCGTATCAGGACCCGCATGGACCACAGGGTGTACGCCCAGCGACAGGAACCAGACGTGTGTTGGGCTCGGCTGCGAGCAGAACAATGACGTCACGGGGACAAAGTAGAGGAAATCAAAACGGTTCTGTAAAAGACCAGTGTCAGCTGTTGGTTTGCAGTCTGGACTCTAAAAAGTATAGTATGTAGGATGTGACAAATTTATGATTTCTTGGAATAAAACGGTTTTTATTTGCATTCAAAATGAAGCGGAATTTTAGCGCGACACACAAACCCTTTGTCTTTTTTAGAGAGTGATTTTTAAACAGACATAAATGTAGAAAACGTGTTTTTT
Organism: Atractosteus spatula; assembly: GCF_055471065.1. Lineage (NCBI taxonomy): Eukaryota > Metazoa > Chordata > Actinopteri > Semionotiformes > Lepisosteidae > Atractosteus > Atractosteus spatula. Next base: position 798,111 of record NW_028296629.1, on the reverse strand, counting down.
TTTAGCACTACAATAGCAGGGTCAGCGGCGTAATGAATAACGCGTCAGGCCTCGCATCAGAAAATTATAGGTTCGACTGCCGTCTGACTCCTTGCGTTTATACCACTTACATTCTTTAATATAAATGAACTGCACCTGAAAGCTATAGAAAACACCTTGGGTAAGTTGTCTGCACCCTCATGCGAATTTCGACAAATTACCCAAAACACTGTATTGTCTGGAGATCAGCTCCAGCTCTGAACTCATTTGCAATGAAAAACCATGTGTAACAAAACTGGAGAACAGCTGAACTTGTGCTCAGTTCGGTGATGAGGGTTAAGAACTGTCGTTGTTGTAATTAGCACGAACTGCACAGGCTCTGAATCAGACCATGTCAATTAGTCTGATCAGTGTAGGACACGTTAATGTAGAATTATTAATAGGTTTGTTAGTTCAGGTGTACCCACCTGAACTAATGTAGAATTATTACTTGGTCTGTCTCTTGTTTGTATATAAATGAATGTCTCTGACAACTTAATGTTAGTTTTACGATGTAGTTCAGGCGTTGACATATGCACGAGTATACAAAATGTCTCACTCCTGATTCATCTCACGTTCTACAGGAGACTGGCGATTCCTCCTGTTTCTTGTACAACCATATCAGAACAGAAGCCCGTGTCACCGAGCTCAGATTCAAGATTGACTTGCATCTTTATCCCTTTTTTGTTCGTGATCATTATTTTCTTTAGTTATGATCAATATTGAACTTTTTTTAAATGAAGTGACAATAATCAAATATGCAGGCAGATTTTTGAAAAGTATTCAGAATTGTCAGGGTTCCCCTTTGGAACAGTCGTCAGAAAATGTGAGAAAATGAAAGTTATGTAAGCTCTCACACAAAGCATTGAAGATTGGAATCTGAGTGTAAAAAAGCTACCCGTCTCCCAATGATAGGCAGGGATACACACCATGACTCAAATAGACTCAGCGAACTTTAACGCCTATGATATTACGAGTGCTTTGCACGTGTCGAACTTCAAGAAGGAACTACTACAATAGTTGTGGACATAATTCAATACCACCGGCAAAGTCCAATGCCGGCAACGTCTGAGAAAATAATATTCACTCATGGAATTTGGTCTTTGAATGGCTGGCGAGAAAATTCATTTATACTCCTGTTGCACCCTCAGCTGAAACATGTTAAAATAACAATGCAGATTTGTTGGAGAACTTATCATCAATATCCTTCAAAATCTACGTTCAAATGAAGGATTTGAAGAAACTATGAAAAAAGCAATAGTAGTAGCAGAGGATTTTGAATTTTGCTTTTCAAGTCAGTAGATCACCATAGAGTTGCGCCCCTACAAACAGCACAAAGGATGAATCCCACCTCCTTCGTTATTGCTGTTTGTGCAGGTGAAAGTAGCGTTTGTGCTATTGAAAGTATCTCGGAAGATGAAGGTGCAGTCACTTCCACATATCATGATATCATTAGATCCGACGACAAGAGCTGAAGCCCCCGACATTTTCCAAGCCAGCAATGTGAGGAAGATGGGTGTGGAGGAAGGTAGTGTGGCCGAGCAGTCTAAGTTGCTGGATTTTAGGCTTCAGTTTCTCTGGGGGTGTGGGTTCGAATCCCACGGCTGCAAAATGTTAATGTTTGAAGACCTGCAATACGATCAGTAAAAGCACCTTTTGTTAGGCTGCGGGAGGTGTTTATACATAGACTTTCTAAAATACAGGCTTAACATCAAGGCAGAAAAAATATTTTGTTTTCTTAACATAAATTCTCTTTGGCATGTTCAGCTTTATGTAGGGAACAACATCTGCCGAGATCACTTTTGAGGCAGTGCACATGATAGTGTACTGGCAAGTACATTTAATATTGGCTGTGGTGGTGAGCTTCTTTTGTCTGTGAAACTTTTAATTCTTCACGCCGAATCATTGGCAGGGGTAAAGCTTATTAAATCTTTGAACATAGCGCTCCATCGGAAATACTTTGTTCATGGTCAAAAGATTTCAGAGGATTAACTTCATGAATTCACATAGCATAACTTACAGGAAAGATTTAAAAGGGGAATTGATTGTGCTTCCTGATGTTGTTCCTGTGGTTTCTTTGGATACAAAGGTGAATGTTCTTTGACGTTCTACTAGAGTATCCACTGGGTGGGCTTTATCAATCAGCTCGGATAGGTCATCAGTGCTCCGTCTCTGGAAAATAATCAGCACTGTCGTTTTCTCCTGTACTGTCTTTTAAAACATATAAGATCACGAGTTTACAGATTTCTCCAAATAACAACTATACATTTTAACCCAGCGCTTAGCATTCCTTCAATCTAATAGTTTTACTCTGGGTAAAAAGCAGCGCAATATACAAAGAGATGATATTCAAATATTTCAACGTTCTTATTGGATTACCTGTATGGAGATATCGCTCAGAATTCCTAATATGATTTTGAGTTCAGTTTTGCTTTACTACTTTCAGAGTCTTTTATTGACCTTGCTGAAGCAGAGAAGTGACATAATCACAAATGCGACCTACCTGTGCTGCTACCTGTTTCTGGTTAATAATGATTATTGCGAGGAAAAAAAAAACAGCTCCTTGCATTAAGAGCAAGAGCAACAAACGCGCTCGCTTGTTGAGTTGGTTTTTTTCCGTGGTGCTCTTCCTCAGATGCAAAGTTATTTGGCGAGCAAGGACCTCTGAGAAGGAGCCTGAATCCGTCAAAAACTCAGAAATTCTAATATCGCACTACCGTCTTGTGTACAGAGACCTGCTTCTTCCTTTTTGAGTGTTTTGGTGTTTAAGAGCATGCTTCTTACCTCGAATGTTAGTTTCAGGAGATGTGTTACCGGATCACAGATCATCTTAAAAAGAATGGGGGATGCACTGGCTCAGTTATTTGAAGGAACCTATACCACCAACACACTTCTGAGAAGCACCTGCACATTTTCGCAATCCTCTCTCTCACCTACAAAGTTATGAAGACACAGACGACCAACAAAAACTGATTTGATTCACTCAAGGCTTCACTCTTCTGTTGTGATGTCGTTTTAATTAGTGTTAGCTGTGATGAGGTGTTGTTTCTGTCTCTTAAAGTTTAAGAGTCTGCTCCTTTCTTCCTGGTATAGAAATAACATGTTCCATCTTTGTTTACAAACACCACTGTAAATTATTTGTCCATCTCTAAAGCCTGCGTGTATTGACAAGGCAATTCAAAAGCACATATTAAATAAGAACACGATCCTTCTTGTTACCATTCACGTGGTTGGAGCGTTGTTTCGCCCTTTAACGTTCTTCTACAATATTTACAGACAGGGCTTTATCACTGGAGTTGTGTGCATCGGTCCATGAACATCAATTGTACTGCTGTTTTTCTATGCGTAATTTAATCGCAAGCACTTAAAAGATGAAAAAAGGTTTCAAAGAAAACATAATTGAAAGACAGTGAGGAGGTAGAAAAACGCACTCCCCCGTTGAAGAATCAACCACCGTCGCCCATGTGACTGGATATAAAAATAAATTATTCATTTTGCCCAGTCTCTGGAAGCTTCAATGCGATTATTTTCCCTTCCTTATTTCTTCATTCCCATTGATTTACTTTGTAGTAGAAGAAACTCGAAAGTGGGAAACTGCAGGCATTCTTCATGAAGGGTGGATTGTGGTCAGTGAACATATGCACATCTTTAAGTCAGTTTCACTATCTGTGCCATAGGGGATGTAGCTCGGTGCTAGAGTGCATGCTTTTCGTGTATGAAGTCCCGAGATCAATCGCTGGCATCACCAGGTGCTTTATATTATTGTGCTCACATCGCAATCTTCTGTTGAGTGAGAACTCTTTGCTCGTGTTCATAGAGAGCCAGGTTTACACAATTAAATTCAGTCACACACGAAGTGCTACAGTGCTGCTCTGCTGTTTTAAATGTACCTTCAAAGCATTTCGTTCTGTTAACTACCAAATGATTTGAACTAATTTGACGTCATATTCAGGAAATCCAGAGAAGGTCATCAGACTTTTAGTGGCTGTTGAAGAAAACACCTGTTGAATCTCACCGGGGATTTCTTGAGAGATCATTCAGCGAGCGAGTCCTCCCTCTGGACTCCAAACATTTTGGGTTAAACTGTTATTCACATACTCCAACGAAGAGAAACGTTAGTGTCTTCCGGTGTGTGAGCCCATTTCTCAAAAAAAAGTTATATAAATTGAATTGTTCTACTTTTTAGGCTTGCATAGTCTTATTAATATTTCAGTTAAATCTTTTTTTTCTGTAGTAACACCAGTTGATATTAATATTAGTCCTGATTTATAATTTTTTGTCATGGTTGATCTTAAGTAATTTTGTAATTAGTTTCAGTTTTAAAAAATCGCGCAGAGAAGCTACCAAAACAGGTAATGTTCATATAATGTGTAATGCAATAGCAGCATTTTGGGTTGAAAACAAAAAGTATATCTTGGTATGAATCCTAACACTTCATAAGCGGCGTTCTAGGACTTCTCGCTTCAGATAAAGTTGTCAATACATCATCGATTTCTACTCAATCAATATCAGCAGTGTTATCGCTACCGAGCGGTAATATAGATCCTGGCAATACTTCGTGAGATCTTCGTAAGAAAATCCAAAATACTATGGAAGCAATCAAATTTATACGTTTCTTATACAAATTGTGGTTTTCTGTTAATTGCCAATTTGACTGTAATTACATCTTAGTTTACAGATGTCTTGCATGTATCACAAGGTATAATAGTCGTGTGCGTCATCAGTTAAAATGTTTTAAAAAGTACGAGAAAAGTACAACATGCTTAAGAATATTTATGGTTACATCCATATTACAATGAAGGTAAATATACCAAGATATTAAAATACAATTGTACAGTCCTAACTTAATAATGCCTGTGAAGTTTTCCAACAAATCCGAACTGTAATTTTGAAATATTATTGCTGAGACTGATAAGAGAGTACAAAGATCAAATTCAATGAGTGAAAATGCACCCGTAGTTCTCTAAACTGAGTTTCTTCCCTGAAATGACTTGCTTGCGAAGCACCAAGCAGCCTTGAACGGATCGCGGAAATCAAATATACAGTACAGATGGATTCAGAGTGTGCTTTCCAACTTTTGTGCAACATTTTCCTTTGATAGGGCAGAGTTGTCTTCACAATCTGGGTTAAATAAAAAGGAGTGACGTCAGTGTTAAACAGCTTTCCTTTTTGGGGAACAACGGTTGTGTTCCATATTTCTAATTATTTTGGTTTCAAGATCGCAATTTAGTGTGAAACATAAAAGCCAGCTGGATAAGCTTTATTAATTTCCCTCACGGGATCAATAAAGTATCTATCTATAAATCTCTTACACGTCATTTACAATGGCCTTTCAACTAATAGCCCGTGCAGGGACCAAACTCTAGCTGTTGGTACAGTACGAGTTGCGTAAGGCTCTGTAACGCGCAGATGAGAAACCAACCTCTGCTTTTTCATTATATACACAGTGAGCTATATATGCGAGCTTACTGCCTCCTACGGGCTCTGTATTTGATTGCGGTACAAGACCGGCCGTGGAGATAAAGTGAGACTGCTTTGTACCTTAAAAGGCTCATAGCGTCCCTGGGAGGGCTCAAACCACCACCCTTTCGGTTAACAACCGAGCCACAAAGACTCATGTACAGCTTAACACTTCTCGGTCTCGGTGAAAGTGATACACTCCGTAAAATTTCCAGAGATTCATTTATTTTTAAAGGAAAATCACCAACAGCGGCCGAGAGCTACTGGAGTTTTTTCATTCTATACTGCGATTTCTGAAGGGTACCCTGTGAAAATACGAGTTTTGACGAGAAGGGATGGACATATAAGGTCAGAAGGCTTGGGGAACTGAACTTTAAGGTGAAGACTGCGGGTTCAGTAGCAGCAGAACCTGATCAGTATCAGTTGACTCCGATATACCTTGAAAATGAACTTGGGGATTTAGAGTCAGACGTGCTACCGTTGCACTATGGGGTACTTAATTTAAAAAAAAAATAGGAAAACAAATCAGTGTTCCTGGATCTGTAATTGAGAACAACACCTGCACAAGAGCTGCGCAGGAAGAATAAAATGTTGTCTGGGAAGAAGAGACTCTCTTCGGAAGAGCAGCGCTCTTCACAGGAGATTTTTTTTTGTGAGGCTGATTTGTCTCCTTTGAGGAATTCAAAGACGCTGATGACCGCGACCTCGTGGCGCAACGGTAGCGCGTCTGACTCCAGTTCAGAAGGCTGCGTGTTCAAATCACATCGAAGTCAGCTGTTAGTTTTTCAGGTTCTGCTAGTCCTGAACACCATGCAGTTGAGTTCTATCTGAACACCACATAGATGATCTAAACAAAATAGAGCAGTACAGGACACGCAGTGTGGAGCTCACACAGCGAACAGCCTTGAACACGAGAAAAGGCACCGTTCACATCTGCTAAACATCACGTCCAACTTTAGAGACAGCTACATCATAGAATGGAATCCCGGAAGTTTCAGGTAACTTTCTTTTTAAAAAATACAGGTTCAAGCAAACCTGAAAGTTAGGGAGTTTCGGACACTTTTCTTTTATTAAATAGTGTCTGAAGCCTGAAAATGTAATTTGAAAAAAAAAACGCTATTGGACATTAGCAGGTGCTTTTTGTAACGATTTGCTATTTCATGCTGGAAAACAAAGGAAACAGACCCAACGTTTGCTTTCAGGTGCGGTTCATTACATAATAGACATCTATTACTGAGGAGCTTGAATAAAATGTACACGAGCCAGGTAGAAGTCGAACCTATAATCTTATGATCCGAAATCAGCTGCGTTATTTATTAAACCGCTGGTATTTCACATAACCTGAATTCCCCCATAGTGTGCTCAGCGCCGCTGCTAGTAATACACCGCCACGTCTAAAATTTCAAAGTGAGAAACGTGTTTTCTGATTTTTTATGTTTTAAAATATCATCTCATTAAATCAGACAAAGGGTTTATGTTTCGCACTGAAATTCCGATTGATTGAGAATTCAAAGAAAGACTTTCTTCCACAACACCGTATAATTATCACATCCACCAGACTCTCCAACCTCTCCAGACCTTGCTGGGTGAGCATTTGCTCCGATAAATTAGGTCACGTATCATGTTAAATCACTTCTTCTCAACACAACATTTCCTGGTGCACGTTTTCTCTATGAAAAAAAAAATACATTTTTCCCTTGCACGATTTCTCGTTTTTATCAAAGCGTACAGAAAGAAAAAAGAGGAAGAAATAGTGTTGCAAAAGAACTCTGTCGCCCTTGGGAGATGTCAAACCCATTGGACATGAAAAATGCCAGATAAAAGCCAGTTCTCTTCGTTTCTCAGTGTCGGGGCTGCTACTGTATGTAAAAGAGGCAATTTGCTCTGAGAGCAGGTTCAGCGCTTACTGAACGCAGATGTCTCAGAGCGGTGTGTCCAAGTGGCTGTAAAAGGAAACAGCTGTCCTGTCACCATAGCTTAGTTGGTTAAAGCGCCTTTTTATTAAACAAAAGAACCTAGGTTCAAATCCCAGCTGTGTATTTTTTCCTATCTTGTAGTACAGAACGTACCATTTTGGTCACTCACAAAGGGCTTGATTTCGTTAAATGCATGTGTTCATTTCCTTTCTGGAAAACTTGTTTTTGATGAAATTCACACAGCTTGCGAAAAATGAAATTCAATTCTTGGTTATCAGTGCAGAAGAAATATTACCGGCTGGCAAAAAGAATGGTAAGAGATTTTTTTTAACCGGAAACTTGTGATTCGAGAAAAAATATCCAGCAGTTAGTCTCTGTGGCGCAATCGGTTAGCGCGTTCGGCTATTAATCAAAAGGTTGGTGGTTCGACGCCACCCGGGGAAGGGCTTCTTTGGCGATGTAAATATTGTCTTCGCATAGGTCAATTGGATTTCTCAGCGAAACCATAGCCATTTTAATATTTGCAGGAAATGCGAGTGTTCAACACGTGTCAAAAATGTCCAATAATGCCCAACATCGCAACTCCCCAGAAAACCATATTCTCACAAGAAAAATGATCGTCGAATCATTTATACTCCCGTCACATCCTCTGCTGAAATATTTTAAAAATACAATGCAGATTTGTTTGAGAACTTGACTAGCATTGTTACGTTAGCACTGTGCAGTTGGATTTTGATATTTTGACATATTTACCTTAATTTTAAACATAAATACAATCTATTGTAATTGTGTTGTAATATTAAAATATGTTAGCTGAGGATGCAAAGGGGTGAAAGGGAAAGGTCAGAGGGTATAGTAACAACAAGGTTAGGATTGGTGGAGGTGGCAGGGGTGTTGATGGTTTTTCTCTGTAGAGGATGATTGAGTTTTTTATCCTTCTCTGAAGTGAGAAACTGGAAGAGTTGGGAGTTGAGAGATCTGATGAGGTTAGATATAAAAGGAAGATGATGTTGAGCTGTTAGCGGTAAAAAATACTTAATGTCTTTGATGTTGTCATCAAAGATAAACTGCAGTAAGCAAAGATAAAAAGAAAATTATCTTTGCTTACTGCCCTGTCTTTCTCACACCTGAAGAAGGCTCCACGGCCAACAAGTTGTGTTTCCTTTCTTCTCTTTTCAGCATGGAATAACCCTTTACTTGTTCCTTTGCAGCATACGCATGCTGACGCAGCTACTCACCTGATATTTAAATTTCCTATAATCACAAATATGAATGTCCACTGTGGGTATTTTTTCCATGATTATTTATTCTGTCATTGAAGCATATTTTATGTCATACCGAAGTGTCATAATCACTGAATTTTTTTTTTTTCATTTAGAAAGTAAGAAAGTGATAAATCACTATGAATTGCATTTAGCCTGTTCTGATCTAGATTGTCTATATACTTTAACATGCCATGTTCACAATGTCACAACTCAGAAATGCAACAGTGAAGTGTTGTAATTACCAATGTACATAGTGTCGGAACATTGAGATGTTTTGGTAATGAGGAAGGAGGGACATGCCAGGTTCACAGGGTCATATTTAAAAAAATAGCACAGTAAAATTTCCTAAAGTTCAGGATTTTGATAGTCTGTTCCATTGTCTCTCACACCTCAGTGTCAGAATTTTTAGATGTTTTTATAACCAGGGGGTAGGTTTATAGCAAGAAGCAGAAAGTGCCATCACCCGTTGCTCATCCTCGGTTAACCATATATTCTCATATGCCATGTTCTAGACGTCCCATTTATATTAAAAAGTTCTTGTAAAATGCAAGATTTTAAGACTTTTTATGGTCAGAAGGCAAGGTCGTGGTAAATATGCAGAAAGTGCCTGTGAACTTCTGTTTTGTCTTATTTACTTATTGTGTTTGTGTTACTGTGAGTTTTGAAAATTGGTTTACAATTTTCTGAAATGTGTTTCACACAAAAATGTTATTTGGATAGTCACTACTTACATATTCCCATTTACTGAGGATAAATACAGTAATCCATCCCGATTAGTACTTTTAAAAATTACTGTAAAGAGCCATCTACAGGCGAAAGGCGGCATAACATCACAGCAGCAGCATTTAAGGCAGAAGAAGAAGCTGGCGAATAAGAAGCCAGCTTCAGCCTCGTTAATGCAATACCATTGGGTGAAGTGGAAAAATATTTCTTGCTCTGAATCCTAACATTTTTATAGGAGGTGTTCTAGTACTTCTTGCCTCAGATAAAATTGCCAATACACTTATTTCTACTCCATCAATAGTAGCAGCGTTATCGGTACTGAGTCCTAAATGTACGTCCTGTCATCATATAAAATGTCAAAAGTTTCAACTGCATTCAACTGATCAAAGTTCTCTTCGATGACAGTTATAATTTTATCCAAAATACATCCGAAACAAATTCGCACTGTTTTTTTTTATCCAGAAGAGCATCATCATGAGACTCAAAACATACCTGTTTTTTCTTCTTTCCAGGAGGAAGGATTGTTCAGATGCAAACACTGGTCCAAAATCAATGTACTCTCCTATCGCTGTTGCTTCTTTAAATCCTTCATTTGAACGTCGATATTGAGGGATGATATCGTACAAATTGTGGTTTTCTTTTAAAGCAAATTATATTAAAGTATGAGCCTCTGTTATACTGTAGTTGTCTTGGAAGTTTCGAAAGGTATAATATACCCCCTTGTGCCCTCAGCTAAAATATGATAAAATACAACAAAATTTATTTACATAGAACAGCACTTATGGTTACATGTATATTAAAATTAAGATAAATATACAAAAGTATTGAAATACAAATGTACAGTCCTAACATAATCATGCTGTCCAACTATCTTTTTTGCTTGTCAAGTTCTCCAACAAATCTGTGTTGTAATTTAATTTTAAATATTCTAACTAAGGATGCATCAAGAGCATAAATGAATTCTTCTGCCAGCCGTTCAGTCCTTGGCTGAATATGATGTCCTTGAATGTTGGTCATTATTGGCCATTCCCAGTGATATTGACTTACGTACTTAATTGTTTAACAAAAACATTCACATGTCTTGCAAATATCAAGTGGGTTAAGGTTTTGCTAAGAAATCCGAATAAGTAGAGATGAGGTTTACATTGCAATAATGAGAAGTGCATTTCTGGGTGGGCTCAAACCACTAACCTTTCAATTAACAGAGACTCACATGTGTCCCTTTTCTCCATTTGCAAGCTTAAAAAAAGAAAATAATGCTTTTTTCTTACCAGCCTGCGATATACAAGGCAAGATTTGTATTTCATCTTTCACAAGCTGTATGAATTTCATGAAAAGCAAGTTGTTCCAGAAAGAAAATGAAAACTTGCGTTAAACAAAATCAAGCTGTACGTAATCATCCATAGTGATTCATTTTGTAAGACAAGCACTGCTGGGATTTGAACTCAGCATCTCCTGTTTTAAGAGGAAAGCATGTTAACCAAATCAGCCAAAGTGCCATCAATGGATCAACACCATGTCTGAGTCAGTGATTGCAGCTGACAGTCACTGGAGGACAGTTCATCGTTCAACAAGTCAGCCTGCATAATGAGGGGGAAGAGACTGACTTCTGTGATGCAGTATCGACAAATACTAACCTTCTGTCCAACTGTTCTCTGCTGCATTCTGGATTAGCAGGTAAATATTGGTTTCCATGAATGTGTAGGGGTTTTGTGTATTTACTGGGACAATTATTAATTGTAGCAGTAAGTCACAAAATGATTCTTTGATGGCTATTAGAAAACCGACCTTGTGAGTTAACTCATTAACGCACACACACAGATACTAATACACTTATTAATACATAAAATGTGCATATAAACATAACAGATCTTAAGAGTGTGGGTTAGCAGAATACAAAAGGTATATATTAAATCATGAAGAGTTCCAAACCAAGAGGGACATACATTCCGTATACCATTCATTTAGACTGTTTCGTAAATGAACTGGGATTACAACTTCTACACTAGATACTCAAAAGCAAGTACATCACTCATAGGTATTAGATTGATATCAATTGTGGTTGAGGTAACAATTGAATTCTCGAGCTGTAATGCAGAATGTTGAATACTCATCCGATCTGTGTGGATTCAGATCTCCCGCGGACAAAAGAAGTAGTGGCAGGCTGTTGCTGTGTGCAATCGGCACTCTCTGGCTCGGTGCCAGGCAGTGGCCGGTGCGGCTGGCGAGAAGGAGAGGAGGGAGAGATTCCTGTTGCGATGCGCTGCTGATGCTCTTTGAAGACCGGCTAGTTAGTGTTGGCTGAAACTAGCAGAGCTTGTGCACATGGAAAGTGACTGCGGGTCCAAGCCAGTCACACTCTTTAGATGGGAAGAAGACCAGTTCGTTCCCGATGTAGCGCTAGCCCTGAATCCTGAGATTCAGCTGTCGACAGTTCCGACCGTAGTTCACTCGTTGATCAGGCAAGCTTTGGCGGTGGAGTACCGGTGGTTCACGAGGCTGTCAGCTGGGCTAACCTACGGTAGTTCAGTGGCTAAAAGTTCCGCGGGCATTCGAGACCCATGTGGGGTTACCCTGCCCTACCAGTTCCTGATTGGCTGATTGAGGTGGAGGATGAGTAACAATGACCTCTGTCCTTAGGGTTGTAAACCTTGGGATGAGACTCTCCCATGGAATCTCCCAGACAGTAAGGTGCCAGAGATGACCATTTATTAGGGTGGCTGGTGAATCTCAGCCCTGGGAGCTGTTCCTTATCAGGAAACTCTATCAGCTAGAAAAACACCTTAAATGTGAACCAGATGGAATGGCCTCTCTGTATCCAGCTGCACTGAGATGAGGGAGAGAGGGACTGGCAAGGGAGCAGCAAACTTAATTCCTGTATTTTAAATACGCCTTGCTGCTACAGAAGTGTCCATAGACAGAGAGATCGCTGAACCTCACTGTTCTGGCATGTCCGTTAGCCTCCATCCTGCTTCAGCAATGAATGCAGCGGGGCACATTCTGAGAGAGATGCGGTCAATCAGGTTGCAGGAAAACCACGCTATGCTTTTTTTTGAGATCCTGAAAAGGCCAGAGAGGCCATGTATATGTGTGCAGCTGGATGTGTATTTGCAGGTGGCGTAGCAAATTCTGCTGAAGCCCCACTGCCTGGTGTGGACGGTAGCTGTGCATGTTGCAGCAGAATTGTGCATGTGAGATCAAGGGGGCATGTCATGTGTTTCAGCACTTCACTCCCTTCAGTAGCACGTGATTCCCTGAGTCCAAAACAATTGTGAGTTCTTTAGATGACCTGTGGACCAATCTTTCACGATGAAGAATTCCTTAAGAAGAATAGATCTCGGCCCACCATCCCAATGCCCCCGTCTCAAAACAGCAACCTCCCACTGCCCTTAGTCTGCAAGGCAGTCCTTTCAAGTGCGATGACAACGCCGGGACCTTCATTGCCTATTGTACAAGCTGAACTTTTGTGCTCATCAATACAATGCTCTTTCCATCAACTCATCTTGTCTTTTGACGCTTCGTGTTTTGCGCTCCTTTGACCATCGGCATATCGGGTGACTGCAAACACTGAAGTTCTTGCTTACGGAGTGTGGAACATTGTTTTGAAAGGATCGCTGTTCTGTCATGTTGACGCCGAGTGAATCTTTCTTTGGGCAACATGGGCAGCCTGACAGCAGCGCGAAAGAAAGTAATGGCAAATTTCTTGACTTATTTCTGAATGTGAATGTTCTTCAGGAAAGGGATGCGGCGTTGCTTCTCCCCCATGTAAAGGTCACACGTTCCAGACGTGGTTATGAGAGAACAGTTGCCGCAAGTGTCTGAAAAGAGCAAGAGAGGAAGTGGCCCTGCCCCGAAACTCACAACTTTCTGATGATGAGGTTATGAGGATGCGAGAGGTCCCTCATTTGTAAGGAATCCACTGTAACAGCTGCTGCCCTGTAGTCGTTGGTGCAGTAGGTGACTAAGCAGAACACCAGATGATATTAGAACGTTCCTGAATATAGTGGAAATAATATCCTCAGTCAGAAATGAACTTGCATCAGTCGCTTGAATTTTATTGTAATATTTCCCTAAAATTGCTATAAAGACACACCAGAAATATACACAGTGAAGTTTAATTAATTCTTGTTTATTAATCAGTGCAATTTAACAATGTATTTTAATGTCTATAAGATTCGATATTTCAGCTAATAGATGTAGAGCCTTAATATGCAATAGTGAATTTTCAGAATTCCTGGGGAGCAACAAGAACAAAAATTAAATACATATTTAAATTCAGTGTATGTCTTAAATGCGATCTGGCCCCTCTGGCTGTTAATTTAATAGATTTGTTGAAATTTTCATTAGGATGGTACTCTACACTTTTGAGAGTGAAAAGGGATAGGATTTGGGGATTCCGAGTATAACGTTTGTAGGCCAGTGTAAGGACATGTCCTCTTTTTAAAAGTCATTATTTAAGACAGTTCTGAACACTCTCACTTCTCTCACTCACTCACAAAGTCAGAGGAGCAGATTGTTTCAGGTCATTTTAGTTCACTGTAGTTACAGAGGTCTCTCCTCTGTAGCATTTTTGACTTATAAGTAAAACAGAAATTATATTTGCAAATTAATTGTATTTGCAGCTCTAAAAAGATAAACTTCAGAGACTTCTGTAACAGATCTTTTCAGGTCATTTCAGCTCAGTGCTGCTCCTCTGACCTTGGGAATGAGTCTTAGGAAATTCAGAACAGCGTGTTGCTCGCCTCTGACTTGCTCTGCGGACCAGTCCAGTAGGAGCTGCACAGTCACTATGACGTGTGCAGTCCTACACCGCCTTGATATCAACAGGATGAACCTCCTCTTCCATCTGCAAGACTATCAGCACTCTGGCTGTATATTACTGGACCACAGCCACAGGACAGAGAAGGGGCAGTGTTCCTACGAACTATCATGAATAATCACTTTTAAAAAGACGTAGAAGGTTCTTTCCTTGAACGTACCCTTACATTTGCCACCACAACTTAATTCTCTGTACCCCCAAATCCCCAATATCCCTGCTTTCCCCAGAGAGTCCTGGGACCCTCTCAAACTGCTAGGCGGTGCGGTCAGTTACAAAATAAAAGAAATTCCTTTATTTAGGCATCGTCATTCCCCGACATTTCCTTGGCCCAGTGTACAACATTGGACACACACCTTCGGAAATGTCTAAGAGGACACATTTTGTGGATATCAGAGATGAACCGCTGTTAATAAAGACCCTGCCCTTCACAAGCACTTGAATATTCATTCAACCTCTGGGTGAAGCCATTTCCAATTGGGGCTCCTTCTCACCAGTTACTTCCCACAAGTAACTCCAGTCGTTGGGATGTTGGAATGACAGATGACCCAACTGGTGATGTGCTTGTGTGAGCCTCAGTTAACTGGTGTCATGGGATACCAGATTACAGCGAACAACAGTCCCTCGGTAACAACAACATAGTGAGAGCTATTACAGCAATCTACAGCTAGTCCATATTAGGAGAGCAGGACGAATGACCGGAGACAGTTCATCACATCCTTTTACAGAATACATTTGGTTACAAAACAGATCATGACCCTTTTGCCCTTTCTATTTCCACATAAGATACAAGAACAGTGTTAGATTGCAAGGCTTAAGGAGTTGTTTCAGACCTTGCACAGGGAAATGTAAATATAATTAATATGAATATATTTAGAGGTCTCAGGTTTTGCAGTCTTATTTTCCAATAATAGAAAAACACAGTGACAGCAGTTAATTAGTACAAGTACACATCTCATTTCATTTCAAGTACACCTGTACTTCACCGGGTGCCAACAGCGTCCGAAAGCGATGGTCGAACGGGGATTGATTTCTGTTGTTTAAGTTGTGGTACGTGTTGCCAACTAAAGTTCAAACGCTTTCTACAATCTTTGGCTGAACGTGGATCTTGTAGGTCAAACAAATGTGTCGTGACTGAGGATGCCTCTTCTTCGTGTCTTCGAACAGCTTCCAGTCCATTTCGTCCAGCAATTTCCCTCACGGGATCAATAAAGTATCTATCTATCTAGCCAGCCCGGCAGAAGAACATGCTGGATTCTAGGGAGATGCGCGATGGCCCTTACACAGGCGACGACCAGGCAGGAAGAAGGTTTCAGCAGATGAGACACGGGTCTGGAGATGTCCACCTTCACCAGGTTACTCAGGCGCCCCAGACAGTGGAATAATTCCTGCCAACCTCTTTCTGTGGTGTTGATGCTGTGATCTATAATGAGTTTATGAAGTCCAAGGAAATGGCCATTTTGAGTTGCCTTTGCTAAAAAAAATATTTATATTTATTTATTACATGGAATAAGATAACATAAGATCACTTTATTAGCCATATACAATTTCTTGCATTAGGAATTTGTCTTTTCGCATACCACAGCTTGCCTTCCATGAGACAGACAGACAGAGAGAATCTTGGGGTCAGAGCCCAGGGTCAGCCATTGTACAGCGCCTCTGGAGCAGTTGGGGTCAAGGGCCTTGCTCAGGGCCCCAACAGAGTAGGATTCCTCTGCCGGCCGCGGGATTTGGACCAGCAACCTTCCAGCCAGAGGCAAAGTCCCTTAGCCACAGAGCCACCGCTCCTCCCATAGGCTGAATACAGTTGTGGTATCACAGCTGTAGGTAAGGACAGCTAATCAAGCATTTTAATTCATTTGGATGTCATTTCCAGGAACGTTTCAAAACAGTAGTATCAACCAAGATAATGTTTTCCTGATAGATAGGTTTAAACAATATTATTTTTTGAGAATACTAATGCTACTAAGTTTATATATATATCTAATAAAAAAAACTTCAATTGCATTGAAAAATGAAATGCACTATTGTTAGAAATAGAACTACTGTTTTCTTACAACACAGTCCTAACTTAATAGGATAACAATTCTGGCATGCAGCTTATCAAAAATTAGAAAAAGCTCTATTTTATTTTAACCAGGATATCCCACACGGGGTCGGAGGGGAGCTGGAGCCTATCCCAGCAAGTAACAGGCATAGGGCAGGATACACCCTGGATGGCACACCAGTCCATTACAGGGCAGACGAACACACACTCACAAACAGCAGGGTTAATTAACCTACCAGCATGTGGGTGGAAGCCCACATCAACACAGAGAGAACATACAAACGCCACACAGATAGCATCTTAGGAACTGAACCCAGGGCCCCAGCACTGACAGGTTTGATTTAGTTCTTATTTTTACACCATTTGAAAATCATACAGTAGACTTGTCATAACAAGCACTTATTCTGTTCTAGATCTATTCTAAACATAAAGGATCTCTGTACAACTTACCAAATGTGACAAGACTGTCATCTTTCAAACAGGAGTGCATTCGAAGGGACCTCAAGCACGGCAGTTTGACAAACTTTAATAATCATCTCAGCTGCCTTTTTAATGCCTTTTCCAAACGGCAGATGCAAGACTTCAAGGTTTTTAAGTTTCTGCAGTGCACAAGGTGAGAACACAGATAATTAGCAGCACTTATTTACTCAGCTCTATCCTATCCTCCTCAGCCTATCCCTTCAGGACATTCAGTCTCTTTACTATACATACTGTACAAATATGTGCAAGAGGGGAGTGAGTCAAGACAAACTTGAGGTTCTTGTCTGGACCGCATTTCCCAGAATGCTGTGGGGTGTGAGCTGCTGCCCGCTGTCACAAGACCTGCTGGTGGAAGATTATTGGTCAGGTGTCAGATCACAAAGAAGGAAGCTCAAGCTACCAAAAGTCACATGTTTTTTGTGAAGAGTCACAGAGAGAGAGAGACTGGAGTTAAGAGTTGTTCAGTTAAGGCTGGCAATTAGCTTAGCTGCCCACTCCTGATAGTGAGAGACTGAAAAGGAGCTAGATTATTCCTTTGGAGTTTGTTTTTTATTTCCCTGCACTATAAATAAACAGTCCTGTTTCTGAGCCTTATGCCTGTATTTGTGCATGTCTGTTTCTCTGCATTAGCCTGTGTTTAAAGACTGTTACAGCAAGTCCAATGGACAGTCAAATGTTTTCATCATTTGGTTTTCCATCACAGGGCACATATAGATGCCAGCTGTAGATATTTTAATGTTTTATAGACACACATACAATACAATATCTATGCAATGTATTTGAAAAAACTGATAATTCTGTCAACCAAATTCATCCATCCATTTTCTAGCCATGTTATCCAGTACAGAGCTGCATGGCAGCTGGCGTCTATCCCAGCAAGAAACACGTGCCTGGCAGATACATCCTGGATGTATCTAGATGTGCACATACCTATATAACCTACCACTGTGGGAGGACTGTGGGAGGAGACCAGAGCATCTGAAAGAAACCCACACTAAATCGGAGAGAACATGCAAACTCCCCACAGACAGAACCCAGGACCGGAATTAAACCCAGGGCTCCAGAACTGCTAATGCAATGACAGGCAATGCCAATGTCCCAGCAATACACCCCAGGGAGCCACCGTGCCACCCATGGACAGAGCAAGCTAATTGGTTTTAGGTCAACACAATCATGCCCAACATCCCAAAGAAATTGGAGCTGAATTGCAGAGCAAACAATCATTTCGCCTATATTAAAAAACTCAAAGAACTTTTGATCAAATCATAAATATGTTACAGTCACATTGTCAATAAGACGAGTCGTTCACATGAAAGCTTCAATAACTCAGTGAGAAGTGCCTGGCTTTTTAGAAGTTAGTTTCCACCTACCGAAAGCTGGCGTTACTTCCACAGTTTCAAACACTTCATTACACAGCTTCAGCACTTTCAGATTTGTGAATCTTCCAAGCTGTGCAACTGAGAAAAAAAACAAAACATTACAATTAGCAGAGATCACAACTACAACTGTTAGAGTGATTGTTTACTTGATAAAAGACCTCTTACATTTTCTCTTCTATTATGTCCAGAAATAGAATACCTTCTGTACAGTTTGATCTGTGAAAAGGTTGTGCAAGGGAAATAAACCTAGAATCACAATTTATTTTACTTTTATTCACACACTGTAAAATACGTCCTCCAAGTGAAAAACAAATGGTCAGACACTCTAAACAGTAATTTCAAATGAAAATGAGATAGAAACACTGGCTGGACATCTTCAGAATGAACAGTGAAATGTGAACCAAAGAGGACAGAAGGAAACTATGAGAGTGCAGAACAAGATACCCAGGCATGTTGTTGAGGGTAATGCCCTGGATTCAAGTGTTTCATAGCAAAAGCAGTGAACTACTCATGCAAGTTACATTCTGTCTTAGATTTCTAATTGATTTGGGATGAGCTGTAGACTTTTGTTATTTTGACATTATTTTGTCAGTAATATGTGAAAAAGTCTAGGCCAGGGTTACTAGTTTTGATAAACTCTTTAAAACCTGTTGGTGTGGATAAGAACTGCTAGAACAACAATCTGGAATATGATCCATCAGAACATGGCACAGACTCATTGGCAGAAGGAAACGGCTCACCAAAAGAGCTCAGCTGAGAACCGGTGAACGCTATGCAGCCCAGTCTGAGCTCCTGCAGGCTAGCGCAAGGCAGGGGGCTGATGATGCCTTCCAATGCAGGACAGGAGTCACTTTCCAATACAAAGCTGGACAAGAGTGGGAAATGTGTGAAAAGCCACGCTGAAACAGAAACAAAAAAACAAAAACCACCCATCAGCAGCTTCATACTGTTACTGGTGCAGACGATGACTGGTCACTCCTCCTGAAAACCACAGCCTCTGGTTCTTTCACCAAGAAGGGCAGTGCAATCACATTGCAATAATACAGTAGGAGTTTTCCCAATAATAATTACTGTATATTGATTTGACCTCAGCATTGTCCTTACCTTGATTCATTTTGGTATTGGTATTCTTAATTTATCTGCTTGTGCCTTTTCAAACAATGCTGTGACAACTCCCAAAGTGCGCTCTATTCCTTCGTCCTTTAACTTTCCATCAGTACTTTTGTAAGACTTACATTTTGGTTATTTGTAAGCATTAATGTAGCTTCTACTTGTCACACACTATCGCATTTATAAAGGGAAATTTGTAGTTGATTACATAAATAAGTTTGGAAATTTAAGATGGAATGCAGTTAAGGCAGATATTTAGATTCATGCAGCAATATTTTTTGCATTCGTATTGCTCCAAGGAACACATCTGTTCGGTCATGTTAAGTGTTTTTAAAGATAAAATGGTTTGATGTTTTAGAAGAAAATGCAGTCCAAACACCCATATTTGTTTGCTCTGGCACAATATTTCTGGAATCATGTTTTGATCACCTAAAAACTGCTTCCCAGTCTTGGTCAGGAGTAGCCATTCATTCCAATAGATCTTTGTTAGTCTGACTCATCCATCCACCCTTTTTCTAACCACTTATTCCAGTTCAGGGTTAGGGTTAGCCTTGTAGCGCAGTGGCCCTGGGTTCAATTTCAGTGCTGTCTGCATGGAGTTTGCATGTTTTCCCTGTGCTCATGTGGGTTTCCTCCCACATTCCACTGGCAGTGCTGGTAGGTGAACAGACCCTGATCTGAGTGTGCATGTATGTTTGTATCTGTCTGCTCTGCAGTGGGCTGGCATCCCATCCAGGGTGTATCCTGACTTACCCCTGTTACTTGCTAGATAGGCTCTGGCTTCCTCATGACCCTGTACTGTATAAAGCACTTTAGAAAATGGATGGATGGATTAATCTGATATTACCTAATATAGCGTCTTCCTCTTGTATGGTAATATTCAAGTACAGTTTCCTTAGAGTAACCACCTTACTGAATCCAACTGGTAGGGCACACACAATTCCTGGAGATGGACCCAGTACTAATTTCAGTTCCTGGCAGAAAATTAAAATTCAGAAAATTAGAAAAGGCGGTTTATTCATTAAACTCTAAGCTACTAACAGCCAACTTTCTGTAGTAAAACCGTGTTCAATATTCATGATTTCGCTTCTTTGCACAAAAGTGTTATAAGGTTTTACAATGTTATAAGGCACAACTGCATTAACATGACTTAACATGATTCTGGAGCAGTGCATCCTGGGTAATGCTTCAGTTGTTCAGTTTCCTTCAGGAAAGCGTAAGAAGTGGCTTGTATGTGGACCTGTTACCAGAGCAGTGCCTGTGCGCGACTCAGTGTTGTGTTGCCAGATAAAAGAAATATTATTAAAACAAATATCTTCCATGAATCCCTAAACTATCAATTTCAATTTACTTTCCTGTCAGTTATTCCTGTGAGGTAATAAACGTCATTACAAGACGATAGTGCTGCATTTTTTAACAATAATAAAAATAAGATCTAAAAGGAAAGAAAATGCACACAACAATGAAAAGAAAAACTTAGTCCAGTACATGGTAATCTGTTATATAGCAGTGATCTTATTAGTTTGCACATACAATAATTAGAATTATAGGGAGGACGGAATGCTTTTCTGAAGTTTTCAGTACTAATTTTCTTTAAAAATACTAATAACTAATATCACTTATTTCTGATATAGTTATAACAAAAATAATTATGGTTTTGTGAACTGTGGAACCACACATATTTTCCCGCAAGGCATTAAGTTCCATGTTTGAAAATTCACCATCTGAGGAGACCTCAAGGCACCTAACCCTCATAAATACCAAAGTGTTACTGTACACTGTACTAGTACACTAGAGGGCACAAGTGAATTTCAAATTGGCTTCTTTACGAAAGCAGCTGTAGGTGTGTGGAACATGCTGCCCAGTGATAGTGTTGAAGCCGATACCCTGACTTCATTCAAGACAGCTAGATGAGGTCCTCCAGTCAGGAAGGGAGGCACTCCTTTACACAAAGGGATGTGGGAGCATGGAACAAGCTAAATATCCAAGTTGTTTCACAAATGGAAACCACAGGGAAGTACATTTAAAAATGAGCATGGGAGACAGTAGCTCACACAAAGGGTGGTGGGATAGTTTTCTTTCAGGAAACAAATGGATGACATCCTGGGATCAATTCAGTACTAGCTACCAAATAAAAAAAAGGTCAGAATGCTGTTGTAGTGTGCTCTCATGAGGCACCAGTTCTGTAGGGGTTTGGGCATTTACTGGGACAATAATTAATTGTGGCAGTAAATCGCAAAATGATTCTTTTAATGGCCTTAGAATCCAACCATGCGGTATAACTCAAACAACGCACACACACAGGTACTAATACACTAAAATACATTTATTAATACATAGAAGGTGCATGTAAATCTAACAGATCTTATCGTGAGGGTAAGCAGAAAACAAAAGGTATATATTCATTCAGTTACAAAGAGTTACACATATCAAGAGGACATACATTCAGTATATCATTCATTTAGACCGTTTCTTGAATGAACTTGGTTACAACTTCTACATTAGATACTCAAAACAAGTACATAACTCTTAGGAATTAAATTGATATCAACTGGTTGGGATAACAATTGAATTCTCGAGCAGTAATGCAGTGAAGTTGAATACTCATCCAATCTCTGGGGATTCAGATCTCCCCCGGACAAAGAAACAGTTGCAGGCTTGTTGCTGTCCAATCCGTGCTCTCTGGCTAGGTGCCAAGCGGTGCTCGGTGCGGCTGGAGAGATTCCTGCTGCGCTGCTCTCTGAAGACCGGCTAGTTAGTGTTGGCTTTAACTAGCAAAGTTTGTGCACAGGAGAAAACTGACTGTGGGTCCCAGCTGGTCAGGAAGAAGAACGGTTCGTTCCTGATGAAACGCTAGTTCTGAATACTGATTCAGCTGTCCACAGTTCCGACCTGTTCACGAGGCCTGCTGCTGGTGCTAACCTCGGGTGGATCCTCTGGTTACGCGCTGGCAACCTCCGCTCTAGACTCTTAGAACAAGGAAAGTTCTGGCACTCGGACACACTGGCCGTTACATGGTGGTCCTGGCTGAGTCTCAGGATGGTCAGGAGGCGTGCTGCGAGAATGTCCTGCACTTCCCAACTGTTCTGGCCTGCGGGCCGTCCTGTCCTGGAATCATTCACACCCCTGGAATTGTTCTTTTTGGAATTCTTCTTCAGGCCCTCTGTGTTGCCTGTTTTTACCTGGAGGAACTTCAGGTCGTTCATTGGCTGAAAGTTTAATGGGCATCAGAGACCCACGTGGGTTACTCGGCCCTACCAGTTCCTGATTGGTTGATCAAGGTGAGATGTGAGTAACTCACCCCTGACACTTAGGAATGCAGTCCAGATGTCCATCTGGCACTCCCTAGACAGATAGGCGCCAATGGATGACCATTGATCATGATAGCCAGGCTTAGCTAAGTGCATCCCCATTTGGGAGCTGTCCCTTATCAAAGAAACCTTAAATCAGCCTGCATGAATAGCTTATCTGTGGCTGCACCACAGAGATGAAGAGAGAGATGGGGCCTCACTGGCAAGAGAGCGCAAAACTTAATTCCTGTATTTTAATAAGCCTTGCCGCTACAGGTGTAACAGTAATAGTATCATGAAATCTTTATTCCTCCCTGCAGTCTCACTCTCTAACAATGTAAAATAAATGCATTATGACATTATCCATAAACAAATATTTCTGGTAGTAGCTGATACATTAATGCTGCACACTGGTATCTTTCCGGGAGTGAATAGGATGTGCATATAAACTGTGCATCATGTGATACCTGTCAGTTACACCTTCAACAGGCTGACAGGGTTAGCTTGAGAATACCAGCAGAGTTAGAAGATGAGTGTTAGTTGTTGTGAAGCAGGGTTATGGAGTGGTGTAGCTTCTTCTACACTCTGTTGTGTTAAATCCTGCTTGACCTTAAAATGCCTTTTGTCTTGTGTTTTTGTGTGTGTGAATTACCTGAGTCAGGGTAGTGTCAGCAGGGTCTTGTCACAGTAGATGAGTGTATATACAGTGCCTTCAGAAAGTATTCACCCAGTGGAATTTTGTTGCATTTTGTTCCCATTACACCTCCACATTTTAACATTTTTTCCTCGTTTTAAGAACACTAAATTCAACACATTTATGAATCAAAAATATTTTTTATTCAAGAACATTTGTTTTTCAAAATGAAAGATTTACATTTCTCATTTACAAAAGTATTGTATTACAAGAGATTGTTTGTGTCTGCAGTTTCTCCCATTTCAGCCAAAAAGCTCTGCAACTCTGTCAGTGTTGGAGCTGGCCACTTTTGGTCACTTTTCTGACAATCACCATTCTTGTCCGGTTGCTCAATTTGGTAGGAGGGCCTGATCTTAGTAGTGTCTGGGTTTTGCCATGTTTTTTCTATTTAGTTACAATGGGATTTAACGGTGCTCCTAGGAAGGTTCAAAACTTTGCCAATCTTTTTATAACCTTCTCCAGTTTTTTTTCCTCCTAACAACTTCATCTCAAAGTTCCAAAGGTAGCTCCTTGGTCTTCATGACAGCAGGACTGATCTGATCTGCTGTTTCAGTGAGACCTCACAGTCAGTGATATCTATTGTGCAATCAAGCAATTGAACACCGGTGAATTTGAAATGAACACAGGTGTACCTTGTTAATGTATTTAGTGTGATCTCTCAAGATAATTGACCCAAATTAGGTTGTTGAAACAAAGGGAGTGAATACTTATCAATTAAGTAATTTTCCATTTTTATTTTTAATAGATGTCTTCAGAATTATAAATACTTAATTTCATTTGAACATTATAAAGAATTGCTTCTACAGGAGTGGAGAAAAACATTTAAATATGATTTAATTTGACTTTGCAACACAGCAGAATGAGAAATAAACAATGGGGTGTGAGTACTTTCTGAAGGCACTGTATATATAGCTTGTCCTGTCTGCAGTTGCATTGAAAAAAAAATTGAAGTATTACTAACGGTGCCAAAATAGATTTTCTTATTAAAAGAGATTCATACAGTATCTTATTCTTTATTATTTACCCTTTATTGCATAAATATTTCTTGTATTTGATATATATGCTCTCTTATCCACATAAATTAAACTCTGTGACAAGAACTATTTCTGTTTTAGTCAACTGTAAATAAGAGTATAGTCAAAATTTAACTGACCAGACGAACTCAAAATTGGGTGACTACAAAGTGACTATGACTAATAGACATTTTGGGAACAAGTAAAGGTTTGTTCCATGCTGAAAAGAGAAGAAAATAAATGTCTCGGCTGTGGAGCCTTCTTCGGATGTCACATGCTGACGCACCTACCCACTTGAACTAAAGACATTTTAGTTGACTTGACTTAGACTATGATTAAATAAAAAACCTGGTGACTAAATTGGTTTTTTTAAGTCACCTGACTGGAACTCTTCCCACACTGACTGTAGCTGAATGGTCTGTCTCCTGTGTGAATGCGCTGGTGCTTTTTTAAGTCATGCGATTGAATAAAACTCTTCCCACACTGACTGCAGATAAACGGTCTCTCTCCTGTGTGAATGCGCTGGTGGGCTTTTAAGCTACGTGACTGACTAAAACTCTTCCCACACTGACTGCAGCTGAATGGTCTCTCTCCTGTGTGAATGCGCTGGTGCTTTTTTAAGTCATGCGATTGAATAAAACTCTTCCCACACTGACTGCAGCTGAACAGTCTCTCTTCTGTGTGAATGCGCTGGTGGGCTATTAAGCTACTTGACTGACTAAAACTCTTCCCACACTGACCACAGCTGAATGGTCTCTCTCCTGTGTGAATGCGCTGGTGGGTTATTAAGCTACTTGACCGACTAAAACTCTTTCCACACTGACTGCAGCTGAACGGTCTCTCTCCTGTGTGAATGCGCTGGTGTGATTGTAAGTGGCTTTTCTGACTAAAACTCTTCCCACACTGACTGCAACTGAATGCTCTCTCTCCTGTGTGAATGCGCCGGTGGGCTATTAAGCTACTTGACTGACTAAAACTCTTCCCACACTGACTGCAGCTGAATGGTCTCTCTCCTGTGTGAATGCGCTGGTGGGTTATTAAATTACTTGACTGACTAAAAGTCTTCCCACACTGACTACAGGTGAACAGTCTCTCTCCTGTGTGAATGCGCTGGTGGGTTATTAAGTTACATGACCAACTAAAACTCTTCCCACACTGACTGCAGCAGAATGGTCTCTCTCCTGTGTGAATGTGCTGGTGGGATTTTAAGGCATGTGACTGACTAAAACTCTTCCCACACTGACTGCAGCTGAATGGTGCCTCTCCTGTGTGAATGCGCTGGTGGGTTATTAAATTACTTGACTGTCTAAAAGTCTTCCCACACTGACTGCAGCTGAACGGTCTCTCTCCTGTGTGAATGTGCTGATGTTGTTTTAAGAGCTGCAAGTGACTAAAACTCTTCCCACAATGACTACATCTGAAAGGTCTCTCTCCCGTGTGAATACGCTGGTGTCTTTTAAAGTCACTTGACTGAATAAAACTCTTCCCACACTGACTGCAGCTGAATGGTCTCTCTCCCGTTTGAAGGTGCTGGTCGGGTTTTGATTTGCTAGACTGACAGAAACGCTGCTCCTCTCTGTGCCATAATGGCAGTTTGTCCACTCCATCTGAGCAAGGCCTTGAGTGATTCTTCCTCATTCTCTGATTGTACTGGGGTCTCTTATTCTGCCAATGCTCCATGGAATGGTCTTGCTCCGTGTGCTGAGATTTGTTTTCTCCACCATGTCCTTCAGTGTGCTGCTCAGCAGTGTGAATCATCCGGGGCTCCTTCTCCAGCTCTCTGAGACTAAAACTGTCTAGTTCATTCAGTTGTTCTCCTCTTTGCCCAAGAACAGACCTACTCTCCAGTTCATTAAAACTTTTAACAATTTTCTCAGTAACCAGATTAGTAAACCTGTGTGTAAAGCCATCAGATACTAAGGGATCATATGATTGTTTGAGTCTCTGCAATGACAGTCTCTCCACTTGAACAGAACAAGGCCTAATTATCAAGCCCTGTAGGAGCTGCTGTTGCTCCTCCCTGTACTGACTCCTCTCTGTGTGCTGTGACTCAGTACTGTTCTCTTCACCAGGTACATCAGTCTGCTGCTCTGCAGCGTCAATCAACTTGGACTTCATGTCCTGTTCTGTAAGATTTAAAACATCCAGTTCTTCACTGTGCTCTCGTACAGAGACACAGCCCAGTTCATTACAACCTTGTGTAATATTGTTCGAGTCCAGATTATTAATCTTATCTATAAAATCATCACATACTAAGAGCCCAGGTGTCTCACTCTCAGGCTCTGTCTTCATCATGGTCACAGAGTCCAGATCCTCGACACTCTGTCTGCTCTCTGTGTGCTGCTCACTGAGTGTCTCTTTCCCTTCTGCGACAGTGAGCTCTCTCTCCTGCACCAAACTGGAGCCCCACTCCTCCTCACTGTGCTGCTGTTCAAGAGGAGCCATGTCCCCAGCATCAGAGAGAGCACTGGTCTCTGTGCCTGTAAATACAGGAAAAGAAAACAATAACTTTATAATAATAATAAACTTTATTTTATATAGCACCTTTAAAGGTGGCTTCTCAAAGCACTTTACAGAAGGCCAACAACAAAAAAGACACAATATAAGCATGATGAGAATATAGTTAGACGAGTCAGTAGATGGTGGTACTAAGTCCAGTAGGAGCAGAGGGGTAAAGAACAGATAAATAAAGGCTCTTCTGAAGAAGAAGGTTTTGAGTCTGGATTTGAAGAAGCTTAGAGAAAGTGACTCTGATATCCTTGGGGAGAAAGTTCTAGAGCTTGGGGCAAAACAGGAGAAGGCCATGTCACCCATAGAGTGTAGAAGGACTGGGGGACAAATAGTTGAACACAATTAGAAGAGTGAAGGTTGTGAGGTGGGGAGTAGGGCGATAACTCAGACAGGTACTGAGGTGCCAAGCCATAGAGAGCCTTATAGGTAAGCAGGAGGATTGTTAAGCATCACAAAACTTGACAGGAAGCCAGTGCAAGGACTCCAGGATAGGAGTAATGTGAATACTTGCACTAGACAAACTGGAAATTACAGCATATTAACACTGCACTGACAGAGATGGGTAAATACAGACACACTGACTGGACACTGCAGCATATTAGCACTGCACTGAAAGGGGTTAATATAGACATGCTGACTGGACACTACAGTACATTAACACTGCACTAAGAGAGGGGTTCATACAGACACACTGACTGGACACTACAGTACTTTAACACTGCACTGAGACGGAGGCATTTATACAGCCATGGACTGCTCAGAGAAGGGGGGTAAATACAGACAGACTGACAGACAGGACACTACAGTACATTAGCACTGCACTGAGAGAGAGCGGTTAATACAGACACACTGACTGGACACTACAGAACATTAACACTGCACTGAGTGACAGGTTAATACAGACATGCTGACTGGACACTACAGTACATTAACACTGCATTGAGAAAGAGAGGGATTAATACAGACACACTGACTGCATATTATAGTACTTTAAAACTGCACGGAGAGAGGTAGGTTAATACATAGACACTGACTGGACACTACAGTACATTAACACTACACTGAGACAGAGAGGGGTTAATACAAACACACTGACTGGACACTCCAGTATATTAACACTGCACTGAGAGAGAGAGGGGTTGATTCACACACACTGACTGCACACTACAATATATTAACACTGCACTGAGAGAGAGGGGTTAATACAGACACACTGACTGGACACTACAGTACATTAACACTGCACTGAGAGAGAGGGGTTAATACAGACACACTGACTGGACACTACAGTACATTAACACTGCACTGAGAGAGAGGGGGGTTAATACATACATACTGACTGGACACTACAGCACATTAACACTACACTGAGAGACAGTGTTCAATCAATCTTTATTGACAGAAAAAATAAAGAAAGTATGAATCTTGATTCTTAGGACCCCACCTTAAAAATTATTAAAATAAAATCATAATTGGAATATTAATTTTTTATTCACAATCCTGCACGTTTCCAAAACACCAATGCTTTTCAAATGTTCCACAGTCATTATGAGATAATATAAAACATATATTTTAACGACATCCTGCTCTTCACCAACCCTTCAAACATCCTCACCAAGTCTACAGACCCGGAACCAGAGATCTTATTTTTCAGAGTCTTGTAGATGGTGAGTTTGGCCTGGCCCAGTAGAAAGTTGGCGAGGAGGGTCTGAGTTTTTTGTTTTTTCGTATGACCCACCCCGAACATGAAAATAATGTAATTGAAGGCCAGGCCAAGGTTGATGAAGAGCCAAATCAACACGGCAAACATGGGCGACAGGTGGGGGCAGGCACTGTAGTAGTGGAACACCGTCTCCCTCTGAGCGCAGAAGGGACAGGCCCCTTTTGTTGAGGGGAAATCTGTAGAGGCTACCCCAGGCAGGCCGGACACCATCTGGCACCCCCAGACGAGCCCTCCAGGGAGTGTCAGGGAGTGCAGACAGCTGGGCTTGGTGTCTAGATGTTACAACTAGTCTATATAGACACTTCCCCCCAACACCAGCCAGAGACCTCTCCTCTGAAGCAAGGGACTCAAGGAGAGATCCTGTCGGCCCGGGACTGAGTGCAGGAGACACTAGCAGACCAGGGAAAGGAGGCTGTGTGGTTGGAAGGTGGCGTTCCTCAAACAGATCCTGGACTAGCAGCATCTCCTCAAGAGGCAGAGCAGAGCAGAGCAAAGCTGAGTAAGAAACCCGTCCACACACCGCCGCGAGTGTAGTCCCAGAGCGTCACATGCCCACTCCATGCTGCGCCAGCAGTCCTGATCCACGTCAAGCAGGTGGTGGAGTTGTGTGACATTGGCGCGGACCAGTCTGCTGGTAAAGTCCAAGGAGCGGCCCAGTTCTGTGTCCATTCACGGATTGTGTACTAGTGGCTCTCAGAGTGTCCAGTATAGACTGGGCCGCTCCTCCTCTCTCCGCACGTGCAGATGCCGCCAGGCTTTCAGGAGACTACGCTGGAAAGGCTGCAGTGGAGACAGGTCAACCCTGCTGGTGTCCATCAGGAAGAGAACAGAGTCGATCCCGAAGTGTCCTGCTAGACGCAACAGGGTGAAGGTCAGCTCCTTCCAGGACAGCGAGGCCGGGCCATACAGCAGCTTCTGTACTGCCTGCATACGAAAGGCGTCCACCCGGCTCCGGATGTCAACGAGTCCTTGTCCTCCGTCCTCTCTGGGCAAATAGAGGACACCCCTCCACAGCCAGTGCAGTCCATCCCAGAAGAAGTCGAGAAGCGTGGCCTGCAGCTCCTCGATCAGTCCAGCTGCTGGCTCCAGGCACAGCAGGCAATGCCACAACATTGAAGCCACCAGGGTGTTGACAATCAGAACCCGGCCTTTGTAGGAGATCTGGGAGAGCAGCCAGCGCCAGCGGTCCAGCCGACCTTTCACTTTTTCGAGGAGCCCCTCCCAGTTCTTCCTCACACTGGCCTTGTCCCCCAGGTACAACCCCAGGTATTTGAGTCCTCCTCTGGTCCAGCTGAACCTCTCTGGCAAGACTGGGGGACCCGTCTCGCTCCACTCTCCCAGGAGTAGGGCGCTACTCTTGGCCCAGTTTACTTTGGCTGATGATAGCCACTGGAAATCATTCAAAGTTGTCTGTAGCGCCCTGACATCCTGTTCTCCTCCGACCACGACCATGATGTCATCAGCGTATGCCAACATCTTGACAGTAGAATTGGGGCAGCCCGGGATGGACAGCCCCTTGATGACCCGGCGCAGCTGATGTAGCAGAGGTTCAATGGCAAGGGAGTAGAGCATTCCTGAGAGTGCACAGCCCTGCCTGACTCCCCTCTGCACTGGAAACGGAGCACTCAGCCCTCTGTTGACCTTTAGCACACTGAAGATGTCACTGTACAGCACCTGAATCATGGCAACAAAGACAGAGCTGAATCCGAAAAACCTCATGGTTCTCCACAAATACTGATGTTCAACCCTATCAAAGGCCTTTTCCTGGTCTAACGAAATGAGACCAGTATCTAAACCCAATAGTCTGGAGGTGGCCACAACATCTCAAATCAGAAATATATTATCAAAGATTGTCCTTCTGGGTACACAGTACGATTGTTCGGACTGCACCACTGATCCCAGCACCACCCTCAGCCTGTTGGCCAGAGCTTTGGACAGGATTTTATAATCCACACACAGCAGGGCAACAGGTCTCCAGTTCTTAATGTCACACAGGTCCCCTTTCTTAGGCAGCAGGGTGACAACAGCTCTCCTGCAGCTCAGTGGCAGGTCCCCGTGCTCCAGACTTTCCGAGAACACATCCAGCAGGTCAGGTCCCAGCACGGCCCAGAAGGCACAGTAGAATTTGGCCGGCAAGCCATCAAGGCCAGGGGTCATACCATTACTCAAGACACTGAGTGCAGTGGAGAGCTCCTCCAGGGATAGAGGCCTCTCCGGCCATGCCCCCTCCTCTTCGGGGACCTGTGGAAGGTCTTCAAGGAACCTGCGTGTGCAGACCAAGTCCTCACTTGCCTCGCTGGAGAAGAGTGTCTTGTAGAACTGCATGGTCCTCTCCTGGATCTGCCCAGCCTCGTGCAGCTCCTGCCCTGTCTCCGAGCGCAGGCAGAGGTTCTGCCTGCTCTGGCCCGGTTTCTTCTCTAGGCCAAAGAAGTAGCGAGTCGGGGCGTCTACCTGTGATGCACTCTGAACCCTAGATTTTATTAGAGCTCCCTGTACTTTTGTGTCCAGAAGGCCAATGAGTGATTCTTTTTGAGTGTGGAGGTTATCAATTAGCCTCCTGTCTGCACAACACTCCAGAGCCTGGTGGAGCTCCAGAATGTCTCTCTCCAGAGCCTTCATGGACTCACGGATACCTCTCGTGACAATTCCAGTGTACTGCTGGTGGAACTGGCGAATCTGCACCTTCCCAGTATCCCACTACTGCCTCAGGGAGACAAAGTGGGCTTTCTGACTCCTCCACTGCTACCAGAAGAACACGAGGCAGTCACAGAAGTGAGCATCGTCAAGCAGTTGGGTATTAAAGTGCCAGTAGGCACTGCGGGACCTCACTGATGGGACGACGACTGTGCAGATGGTGAGACAGTTGTCCGACAGGCCCACTGGACAGATGGGAGTACTGCTTGACGATGCTGTAATGATGTTTACGGCAGTAGATGCGGTCAAGCCTGGCCAGAGAGAGGGTGTTCCCTCAGACCTGGGCCCAGGTGTACTGCCTCGTGTCCCCATGACATCTCCTCCAGATGTCAGTGAGGTCAGATTTGACAAGGATCCTGCGCAGCTCCCTGGCCGACAGGCCATGTGGCTCTCCGTGATTCCTGCATAATTCCTGTCCAGTGTGCTGCTCTCTGTGCAGTTAAAATCATCCCCCAGGAAGACCAGCTCTTCAGGCTGGCAGGTCACCAGCGCATTTTCAAGCTCCCTGAAGAAGGTGACCCTCTCTCCGCCGTCTGTGGATGCGTAAATGTTAATAAAAACAAAGGTTTTCTTCCTGTAAACTACTCGCATGAGTCAAAGGCGACCTTTCACAACCTCATGGACGGCGATAGAGAGGGGCTTGAACCCCACAGAGAACAGCACCGTGATCCCCGCGCTCACAGGGGACCCATGATTGTACACAATGTCCCCCTGCCACTCCCGCTGCCAGGCAATGATGTTGGAGCTGTCGGTGTGGGTCTCCTGCAGGAACGTCACCTGCAGGCTGTTTTCTTTGATGACCTCCAACACCGCAGCTCGCTTCAAAGCCCTCCGGCACCCATTGGTGTTCAAACTCCCTATTCTAATGCCGCCCATGTTTGCGGAAAAGAAAAAAAGAAACAACATAAAACACAAACAGACACATAGCACGCAGACGGATAGTGATGTGATGTAAGAGACGGGACTCATTCGTGCTGAGGTGCATTCCGCGGTCCTGCCCTGATCTTACCCAATAAGCTCTTCAGGCACCATCTCTCTTGATCGCTGAAGTCATTCGCACCTGAGCCTTTTCAGATGGTGGGTCGCGGAGAGGACAAAGAGCTCAGTGTCGGGAAAAAAGTCCTCGACCACAGTTCCCCTCTTACCTTTAGTCTTCTCTAAGAACTCCCTGATGCTCTGGAAACTGTAGCCTACTCTGCAGCTCTGCCGGGCCGAGGAGCCCGAGGCGAGAGAGGAGTCTGGGAAGCCGCCCTCGTCATCGTTGCTCCCGGACTCCGAGGAGCTCCGGGCGGCGGCGGCGAGGACACTCCAGCGCGTCCTTACTCTCCCAGTGTCGGAGTCACTCGCGGCCCCTGGGCCGGCGACAGAGCCGCCCTCCACCGAGCTCTCTGTGCTGTGCTTTTTCTGCACCGCACTCTGCATAGATTTTTTCGTGCGCTTTCTCCACGGTGTCTTAAAACCATTGTCTATTTTTCTGGATGTTAATTAATTTCCTCCCCACACTGTGTCTACAGTTTTCGCTGCCACTTGTGACGAGTTTTCCTCCGTCGGTGTCACTGCCTGCTCTCTCTCCCTGACTCTCCTGAGCAGCGGGGCTCTGCAGCTCCCCTGCTCCGCCAGCGCTCGTATCTTGCTCCCCGGTGTGGGGAGCTCCCATCTGAGGGCTGAGGTGGTCCACTCTTTGCTATCTGTTCTCCTGCATGGGACACCACCAGCTCGGGCTCACCTGCCCCCTCCAGCGATCTCCTCTCCTGCACCCCGGCCGTGGGCTCTGCCTCCCTGCTGCCTCCCTGCACTGCTCCACTCCCCGCTGCCTGACACTGTCTCCTGGCCTCCTGGCAATTCTTCACCACATGCCCCTCGCTCCCGCACCTGAAGCACTTCGTCAATTCCAAAGTCACGAATACAACATAATCACAGGTGTCAATCCGAAATTTAAGATCCACATTGATCTCTTCCATGGGGTTTTTTTAAGATCACGTAGACTTGTCTTCGGAAAGAGATGACATGCTTCAGTTGAAGTCCCCTGCAGCCCAGAGGGACCCTCCTGATCGGAGAGACCACCTGTCCGTAACAGGACAGCTCCCTCTACAGCAGCTCGTTTCTCATGAACGGAGGCACATTGGAGAGGGTGATCTTCCGAGCTGGGGCTGTGAACGGCAGCACCGGGGTGAAGGTGCCGTCCAGGACAACCCACTTTACCACCAGGGCATTTGCCAGATCAATAGATTGCAGGAAAATAACTATCCCTCCACTCATGCGGGAAGCGGACTTGATGTTCCTGCAGCCCACAACCATCCCAACCGCAAGAACGCACCTCTCCAGCGGTTCATACAGACACACTGACTGGACGCTACAGTACATTAACACTGCACTGAGAGAGGTTCATACAGGCACACTGACTGGAAACTCCAGTACATTAACACTACACTGCAATCAGAGAAAGGGGTTAATACAGACACACTGACTGACTGGACACTACAGTGCATTAACACTGCACTGAGAGAGAGGGGGGTTAATACAGACACACTGACTGGACACTACAGTACATTAACACTGCACTGAGAGAGAGGGGTGAATACAGACACACTGACTGGACACTACAGTACTTTAACACTGCACTGAAAAAGGGGTTAATACAGACATGCTGACTGGACACTACAGTACATCAACACTGCACTGAGGGGGGGGGGGTTAATACAGACACACTGACTGAACACTACAGTACATCAACACTGCACTGAGAGGGGGGGGGTTAATACAGACACAGTGACTGGACACTACAGTACATTAACAATGCACTGAGAGGGGAGGGGGGGTTAATACAGACACACTGACTGGACACTACAGTACATTAACACTACACTGAGACAGAGAGGGTTTAATATAGACACACTGACTGGACACTACAGTACATTAACACTGCACTGAGAGAGAGAGGGGTTGATTCACACACACTGACTGGACACTACAGTACATTAACACTACACTGAGACAGAGAGGGTTTAATATAGACACACTGACTGGATACTACAGTACATTAACACTGTACTGAGACAGAGAGGGGTTGATTCACACACACTGACTGGACACTACAGTACATGAACACTGCACTGAGAGAGAGAGGGCTTGATACAGACACACTGACTAGACACTACAGTACATTAACACTGCACAGAGAGAGAGGGGGGTTAATACAGACACACTGACTGGACACTCCAGTACATTAACACTGCACTGAGAGAGAGAGGGGTTAATACAGACACACTGACTGGACACTACAGTACATTAACACTACACTGAGACAGAGAGGGTTTAATAAAGACACACTGACTGGACACTACAGTACATTAACACTGCACTGAGAGAGAGAGGGGGGTTAATACAGACACACTGACTGGACACTACAGTACATGAACACTGCACTGAGGGGGGGGGGGGGTTAATACAGACACACTGTCTGGACACTACAGTACATGAACACTGCACTGAGAGAGAGGGGGCTTGATACAGACACACTGACTAGACACTACAGTACATTACCACTGCACTGAGGGGGGGGGGGGGTTAATACAGACACACTGACTGGACACTACAGTACATTAACACTGCAGAGAGAGAGGGGGGTTAATACAGACACACTGACTGGACACTCCAGTACATTAACACTGCACTGAGAGAGAGAGGGGTGAATACAGACACACTGACTGGACACTACAGTACATTAACACTACACTGAGACAGAGAGGGTTTAATAAAGACATACTGACTAGACACTACAGTACATTAACACTTTATACAAACAAGGACAAACTGGAAATTACAGCATATTAACACTGCACTGACAGAGAGGGGTAAATACAGCCATACTGACTGGACACTCCAGTACATTAACACTGCACTGAGAGAGGGGTTAATACAGACATACTTACTTCACAGTACGGTACATAAACAATGCACTAAGAGAGAGAGGGATTAATACAGATATAGTGGATTAATATTCCAGAGGAGTTAATACAGACACAGACCTCACCAGTGAGGAAGTTATAGACACTGGTTTTAAACACACACACATACTCTGACTTCATACACGTCACCACACTGACCTGACAACAGTTTCATGTCCATTTCTTCTTTTATTTCTGCAGTGACTTCACAGGGAAGCGTCTGGGTACCCTGATCTCCTCTTGCTCCCGAATCCTCCTCCCACAGCTGCAATCTCCACTTCAAGCTCTCGTTTTCCTTCTTCAGCTGCGCCATTTCACTCCCGACAATGTCCTGCACACACTGTGTGATTTTAAACACGGCCCGTCTCACCAGGACCTGGGAGACGCTGCGGAGTTTGTTTTCAAACTCGTTCTGAGTCAGACATCCTGTTTCCAAAAACTTCTGACACTTCATACACGATCGATTTGAGCAAAACGTGCATGAACGAGTCAAGCTGGATTTCCAGATTTAACAAGTACTCCGCCATCCTTCTTCAGAGTCGATCAGAAACAAAGGCTGACTTGCGATGTTTAAACAGAACAGCTTCTTTATTTCTATTCTTCACAGATTCTGTTGTCAGGGCTGTGCTCTGTTCAAGCATAAACACAGCTGACAAGATGCTACGTTTTCAGAAACTGAAGTTATTAAAAAAAACAACTTTCTTCTTTATAGAAAGAAAATCATTCAAGCACCCACAGCTATGTTGTGTAGCGCCGTGTGATGACGTCATTCGTTAGCGCGGCCGCGACTTCAAAACAATCGAGAAGCGGAGCTGAGAAAGAGGAGTTTCTGCAGCCTGATATAAACTTAACTGCACCTCCTAGCGCCACCTAGTCAAGAGGAGTGAATCACCTGCGACTTGCGCCGTTCGTAAGTGTGAATTTTGTGAAACGGAACATATTTACTGTTTTGCCCTTCCACAACGAAAACGTCTCCCTTTGCAGGTTTTTGGTTAAAGAAAAAAAATGCTGTCATATTCTTCCCAGCTGGCAGTATTTATTCTGCAACATAAGCAAGATTTGTATTTCATATTTCGCAAATTGTATGAATTTCTCGAAAAACACGTTGTTCCAAGAAAGGAAATAAATACTTCTAGTAACAAAATCAAGCCATATGTGATTGTCCTTAATGATACATTCTGTATGACAAGACAGGAAGAAAGGCACCTCAGGATTTCAGACACAGGATCTCCTGTATATTGAGAGAAGTTTATACCATCTGTCAGTTTTCATGTCCAAGGAGCTCAATTTGCATTCCATGTACAACAGCGTGTCCTCTACACCCGCCACTGAAGCACAGCACAGGCTCAGCATCTTGACATCTTCCTAACAGAGACACGTAGAGACCTTTTGGTGGGCAGTGGCTCAAAAGGGGAGAAGAGACCATTTCTGGAGCAGGATTTGTTACGTTGGAGTATTCTGGACACAAATCAGTGCCCGCTTTTATTTCTGTTTTTTTTTTAATTTTACAGAAAGTTTAAATGTGACTTTGAAGGCATTATAATTCACAACCATGGCAAAAAATGGTTGTCCATAATTGTTGATTATGTTTGATTAACAGACAAAATATGACAACCCCTCTACTGAGCATATACTTTATTTTCCTGATGTAACACATCTTAACAAGAGGGCAAAGTAAATAAAATAATTAGCATCTAATTGCATGCAATACCAAATGCAATCTCTTTCCATCTTAAGAGCAAGGGTTCACATGATACATCAATTCAATTTTTT
Source organism: Atractosteus spatula (assembly GCF_055471065.1). Taxonomy (NCBI): domain Eukaryota; kingdom Metazoa; phylum Chordata; class Actinopteri; order Semionotiformes; family Lepisosteidae; genus Atractosteus; species Atractosteus spatula. The sequence continues at coordinate 761,252 of NW_028296629.1, read as the reverse complement.
TTTCCCAAAAAAGTGTCTATTGTGGGACGAATACTGCTTGAGCAGCCTCTGTTCCTCAACCACCTGGCTCAGGTCTCGATGGAGTACATGTTTCTATGAGGCTGAATTGTCTTAGTTCAGGGATCTTCTTTACGAAATAAAGGATGGCTTTCTACCTGCTCAAGCTATTGTCGACACTGTGCGGGAGGTTGACGATGAGCTGTCTGGCAGTTAGATCCTGCAGGACTTTGAGCAACTCAAACTCAGCCTCCTGGACAGCTGGCTGGAGAAGCTGTGACAGGTGCATGGCTCAGGGAGATGACAGTGAAGACGGGGGACCATGGGGTGAGCCTTCTGGGGTGCACCACCATCGTGTTCCACAGGCTGGTTGTGGCAAAGCAGTTCAGGGCACCAGTCTTGGATGTGGTTTGGGGAAAAATCTTTCCCCACTTCGAGCCGGCATGGCTGTGGGTATGTCTGAGGCTGCCTTTCCTGCCCCAGAGGTTGAAGCAGCTCGACAATTTCATCCAACATAATTGCATTTTATGAAAATGGTGCTGCAGCAAATTCTGTATGTCTGTTGTGTCCCACAGCTTGTGAGAAGAAGAGAGAGACCCCTATCTCTTTTGCCTTCCGTTACTCCCACTCAGGGGTCTTTCCACTGACTCTGTGAGGGGCAGGTGTGTCCAGTAGATTATCGAGTGGAAGTTAGGGATGTTGGAGATGCAGCTCCTTGCATTCACAACAAGAGTCACCAGCAGCAGCAGCAGTAGTGCCTGCAGCTTTCCATTCTGTAGTGGTTTCGCCTAAACGAAAGGTTTCCCAAGCGGAAACAAACCACCTTTATTCGCATGCTTCTCAACTGCATAAAGGTCCCTAGCGACAGGCCATCTTTTCTCAATGTATTTCTGGTGTTTCATGGCATCTCGTACCAAATGCACTTTCCTTCTGTACACGGAGCTGATCACTTGAAATTTGGCTGTGCAGAGAGACCAAGATGAGCTTTGTCGACTCCAAAGCAGCTCCTTTGTAAAACGCTGTTTGTTCACATCACTTATGTGGGGCTTATACACGGCGGTCTCTAAAGGTCTTTGCTACCTGATAGTGGGGCATTGCAGTAGTCTAACCTGCTGTATGCAAGAGCATGCATTAATTTCTCTGTGTCTTGAGTGGAGAGAAACTGCCTTAGTTTTGCAATTTTTCTCAACTGTAGGAAGTATGTTTTGATACTCTTTTAACATGAGAGTTAAACGAGAGCCTTGCGTCTAATATGGTTATGTGCTGAGTCTTTGAGGCAAATTTTTGAATGCTCTGAGTAAAGTGCTGAAGTTATAGTAGTCCTATCAGTATTGTAGCCACCAAACAACAGAACCTGTTTTATCAGAGTTGAGGAACAAAATGTTTTCACACATCCAAGTCTTTACTTCATTAATGCAATTAGATACTTTATTGATCCCTCACGGGATCAATAAAGTATCTATTAAATAAAGTGATAATAGACGAGTTGTTGTTAGGTGTAAACAAAATGTTTATTTGAGTGTCATCAGCATATGAATGAAAGTTAATATTATGTTTTTGTATTATCCTACCTAGCAGCAGCATGTACAGAGAGAACAATATTGGCCGCAGCACTGATCCCTGTGGTACCCCAAATTGACATTGAGGAACCAGTTCAATTATTAGATATTGGAACATTTAAAAAGCATCAGATATTTTTTTCTTGATATTGCATTTATACTTTATGTTACTCTTTTCTATATATTAACTGTAGAAGTCCTTCCCAATTTTTTTCAAATATCACAATTTGTAGGCATGGAACTAAGGCATGTTATATCAGAATTTATTTTACCTTCATTTACACATTATAACACTCAACCTCTAAGTAAATAACAAATGCTCAAACATTTCGAACAGTAATTATAAATCCTCTCAGTCAATAACTTTGGAAAATCAAGTTAGAAACACGTAATCTCTGTCTGTAATAGATTCTTGTAAATCTTGGATTTTAAATAAGTCTACTGTAGCTGAATATATTTCATGTAAAAGCAGAAATGTTGCACATCCTTAATCTCTTTAATTACCTCTCTGCTACATAAGGCATCTCAGAGAAAAGTATTAAGGGGGTGGTATAAAGAATCTCCACTTAATCTCAATCTCATCTCTACTTAATTGGATTTCTTAGCAAAACCTTAACCCACTTGATATTTGCAAGAAATGTGATTGTTTTTGTTAAACAATTGAGTACGTACTGTACAGCCTTTAATATGCGATAGTGAATTTTCCCGTATTCTGGGGAGGGAGGAGAACTGAAATTAAGGAAATACATATTTAAAGGGGGTGAAAGTCTTAAATGTGTTCTTTCATATCTGGGCGTTTGAATAGATTTGTTGTATAATTTATTGTGATTTCACTCCATACTTGTGTTTCTCAGGAGAAAGTAGTAACATTGGGGATTTGAGGGTACAGAAAATACATTGTACTGTACGGGAAAATGTAAGGTTATGTTAAAAAAGAAACTTTTCAGCACCCTTTTGAACGCGATTATTAGACACCTGTTGAATCTCAACCGGGATTTCTTGAGACATCATTCAGTGAGCGAAGCCTCCCTCTGGACTCCGCACTGAGTTGAAAGCTATGCGAGCTGCTCACTCCTTGTTCTGTACTGTTACCAGAAATCAAGATAAATCATGTCAGACATTTTTCCATCTTTAATGTGACCTTGCAACCAACAAAATTCAAGAGAAAACAGATAATTATTAGGAAAAATAATTGAAATTAAAAAACCTACTGTCACGGACGTCCAAAAGGACTAACCGTGGAGAGCAGGAGAGCGGAAAAAGACCCATATGCGTAGCGGCGAAACGGGGAGTTAGCCCGGGCTCATTCGTGCAAAGAGTTCAGGAGTGCCGTATAGAAACCAATGCCCTCAGGTAGCGGACGTAGGGCGACCTGGTGCTAGGCGGGTCTCAGGACATCTGAATGTCAATGCTGAGCCAGGGCAGAGTGCAAGACCCGGAAATATATAGCCCCAGAGAGAGAGAAATACCGGAAGGACAGCAAATAACCGGAAATGAGAGACAGGACAGAGAAGGAGCACCCTCTGGCTGCAGAGGGCGTGACACCTACAACACTCTGGTTGCATAAGTGTGCACACCCTTTTATTATGGGGGCTGTAGCTGTGTTCAGAGTTAACCAATCACATTCAAAATCATGTCTAAAGTAAAATAGCATACACCTGCCATTAATGAAAGTGATTCTGATTAACCCCAAATAAAAATCAGGTGTTCTTGTAGGACTTCCTTGAAACTTTCGTGGTTGAAGTCTACTGGGATAGCCATGGTCCTCAAGGAGGTGATTAAAAATATAAGGGATCTTATTGTTGAAAGGTACTGATCAGGAGAGGGGTATAAAAGAATATCAAAGGCATTGGATGTACCATGGAGCCCTGTGAAGATTATCATCAAATGCGGCACCACAGGGACATTGACAAGATCAGGACAACCCTCCAAAGTTAATGACGGGACAAGGAGAAAACTCATGAGGGAAGCTACCAAGAGGCCTACAGAAAGCTACAGAGACCTACAGAGCTGCAGCAATTTTTGGTGGGTATTGGTCACTCCTTGCATGTGACAACAATCTCCCCTATTCTGCACGTCTGGGCTATGGGATAGGAGGCAAGACAGAAGCCATTTTTCAAAAAAAATAAAACTAAATTTTGCAATAAAATGCATTCAGTCACCCTAAAAAATGTCTTATGGTCTTATAAGACAAAGGGTGAGCCTTTTGGCCTTAAGTTTAAAAGATATGTTTGGTGCAACACAGCCCATCATCACACACCACTTGGTGGTGGAAGCATCATGCTTTGGGGATGCTTTTCTTCAGCTGGGACAGGGGCTCTACTCAAAATAGATAGGATAATGACTAGCTCCAAATATCAAGATATTTTGGCACAAAACCTGCTGGCCTCTGTCAGAAACCTGTCATCTAGACACTGTTCCCAGAGCTGGATAAGTGACTCCAGATTCTACAGCTCTCTAGCAATAGAGAAAGTCAGGCTACAGAAGTGGAGAAATGGAGAAAATCTCCTCTTCACAATGTGGAAAAATATTACCGAGACGAGTAAATTTCTTGAAGTTCAATACTCTATACAAGTTACCCCTTCCCACCTGGCAAAATTTAAGGGCTTCAGTACAAAAGCTGGCTGAAACAAGCGATCACTATTATTACACATTTTTGCAGACCTCACGGTGCTCTACACTGCTCTTTTCTAAACTGAGCTGCTCATTTGGAAACCAAAAGGCAACAGAGAGGCGTTCTTATACTGGGAGCCAAACCCGGGCCACCTGGGTGAAAACCAGGAATCCTAACTGCTAGACCAACGTAGTCATTCTGTGCATAATGCAGGCAAATTGTAGTTCCTGTCTCTATGCCGTGCTTCCTTGAGAGCTAGCTGACAACCAGAGCGCTGCAGAGTCTAAACAGAAGGCCACACCTGCATTCAACATATTCACACCAGGAGTTGAACACAGATACACCTGATGAAAATCTTCCCACATTATAAACTTGCAGCCCTGGGTCTCAGTTCGTTTTTGGTAGCCTTAGCCAATCAAAGCCTGTATGGCTCCCAATTATTTACAAAGAATTGTCCAATCACAGTCTCAGCTCTCATTCTTGGTAGTTTTCACCGAATCACAGCCCTCCCTGCTTTCAATCAACTGGGGAGTTTATCCATTTGTGTGCTGGTTAATCAATCCGGTTTTTCAAACTAGAAGTACCAGAAACTGTGGGCTCCTTGTGTTTCTTTGTCCTTTTTAAAATATGTTTCTGGTTTGTAAAATATCTGTTTATGACATTATTGACTCAGCTTTCTCCGGTGCTGTTAGAAATAAATATAAATAGGTATGTGGTATTTTAACTAATATGGTGTTTGAATCAATTAAGGGGTGGCTCCATCTGCTTTGTAGTTATAAAAAATAATAAAAAATGTAAGTGAAGCTTGATATGAGGGTAATCTGTGTTTTTACAAGTTCGGTACTTAATAGACTTTTGGGTTTGGATTTTGAATCATTATTGTCATGCTCAGGGTGGGACCAGCTTCTTTCTTCACAGAAATGTTCACACACAAGTAAACCGTGTACACTCAGGAAAAAATCTCAATTTCAATTTCTCATCTAGTCTATTTTGACCTTACAGATTGATATTATTGATATATTATCTTATCTGTATTATTTATAGAGCTCATGTATTTGTTGTAGAGTATTTATATTCTTGAGAGAACAACTGTATAACTGTAGTATTAACAGAGACTCTGCATTAAATACTATCTCCATTGTTGTAACTGCTTCAATCAATTCAGAGTAGCGGGGTAGGCAGAGCCTATCCCAGCATTAAATGGGCACAAGACAGGATACGCCCTGAATGGGACACTACAGACACACACTTACACCAGGGCTGGTTTTCCCAGAAGCTAATTAACTAAACCCAAGCGAACAAGGGTACATGCACATACCCAGGGAGCAGATTGAATGCACGAAATGAACCCAGCAATGCTAACCACTGCACTGCCTCGTCACCCTGACAGAGATTTAATATAGAATAATCCACAACATAAGTCATTGATCTCCCTTCTTCCTTTATTTCTTATCTACACTCTGGTTTATCGATTCTCTCTTCCTAGTGTAGTGACTCCTTTCCGCTTGATTCTCAACTTTATTTCAGAATTTTTTTCAGATCCCTTCTTCTCTTCATTCTAGTCTGGTGAGAAGTCAGGCTCCAAACAATACCTTGAGCAGTTTCTGCAATTTTATTAATAATAATTAATTCTGCTTCTTCTACTAATGATATCACTCCTGCTGCTGCTTACAACAGTAAATTCCCCCCTTATGTTTATAGTACTGATGACACTACTAGTGCTCTGAATAATATCACAGCTGTATCTACTGCTGTTCCTGCTAAACCTACAGTCTAGACATACCTAGAGGCTGCTCTTCTCTTCCTTCACTCTCTTCTTCTGAGCTTTCATTTCTCTCTTCTTTTTCTCCACTTCCAGTCTCCTCTTCTCGACCTCCTGCTTCATCTGTTCCATCTCCTTCTTTTTCAAGATTTCCCCCCTCTTCTCCTCCTGCTTCATCTGTTTCTTTTCCTCCTTTTTCCTCCTAGAGTCTCTACAGTTTATACAGATGAGACTATACAGTGTGTCCAATAAGAGTCTGTCCAGGTAAGACTATACAGTGTATCTAGTAAGAGTCTGTCCAGATGAGTTTATACAGTGTGTCCAATAAGAGCCTGTACAGGTGACTCCACACAAGGACAGAGGTTCTGTTCACTTCTCACCTGTCTCTGAGTCTCAGGAACTCTGAAGTTCCTCAAAGGAGGGGGCTCCTCCAGGGCTTGATGGGGGCGGCATGGCACAGTCACCAGGGGTTTCTCTGAGTTCAGATGATTGAGGAGGGAGGGCCCAGGGGCGCCGAGGTCCAGGAGAGGGAGGGATGAACTTGTTTTTTTTAACAGCCTCGCCAATCTGGATCATGCGTCTCCTTGGCTGTGGAGACTGAAGACACACAGAAGACCTTTCTGTTCCTGCTGAGTCCCACAACAAGTCAGACTGTCCTAAGACTACTACAAAGAGAAAAAATTAACCTGCTATTCACAGACCTCAGTTACAGGGACTCCCAGGTAGTTCTGCAGGATGAGGTAGAGCTATGCTGCACACTGGCGGAAGCACTTGTCCACCTCAGAGAAGTCACACCTGACCTTCATGTTTTCGAAGCAGGACTTCAGTGTCTCCTTCGCCTCCTCCTAGTCATCCTGCTTCATGATTCCTGTGCCCTGGAAGGGAAAATCCTAGGAAAATGGGGAGAGAGAATCAGGCAAGATGTCCTGACCATGTCTGCTGCTGTCAAACCAAACCTCCATTATCAGAGCTCCCGTTGTGTTGCCCGTTGTCTTCACTGTTTTAATTTTGGGATTTGGTAAAATTTCTTATCATATCCTCTGTGAAACTTCACTAACTCAGTACCAACTCCTGTACCAGAGAGAGAGAACAAAGACAGTGAATCATCATCATACCTCCACAGCGCCAGACAGGAGATGCAACCTAGGGGTGGAACTGTGGTATCTCTAAAGCCAAAAGAGAGGGGGAGGGGGGTCACCCCCCTGTTAATAGAGCCAATAGAGAGACAGAGACACCCCACTGTTAATAGAGCCATTAGAGAGAGGGGGAGTAACCCCACTGTTGCCATCGATGACCAAGAGTCTCACCACCCACTCTATGATGCCCGCTAGTGGTGATCTATAAGCGGTGTGTCTTTCAGCCAACCACTTGAAATAACAGCAGGCTGGTGTCCCAGCCCAGCTCCTGTCTCTCTCCCCTTGGATCTGGGAAATTTCCAGGTTGAGTGGGGTGACGCAGGTATCTTGGAAAGCTGAGGGGGTCAGGAGAGTCGCCCCAGCCCCTGTACCGCCCTGATACCACAGTGTAAGCTGGACAAGGGGAGGGGTTTCAGGGACTCACCAATCCCACATATGCTGCCTCCGATCCAAACTTGGCCAGGACCTCATCGTACAACTCCAGGCAGTCAAGCTGGATGGAAGACATCGCATTCTGAGCCCAGGTCCGCACCCAGCTCTCCTCAACCTAGAGAAGCCCCTCCAGTTCGACCCGCAGGCCCTCCCCGAGCCACCACAGGGCAGCCGGGGCCTTACCTACACTCTTACCTACAGTTACACTATAACTAACACTTACACAAATACTGCCAATATTACAACAGTAACACTGCAATTAAGGCTTACAGTTTGTATATTACTAACAATAACACAAACTTAGTAGTACACTAATAATACCAATAATAACAGTAATACTATCAAAAGAACTAACATGACAATGAGTATTAATACTCTGACACTTACACTATGATTATCACTAATATTAACATGAATACTAGCATTAAAACTAAAATTCAAAGTAGCTCTATCATCACTAATTCTCACATGAATACTAGTATTCAGTAGTGCTATCATCATTAATACTCACATAGACACACAGACACTACACATACTCATGGACACACACCCACACACATCAAACACTCACAAACACCCACACACCCACAGACACCACATACGCTAATAGTGATAAAAACACAGCACTCACAGATTTCTGTTCGTTGGTCTGGACTCTAGAAAGTTCTAAAGTGCTCTAGAAATTTGCAAGTGACTCTGGACCTCAACACCTGTTGATGGGTCACTTCTGTCAGACACAGCATTGGAGCCCAAGCCCACCTACACACACATTCACACACACTGACAGATATACACCCACACATTCACACACATTATGACATACTGACAGACACACAACCACACACTCACATACATTCACACAAACACTACACACACTCACAGATACAAACTCACAGACACACATTCACAGACACACACATAGACACAACACACACTCACAGGCACCACACACATTTATACACACAATCAGACACTCACACACATACAGTACTCGCACACATTCACAGACACACACATAGACACTACTAATACTTACAGACACACACCCACACACTGATAGACACCACACACTTGCAGACACACCCACACACACTAACAGACACACACCTGCACAATGACAGACATATCACACTGACAGACACACATTCACACACTGACAAACACCACACACTCACAAACACCACAAACTCACAGACACACTCTACACTTATAATAACAGTAATGATATCACTAAAACTAACACTACTGCTACTGTTAATACTGTAACAGTAACTCTATAATTAAATTTAATATTAACATTAATATGACCATTAAAACTAAAATTATCAGTAGTGCTATCATCATTAATACTCACATGAACACTAGCATTAGTAAAACTACCAGTTGTACTCTCACTAATATTAACATAAATACACTAGCATTAGTATTAGTTGCTGTCCGTGACGTCACACCACTCTTTGTGACGAAGGCGAGACATCTAGCCAGGCACAGTGATGTGCCACGTGTCGCCATGGTTACCATACTTATGATTTGTAAACAAATGGAAAATGCATTTAAACTGTTACTTACACAAATTTATTAACTTTGAATATAATTTTCTAGCTCTAGGATACAATTCCTAAATAATAATTTGAATAAATCATTCTTTAATTTCAGATTGAACATTATTAACACTAAACGCAAGTTAATTAATCGATTTTGACTCTTTTCTAGATTTTAAAATGGGTCAAGAATGGGAAAAGAATCAGTGCTCACCAATCGGTGAACTTAATCGATTATTCTATGTTTTTTTAGTTGAATTAATTGCTTGATAAGTGATCAATAACTCTCCTCCGTGCGCTCTGCGCGTCTCCCGCGGTCTCGCTTTCCGATTCCGGCGCTCTGCCTGGTGTCTGTGACGTCACAGCGCTCTTTCTGACAGAGCAGAGCACGTCTCCGCTGGAGACGACTCCTGTCCGGAGCCCGGAGGGCTTTTCTTACAGATATAACATCTCCAAAAACAAACCACACCGGGCTGTTAAGAGAAGCGATTCATAACAGCAGAAGGAGGAGAATGACAAACCAAGAAATGAAATTCATTAAACACTAACAGAAAAAAAAATGTTTACTTCACAGAATAATGCGTTATAAAGCATACTCCTGTGGAGCAGAAGAGAAAGAGAAGGAGCACAGGTCTCTATAATAAGTGCTTTTAAGCATTTTACACGAATCTCCATAGAATAGAAGCCAGGAGGATCAGACTCCTGATCCTGGAGGTTGAAGAGCAGCTCTTGGTTTTATTTTCACTCGATCTCTCAGTTCCTCAGCCAGTTTGATTATTTAATTAACTATATAACTGTTATCAGACTCTGTTTAACTGTATATTTATAAGACTCCACATGAGAGACGTGTGGGAGACGCTGAATCCCAGGGCTGGTGTGGAATCACACACAGACAGGTCTTCTGTGTGATCTGAGTCCCACTGCTCAGAGCTACAAACTTGTCAACTAGTCACTATTGTAGACACGACCATCAGTCTGCTGCTGCTGATAATCATATTACACTTATAAGAGTGACAACACTGCTGTTCATTAAATAAGTAAAAATAATAATAAGAGATAATCACATATTGCTCAATTGTCAGTCAAACACTTCTGACAGATAGGTTTATTCCATGCTGAAAAAAAGAAGAAAGAGAACACAACGTTTCGTTCGTGGAGCCTTCTTCAGGTGTGAGAGAGACAGGGCAGTAGGCAAAGGTAAAGTAGTGGGAGAACAAAGGCTGGGAGGGAGGAGGAGTGAGAGGCGGGAGCAGGGGACAGAAAGAGAGGCCAATCAAGAGGTGTGAAGTCAGAATAGATGTAGAGAGGTGTGACAGAAAGAGGGTCTTGGAACAGCTGTGAAGAGACGGAATGGTGGTTTAGTGAGAGAAGCGGGCAAGTGGCCCAGGGAGGAAGAGATTTTATCTGTTTCTCTACTGTGCATGTTTAAATCCACTTAATATTGAATATTAATATGGAATTTTACAACTAAGGCTAAATTTTGGTAGCTGAAACAGAAGTACTGTATAGTACAATTTTGTTTTGATTTGAACCAATGTTTGCACCTCAATAATCCATTCGTCATCGAAAGAAGCAAAGGCAGATGTGTATTGAATCTCACGACGATCCTGTTCTCAATCCGAAAGAAAGGTTTAATGTGATCCCACTAGAAAAAGAGTCAATTTCTATATCTAATGATGTCCCTCAAACATTTTGTAATATCTCTGGGAGTGTATACTGTAGAAGCCTGGTTAACTGCTTAAATTCAAACTAAACAGGACTATGGGAATGAGATTTGATTTTGAACTGGGATTTAAATAAATAGAAACGTTGCACTACATTGTGCTTTATTTAAGACAAAAGGTGGGCTTCCTGTGTTTTCGATTACTCAGTTGTAAGAGCGGAGGAATATAGTGGAAACAGCTGGGAACTATTTGTTCTCTGGTTTGAATCTGTCTGGAAGAAAGGTGTTTTTTATGTTCTTTAATCAGAAAGTGAAAATTTGTCATTCACTTAGTTGTCCAACGAAAGCTGAGTAAACGGTGAAGCAGAGCCTCTTGTTCTGAATTCTTCTAACATTTTCTAGGCTTGTAGACTCCTCACTCTTCCTAAAACAAAGTGCCGCAGATAAAGATACAGTAGTTGTCGGGAGTTTAGGTCAGTGGTAGAGCACATACAGTACAGTACCTTGCATGTATATGGCTGTTTTCAATCGCCGGCGTCTCCACTCTGGATTTCTTCCTAAGCGCGATATCTTTCCTTACTTGTGTGTGAATTTCAGCGCAACACATAAAGCCTTCGTCTGTTTTATAAAGATTCTATTTTAAATCAATTAAAACAAAAGAAATACTAATTAAATACACATAGAAAACACATGTATCTAATTAGAACATTTGGGCAATGTATTACTAGCAGTTGAGCTGAGCTCAAAGTAGAGCAGTTGATATTGTTAAACCACGTATTGTTTTTGAATGACGCTACTAAGCACTGGCACGGTGTTTGTGCAGTCCTTCCCAACCTTTCTATCGACTGGATGAGTCTCCTGTTCCATCTCCAATTCTTTCCGCACATTTCGCCTGTTTCACCACCATTATCATTAGACTATAGCCACTAATACGAGAATACTGTTCTGAAAGACTGTCTTAAATAATAATGTTGAAAAGGGTAATGATAAGAGTTTTTTTTCATTAAGGTAACCGTACATTTGCCTGTATAGTACAACTTATTATCTGTATCTGCAAATCCCCAATATTAATGCTGTCTCCTGAGAAACACAAGTGTAGAGTCAAATCATATTAAATCATACAACAAATCTATTCAATTAACACTCCTATGTGACAGAACACATTTAAGACTTACACCCCTTTAAATATGTATTTCCTTCATTTCAGTTCTCTCCCCGGGATACCTGAAAATTCATTATAGCATAATAAAGTCTGTGCATGCATTACCTGTAATACAGCTACTAATAAAGATAACATTAAACTTCATTATTAAGATATCACGCTTTTATTAATAAAATATGTATTGATAAAATTCCTTGTGAATAATTGTAGTGTCTGGAAAGCAATTGTTCATTACTTAATGACGATATTATTTCCACTACATTCAGGACAGTTCCAATGTGATCTATTGTTCCGCTTAGTCTGCTTAGTCTCCTACTTTAGTAACGTCTAATGGGCAGCAGCTGTTATTTTAGGGTTGTTGCAATTGAGAAGAGGTTTGGTACAGAGCTGCTGACAAATTTCAGCAGCCAGTTTGTTTCAACTGACCCGTTGTAGCTACCAATCAGAAGCAAGGAGAAACAAACATTAGTTTAGCCTTTTTTTAAAAAAAAAGGAAAACAGAGTAGTAGTTTATGTGGTAATTTCAGGTACAATGTATGAACTAAAGTTAACTAGTCCCACAGTAATGCGTGGGGTCCTATCAAGAAAAAAATAGTTGTAACCCGAAAACACAACAAACACAAAACGAGAAGTCTTCCGGGAACCTAGGTAAATCCCTGTAGTAGTCTAGCAACTATAAAAAACAACCAAATGCAACAACTTCAAAAGAAAAAGAACATTTAAAAACAAATCTGGGGAACAACAAAAACAGAATCTAATGCAAGAGCTTTATCAAGTCTTCAGTGCTCCACTCATCTCAGTAGACCTCTCTCATATATTTGTGTGCAAGTCAACTGGAGGTACACATTCCATGCTGAAAAGAGAAGGAAACACAATGTTTCAGCTGTGGAGCCTTCTTTGATTGTGACTCGAAATAAACCTTTACCTTTACTTGTTCGTTTGATGTTAATTTATCTCCATCAAATACCTAAGAGTATCTAAACTCGACAGTTGCTTTCAGTAGCTAAAGACACTGCTCCAGGTGAGGCTTGAACTCACAACCTCGGCATGACTCCGCTGTGTACTGCTGTATAAGTACCACGCGCTGACCGATTGCGCCACTGGAGCTGAACAAGTTGTGCTCCTCATACAGACTGACGCTGCAGAAACACAGGGTGAAACCAGTTTCGGTTGTGGATCCATCTCCAGATGTGGAAAAGGAACAGTAAAATAGCAAGGAAAATACAAGAAAAGAAACTGAAAGAATTGTGCTAACAGCAAAGGGGGACGGAGGGAGGTGGTCGGACAAGAAAATCAACCCGGCAGATTATTTGTAGCGACATTTTTTGAGTCAATCAGCACACCGAGTAGTCCAGTAAAGTGACAATAATGGAGAACTAGCTGACGCACCCCGTCGTGAAGACCCTCTGTAAGGTGATTACACGTTTCATTTTCAAGTCGCCTCCTTTACACGCAATTGCAGCCCCGACACTGAGAGAAAGCATGAGAAATGGCTTCAATTTCAATGTAAAAACTCACCATAACACGGACTTACACTGGGAAAAGGTGTTGCACTTTATGCTTATTGCTACAGCCTTCCCCCCGGTTATGAAAATGTCTCACAGTTCCGACACTGATGTGTGAAAGACAATGTAACAGACTATCAAAATCCTGAAGTACAAGAAATTTTAATGCACCAATTTTTTTAATATGTCCCTCTGATCCTGGCATGTCAGAATACATTTCGAAAAAGTATGGCATGAATTGCACGAATTGCAATGGCACAAATTGTTGAGAATATCACTGACCTTGCCGATATTTGCAGGGGATACGAATGTTTTGCACATGTTGAACTACAACACGTAAAAATTGAGCTCCTTAGTCATTATCACCGGGAATGTCCAATAATGACGAACATCAGTAGCTTCAAGGAAACTTAGACTCGCACATGGAGTTTTATCTTGGAATGGAGGGTGGGAGAATTCATTTAGACTCTCGTTGCTCATTAGCTAAACTATATGACACAGCTAAAAATAGCTAAAAATATGACACAGATTTGTTCGAGAAACTTGTAATCACCTTAAAAAGAGTCTTCTTGAAGATGTGAACCAGCTAGCTCTCCACTGTCAATTGACAGGACTTTAGAAGAAACTGTTCTCATACAACCAACATAAAATTACACATCTTAAGGAACATGAAGAGAAATCCATGTACTAAATAACATAAAACTGTCGCTGCAAATCATCACCAAGCTGTTTTATGTGTCTGACCACCTCTTTCCTACTTTGCAGCAAGCACAATTCTTTCTGTTTCTTCATCGCTATTTTACTGTCTCTTTTCCCCACATGGAGATGGATCCACAGCCGAAACTTTAGGTCGGTTCCTGTTACTCTGTCCGATTGAAAGAGCTGTATTAAAGGCACTCCCACCTCTGCAGGAAAGTTATTGCTGCTCTCAACACAATATACTGCAGTCAAATGTGATAGCGATACTGTCACTGCGTGTGGGCCACGTGTTCCTGCTGTCAGCCTATTATGTCATGTTCATCCACACCCAGAAATATTACTGCTGTAGCACAAGAGTTATATAGGCGCAGTCGAGAGCGCATGAATCTCTTAATCTCAGAACTGTGGGTTCAGCTCCCACATTGGGTCCCTCTGTGTCAATTTGATCCCCCCAATTCTCCTAGCATGACCCGATGGCGTAACAGTGATACCCAGTGCCTTATGACCTTTGCGTAATTCAGCTTTCTTTCCACTTGATTCAGATTTTGATCTGAAATCATCGGCCAAACAAGAGTTTGTCTAAATCAAGGGTGATTCGCTCACAAGCAAGTATTAAACACTTCAGCATTTTCTGTTCGAATACCACACTTTGTCAAAACACTGCCGCTTCTTAAGCTACCAAGTAACGGTTTTTGAGCACGCGTTGTATTGTAAATACTTATATTAAAAAAGCATAAATTCACATAATGGAATTTGGACGGAACAAAGTAGTCCAGCCCCTATACAACATTACATACCCACTGATTAAGTTTAAAACTACAGCAACAGGAGTAACAATAATGGCAACAACATCTTTGGAGTTCGGCATTTCATTTATTCTGCAGAAACATCGTATCAGAATGAACTGCCCGGATAAAAGAATAATTGCGGCTTCAGATCGTTTTTACAGAGCAGTGCGTTGTTCTGTTCATGCTGACTACACGCTTTAAATATATGTCATTTATTGCAAGCATTGCTTTTCCAGGTTTTTCTGAAATTCCTCGCATTTGAGACAGCACTAAAATATTTCATTCGCGTCGCTGAATACATCGTGGAAACGGTATTTGCCATTTTGTTATTCGGTTCTGAAGTTTGAAAATGAAAATGAAACGGGGGTCACTTCGTAGCCTTGAAAGAAGTCCAAGCAGCATAAAAACCCGAGGATTCTCACAAATTTCTTCTGCTGTTTTTATAATTCGGACTTCAACATTTGAATGCATACGTTACTGCTGCTAATCACATTCACGTGTTCACGAAGCTTTTTTCTGTCCATTATGTTGTTGCTAAGCAGTTTCTCCGTTTTCCTCGTATTGTGATTGTCAGCGAGCACAAGACTGAAACAGTGTAAAGACAGGGTAAAACGCCTGACTGTCGGGAGTGGGATTTGAACCCTCGCCTCTATCTGGAGAGCGGAACACAAAGCTTAAAAGACACGAATCTATGAATCTGCTGTTCTAAACCACGCGCCTATCCTGAAGAAATGTACGCCGAATGCACCAGTTGCATCCGATTTTCCGTAACTTTAGGACGATTGACACGACTGGACGAACACAATTTGTGGCGTTTAGCATGACATAGTCTTGCAGGCAGACAATGTTTTGTCCCACTACTTATATAATTCTATCGTTTACTCGTTTTAAAAAAACACGGTGTTCTCGTTCCTAATCAGATTTTTAGTGCTTTCGGACGTTACTTCCAACCTAGACTGACAGCTCACCCGATCTGTTTGTGATCAGACCATGGAGTGGGGGGGCTGTACCAAATGCCCGTTCCTTCCCAATGCTGAGACGATCATTCGGAAGATGGGTGTGAAGAGAGACAGGCTTTGTCGACTAAAGAACAAGACAGGATATACAAGAACACTCATCACTGGCAACAGTTACATTCTTTTACTATAGAGACTCCTACTTTGCGTGTTTTTTAAAGACACTGAAACTCAAGGAAAGTGGTGACAAATGAAACAGGTGGAGCTTGAACCCACGATCTTCGGTTTACGAAACCGACACCTTACCACTTAGCCAACGCGCCTTCAAGCAAACAGGCTACTAATGTTGTTCAAATTATTTGTTTCTGAATCTGTTTTACATCGCCTGGAGGCAGCAACAACAACAAAAAAGGGATTCTTAACAAGGAGATACGCGGCAGCGGTGTGATTCCAACAGATGCCCCTGAAGAGACTGGAGCTTTAATCCAGCTCCTTAGAGCGCTCGGCCGCGTTACTCTCGACAGCGGCTCTTCAGTTCTTGTGGTCTGACCTAGTGGTGTTATGACGCGTGGAAGCGACTGCAACTTCATTTTCTGAGATGCTTTCTCTCACGTGGTGAAATCTCGACTTTGGCACCTCTGGATATAGTTATTCTGTGGAGCAGGCTTTCAAACCTGTGCTTATAGCGCCCTTGAAGTCATTTTATTTTTACAGGAAGACGTATTCCAAAAGACGCATTCGTACTGGATTTGACTGGGATTCTGAAATACTTCTTGCAAAGGTATTCAGACGTTCTTGAACCTATAATAAAAAACAGACCTGAAACTCCATAGCTTCCAATCTCTGATGTTACTCTCCTTAAACTCGGACGTGATGTTCTGCAGACGTGCAGTGTCCCTTTACTCTCGTGTTTTCAAAACGGCCTCCGTTGTCGGGCGCAGTAGAAGTGGAACTGGCCTGACTGCACAGGAAAGTACGGAATAATAAAATGTTTCTACGGCTCAAACATGTCCCTTTAGACCCTCGTCACGTCTCTGTGAAGAAGGGGCAGGTAGAGAGATTTTACAGATGCTCATGATGTTTCGCACGGTATGTTACCTGTTGAAGTGTCTCCCCAGTGGGCAAAAGATGTAGAATATAAGTCTATTAAATGCATACCTTAGAATTATAAATGTGGTCCATAATTTGTCTAGAATGAAATTCTAATATACGTATATCATTATACGTCAATTACACATCTATGATTATATGTCCATTATACATAAATGGTTGGAGTTCTAATATACGGATTAGTTTAGCGGACTATTATACATATATGGCTGGAGCTCTATTATACAATATATAGTTCTATTATAACATTAACTGTAGAGGACTATTATACACATATGGATAGAGATCTATTATACATCAAAGATTTTAGTTTTAGTTTTAAAAGTTTTATAGGCACAGAAACAAGTAAATCAAGCCAATGATTTGGTTTAGAAATTTATTCTGTAAATATACAATCATTCACACCTGAAAAATATCTAGTTCAAATTATAGTACATTATATACAATATTGTAATCAACATATGGCTAATCATCAACTGCTACTAGATCTTCACTAATCAACCAATCAGACATACCCATTACACATTTTCAAACATTAACTGCACTTTTCTGCAGTCTTTGCTCAGTCCTAGAATACAAAATGACCATATTTCAAAGTTCAAAAGTTGTAGTAACTTTTTAGAACATGGAGCTTTTTGTAAAACACTTTATTTTGGCATTAAAAGATCAGCAAGATTATACATTATAAACTAAAAATAAGAAAGTATGCCAGAGATGGATCCTATTAATCAGATGTAAGCTGTCATATAATGACCTATCTGTAAACTGGAATACTAGTAGTGGATATTTTCCACACCACAGAGAGAATATAATATCATACAAGTAGGTTTTGATTGTCCATATTGTCAAGGACTCGCTTGTGTGTACAGAACTCTTCCATTGTGCTCAGCCTCTTGATGTGGAATTGGGAGTCCACCTGTTCTATACACTTTCCCACACAACTCAGTTCATCCTCTGATCTCTATCAGGAGACCCAATACCCGAAACTCTGAAATCATTCACATTTTGTATCAGCATTTGAAAGGAATTAGGTCAGGATTTTCTTACACTATTGTTACATTAGCATAACTGTAGTGTTGCTAATGTGCTGCATGTAATTTATAATCCTAAAAATGTTAAATTTCCACATTTGCAGTTGATTTTGTATGATCTGCACTTTCACACTATTTTTATGTGCCATTTATTGCTTATTAACATACTATTTTTAATCAAAATAATATTAAGTAAGACCTGTATGTATTCAAATAGTATTATTACTATTTATACTTACTCATCAAAAGAGGATTGCTCAGAAAAACATATTTAACCTAAATGGCAAACAACGAATATCAGCAATGCATTGTGGTATATAACCGGAAAAGAACTGTGTTAGATATGTTTTCAATTTCAATTATATATGCATTTATTCATGTTGATGATATTACAGTTGAAATTTAACCATGGTGGGAATCCCTCCCTGTCATACAGGAGAGTGGGGTTTGATTCTTGACAGGGAGCTAAGGAGCTTTTTCTACAACCTGTTTACAATTTAAACTGTAGTGTGAGACACCTTTCTTCCTACAGAAATCTATTTTTTTTTTAAATGAGATGAATTTGTTATAACAACACAAAACATCAAAGTGAATCTGCTTTTCAGCAACCCCTTGGCTTCATGGGAATTTTGTTTTTTTGACAGCAGGGTCATTTGCAAAATTAAACAAGGAATTGATTCACTCCTGTGAAATACTGTATAAAATGGAAGATGGGTTTGATATGGAAACAACTACACACATTTTAGTTTTTTTTTCCAATTGTACTCCCATCAAAGTGACATAAGAAAAGTCATTGTCAGAAGTGGGATATGAAAACAGGCCACCAGGGGAGACTGATGTAATAAGTGCACCAGAAATATATTGAAAACAAATGGGCTGTCACTAAGAGAAATAGAGGTCCCACCATAAAACACCATAAGGAGTGCAAAACATGTTAAGTTATTTCTGTACTTCATCAGCGTCGGTAAAAGAGGGACTCAAGGACACAAAAAATCTAGTTTGGGATTCGGGATGAGAAAGGGAAGTGTGACTTTAGATACAGGGCGTTGCAGAGAGGAACAAATGGCGCAATGAAATAAAATGCCAAAACCCCAGATTGAACCAGGGACCTTTAGAGCGTCAGTCTAAGGCTTTCTCAGCTGAGCTATTTCAACCTCTGTGTATGATCCGACCTCTGCTGTCTGCAGTAGCCTCTTAAAGTTCCAGCATGAATGCATGAAGAGGAGTGGTAGAGTGTTACTGCAACATCATTCAGAAGGGAAGTGATCCGGCTCAGCTCTCTGAGGTCTGGTAGATACATCTTCCTCATGAGTAATGTAGGTTCAACTTCTTCAGGCTGGAGGAAGGGCTTGCATTTCGGCAGCAGTGACTGACTGAGTAGTGACTTCTAGGACCTGGTCTTATCAGGTTGCTTTGCCAAGTTTGTCAGTTCTGCTGAAATGACCTGTCTCTAGGAAATTTAGGAAGCAGAAGAATGACTATCTGAAAGGTGACATGATCTGCTGGCTGTTTGACGTGGTCACGAATGACACAGGAAATGCGAGTTCTTGCAATAAGACAAAACAAGATCCATAAAACACTGGCAGAAGTGCAAACTGTGAGAGGATAAAAAGACACCTGTTTCTGCCCGATTTCAAACAGGGGATCTTGCGCATGTGTGATGAACGTGATAATCACAATATTACAGAAATGACAGCAGCATTGAACGTGTCAAGACGTAAAAGATTGTTAATTCACTTCAAATACTCACAGTGTCTTTATTCTGCTGTAATAATTTACTGTGCTCATCAGGCAGTAACAAACCTGTTACCTACACTGTTCCCAGAACTGGATAGGTGACTCCACATTCTACAGCTCTCTAGCATAGAGGAAGTCAGACTACAGAAATGGAGAAAATCTCCTCTTCGAAAAGTCTTCCTCGTTAGTATAGGACCTGTCACCTGTCCCCACCTGTCACGCGGGAGACCGGGGTACATCAGGACGCGCATTGAAGTGAAAGCAGGAAGCGCTGCGACATGCACTGTGCAGATCCCGCCACACTAAGAGGTGAGTGGGTCTGTTCGATCACAGCGCTAGGTGAATCCCCAATCCCCTTTTGTGCGTGGCAACAAAAGAAGTCTGTTTCCACCCGGTTTCGAATGAGGGACCTTTCGCTTGTGAGGCAAACGTGATAATCACTACACTACAGAAACAGTGGCAAACTTTGCCCCGTAGCCCAGCGCTGAGCTTCGCCAATGCGATTCAGCTGCTTCCAGTGCCTTTATTGAAGTGCGCTGATGGACCGTGCTCTCTCTCCAGAGACCAGCACGCCTGTCATGGACTGAGCAGGAAAGGCGGCACCACATTCTACAGCCCTCTCCACGCAATCTACGAAATCGGGCTACTGAAGTGGAGAAAATCGCCTCTCCAGAAAGTGCAAATATCATCTTGGAGAGTATAAATCCTATTGCCGAACGTCAGCCCTGTCTACCAGAGTAACCCTCCCACCTCCTGCAACGATGATCAGCTCGTCTCACACGCGAGAAGTCTTCCTTGTTGGAAACAAGCGCCCCCTCTTCTCGCGCGTTTTGCACATTCGAGTGGTTTTAATGCGGCTCCTTCGTACACGGTGCTGATCTTTTGGAAAGCAGGAGGCAAAACTGACACGTTGCTATACCGGGAGTCAAACCCAGGCCGCTTGGGTGAAAACCAGGAACCCTAACCGCTAAACCATATGGGAGCGAACAACCCTGCTGTTCCGGGCATCATGCAAGCAAACTACATAAATATGAGAAAACACGCAAGAGAGTTGTCACTCAGAGTGTCGAAGGGTCGATGTATACTGGGGCTCAGTTGAAATGCAACGTCAGGACTTTTCCGAATTATGTCATACGAAGAGAGCACAGCCTTTTCCGCCCTGTCCCGTGTGTCTCGGTAACTCTCCGTGATTGTATAGTGGTCAGTACTTTGCGTTGTGGCCGCAACAACCCCGATTCAATTTCGGGTCACGGCAGAATAGGGGCGTCTGCTTTTATTACTTGCACGAATGAAGGCAAAAAAAAGCCAATCGATGTGAACGAACGGCGCTTTACAGAGGAGTACTGCCTGACTGTATCGTTGATGAACGACAGAGGCCACTCCGACCTCTTCTCGGTTTTCTTCAATGACTTACTAAGTATCTTCTTCACATTCGCCCATGCAGGGGAAGCCAGTTACACCAAAGGAAATGCAGGAAAGTGCAATTCAAGCAGAGACCAGGAGGGACTTGTTTACACCGAGAGCGGTCGGAGAATGGAACAATGCGCCCAGCCCTGTTGCTGGAGCCGATTCTTGATGAGATCTTGGGCTCACTAAGAGGCCCCCGCTGGATCCTTATCTTTCTGTTGTTCTTGCAGGTCCTGCGCTGCTTTTGAGCCGACAGAGCTCGTCCTGGTCTGTCGGCACAGCCCAATTGCAAATGATCGGCTCCGCATACAGAAGGAACGTGCGTTTGGTACAAGAGCGCATGAAGGCACCGGAAATACATTGGGTACAAATGACCGGTCGCTCAAGACCTCTGTGAAGTACAGGAGCGTGCAAAAAGAGGCTGTTTCTCGAATTCTACAAGAGTGGGGAATTCTACAAGGCAGCGCCACATTTTACACATTCTACTGGGCCCGATTTCTCCGGTTCGAAACCGGGCGGAAACAGGCCTGTTTCGTTTGTCGCCACACACACTGTTTGGGGATTCGCCTAGCGCTGTGATCGAACAGACCCACTCACCTCTTAGTGTGACGGGAACTGCACAGTGCATGTCGCAGCGCATCCTGCTTTCACTTCAATGCGCGTCCTGATGTACCCCGGTCTCCCGCGTGACAGGTGGGGATACTCGCCACTATACTAACGAGGAAGACATCGCTCTCTGCTTAGTGTGCAAAACACTTACTTGCAGCATTGTGGGTGCTGTGGTTTAAATGCTATTGGTTTGTGAACAGAATCCCCCTATCCCAGTGCATTGTGCCACATTAAATAAACGCACGAGAAAAAAGAGATTCAGAACGCAAAGCTGTGTCAGTGTTCTGTGTAAAAAATCGGTTTGAACATCATGGGAGCTGTTTTTAATAAGCTGCTGAGTAAAGAATATTTTAATCTTCCTGCTGTCAGTAGTATTGTGAATATAGTTGACTCTTACCTGAATAAAAACAGGACGTAAAGGAAGGGTTTCAGAATTCAGACAAAGCTTTATTCCCGTGCTTACAGTCTGGGTAATTGGAGACTGCGCTATTCTGTTGCCTATGGTCATATACGGGTTTTTCGCATGAAGCCGTATTGAACAGTATTTCTCGCGTTGTGAACTTGTGTATACAGCGGTCCCCCGGGTTCCAGTTAGTGCGTAATTACGCATCGATGAAAAACCGGAGGTTTAAAAAAAGATAATTAGCTCACTGATACTTTGATGTAGAGGCTGTGGAAATATCCATATGTCGTGGCCTTTAAAATGCATTTGGTTTGAAGGCGTTCTGTGCTTCCGTTGCGAAGATATGGACAAAAGAATATTCGTGCTTGGTCAAAAAAATGTCATACTGTATAAACGAAAAAGTAAATGCTGAGAAAGCATTCACAATGTATTTTATACACAAAGCAAGTATTCTCGCGATTCTAAGAGGTTTCGTGTAAACGCTACAGGCGTCCCAAAATCGTTTTCGAACTTCAAGCTAACTTTAACCCGGTTGAGCCGCGCCTGCAGCTCCCTGAGTCTTTTGTTATATAATCTCAGAACCCGAAGACACCCAGCGTCTCCAGCCCGTGTTGGAGATTTACAGTTCAGAAAACTGCTGTCTCGAGCAGAAACTGATCTTCCTGCTTTGGTTAAGGTTATCGGAATCGGCGGCTGCTGTGGGGGTATAGCGCTTGTATCTCTCTTCTCTGGCTAAACACTATCTACTGTAAAGTATAGAAATAGACAGAAGATGAAATACAACTACAAATACTTCAGTAAGGCCGAGTAGATAGGAAAGTTTAAATCAAATGTTCTATAAATCAATTTGCCTATATTTTCGAACTCTCTGTTAGAGCTCTGATATAATCCTCTCTGCTCCTGCCGCTGTCACTCTGCATTCCGTAGGGCTACAGGTTGATTTCACAATGCCACATTTAATTAAATACAGGAGGAACCGCAAGGAAAACAATGTGTTTTAATAAATCTTCTTCTGGATTTATATTTCGGTCTTTCACCTTTGAATCCATACCTTGGCTGTAAATATTTACTCGATTACAGGCATCCCAAAAAGTTCTTAAGGCAGAAATCGAACCCTATTTGACTTTCTGCTAATAACGTGTAAGTGTTCACAAAGCATTTCCCTGCCCATCATGTGCCCGCAAACCGGTTTCTCCGTCTTCCTCTTCCTGTCATTGTCAGCTAGCACAAGAAGACGGAAAAAATGCAAGACAGGGAAAAGGGAGCGACTGTCAGGAGTGGGATTTGAACCCACGTCTCTATTCAAAGACCAGAACACCCAAGCAAGGGAAAGACACAAGTGCTTGTATCTGGCACCTTAGACAGTTCAGCCATCCTGACAAGCTACTTAAGTCATTGTGAACCAGTAGTTCACAAAAGTGAGAAATTCGTTGCTGGAGAAGCGCCACGTTCCCTGTTGTTGCCTAAACGTATTGCGGAAATCAAATATTCGGATCGATTCAGAATGTGCTTTACAGCCTTTGTGTAATATTTTAAATTGTTAAAAACAAAGTGTGTACTGTGTACTACGTTTAGGACTAGTTAGTGTGGTAGAATATGGAGATCATCTCCAGCTCTGAGCTCAACTGCAACAAGAAGTCGTGCTGAACAAGTGAGAACCCAGCTGATCGTGTGCTCAGTGTGGTGCTCAGGACTCAGGAGCATTGTTGTGGTTCTAATTTGCACAAACTGCAGGGGCTCTGAATCAGAACATTTCAATTGATCTATTCAGTAAGTTAAAATGCAGGACACGTTAAAATAGGATTATTACTTTGTCTCTGTCCTATTTGTATATAACTGAACGTCCCTTACATTTTTAAGGACACATACCTACTAATGCGATACTCATTGCAAATAGTCCCAAAACAAGCACGTCCGGCAGCTGCGGGGTTGAAGGTGAACATGTATCGTATTCTAATGGCTTCTATTTCCACTGATGAATGAGACAGATTCACAAAGAGATCCTTCACACGATTAAGCGAACACATTGCCTTTTCTGTCTGATGTAGAGGCTACATTTGTGTCAGCAGTACTATACAGGTAAGTCGAATACACTTTCGGGGGCTGCATCTGTAGAGCTTCATCTAAGAGGATTGTTAGAGCACAGTTACATTCACCCACGCAACTTATTCTATGATCATCTAAGAGGATTTTTTTACTTTTGCACACGGTTACATTCGCCCACACAACATATAATCTCTGAATGTCCAATGGCTCAATAACCCTGTTTTCCCCTGGGAACCACTAGTGTACAGTCCCATCCCGTTCAAAAATATAACAGATATACTCAATTGATATATTCAATTAACAAATATAAAAAGATATTATGAACAAGAGAACTCTTGTTCATATAGATCCAGGTTTACACAATTAATTTAATGCATACTCGAAGTGCCTGAAGTCTTGCTCTGCTGTTTTAAATATACCTCCAATGCATTTAGTTGTGTTAACTACCAAATTATTTGAACTAATTTAATGTAACAGTATATTCAGGAAATTCCGAGAAAGTCTTCAGACTTGTCGTGGCTGTTGAAGAAGCCACCTGTTGAATCTAGCCCGGGATTTCTTGAGAGAGCGTTCAGCAAGCGAGTCCACCTTCTGCACTCCGCACTGAGCTGAAAGCTGCATCGTATAAAATATCCATGGTACAACTCGAGAAAAAAATGAAGACTAAACAACGACTTTTGATGATTACAAGAGATTCAAGAAACACAACCGTCCGCACATGGGCTTGGATCCTGAACGCTTAAGTTAAAAGACAAAACGAAGGATACGAACTGTAAACTCTCTTCACGTCTTACAGTTTATGAAATAAAACAATTTCTTACTTTCTTAATAATTTCTTACTGCTGATAGACGATTTGTTGCATTTTAACAAAATCACAATTACAAACATTCTGGGTTAAACTGTTATTCACGTACTCTAGCGGAGAGAAACGTTAGTGTCTTCAGCTGTGTGAGCCCATTTCTAAAAAAAATAAAAGTTATATGAAATTAATTGTTCTACTTTTTAGGCTTGCATAGCCTTATGAATGTTTCGGTTAAATCTTTTTTTCTGTAGTAATTTCAGTTGATATTAAAATTAGTCATGATTTACAATTTTTGGACATGGTTCATCTTAAATAATTTTGTAATTAGTTTCAGTTTTGGAAAATCGCACCCAGAAGCTACCAAAACTGGTAATGTTCATATAATGTGTAATGCAATAGCAGCATTTTGGGTGGGAAAACAAAAAGTATTTCTTGGTTTGAATCCCAAGACTTCATAAGCGGCGTTCGAGGACTTCTCACTTCAGATAAAGGTGTCAATACATCGCACATTTTTACTCAATCAATATCAGCAGTGTTATCGCTACCGAACGCTAAATATAGATCCTGGCAATACTTCGTGAAATCTTCGTAAGAAAATCCAAAATACCACGGGAGCAATCAAATGTATACGCTTCTTTTGGATCGAGAAGAGGATAATTATGAGACTCAAAACATGCCTGTCTTTTCTTTTTTCGAGGACACATGGATTATTGAGGTGTAAAGATAGGTTTAAAATCAAAATTATCTGCTATTGCTGCTGTTTCTTTGATAGTTTCTTCAAATCCTTCAACTGATCATCGATATCGAGGAATAATATTATACAAATTGTGGTTTTCTGTTAATTGCCAATTTTATTGTAATTACATCTTCGTTTACAGATGTCTTGCATGAATCACAAGGTATAATAGTCGCCGTGCGTCCTCAGCTAAAATGTTTTAAAAAGTACGACAAAAGTACAATATGCTTAACAACATGTATGGTTATATCTATATTAAAATTAAGATATTAAAAAACAATTTTACAGTCCTAACCTAATAATGCTTGTGAAGTTTTCCAAAAAATCCGAACTGTAATTTTGAAATATTATTGCTGAGAATGCAAAGAGAGTACAAAGATCAAATTCAATGAGTGAGAATACAACAGTAGTTCACTAAACTGAGTTTCTTCCCTGAAATGATTTGCTTGCGAAGCACTAAGCAGCTTTGAACGGATCGCGGGAATCAAATATACAGATGGGTTCAGAGTGTGCTTTCCAACTTTTGTGTAACATTTTCCTTTGATAGGGCAGAGTTGTCTTCACAATCTGGGTTAAATAAAAAGGAGTGACGTCAGTACAAAACAGCTTTCCTTCTTGGGGAACAACGGTTGTGTTCCATATTTCTAACTAATTTGGTTTCAAGATCTCAATTTAGTGTGAAACATAAAAGCCAGCTCGATAAATCTCTTACACGTCATTTACAATGGCCTTTCAACTAATAGCCCGTGCAGGGATCAAACCCCAGCTGTTGGTACTAGTTGCGTAAGGCTCTGCAACATGCAGTGAAGAAACTAACCTCTGCTTCTTCATTATATACACATTGAGCTATATTTGTGAGCCTACTGTCCCCTGCGGGCTCTGTATTTGATTGCGGTACAAGACCGGCCGTGGAGGTAAAGTGAGACGGGTGTGTACATTAAAAGGCTCATAGCGTCCCTGGGAAGGCTCAAACCACCACCCTTTTTGTTAACAACCGAGCCACAAAGACTCATGTACAGCTTAACACTCCTCGGTCTCAGTGAAAGTGATACACTCCGTAAAATTTCCGGAGATTTATTTGTTTTTAAAGAAAAATCACCAACAGCGGCCGAGATCTATTGGAGTTTTTCATTCTATACTGCGATTTCTGTAGGGTACCCTGTGAAAATACGAGTTTTGACGAGAAGGGATGGACATAGAAGGTCAGAAGGCTTGGGGAATTGAACTTTAAGGTGAAGACAGCGGGTTCAGCAGCAGCAGAATCTGATCAGTATCAGTTGACTCCGATATACTTTGAAAATGAACTTGGGGATTTAGAGTCAGACGTGCTACCGTTGCACCATGGGGTACTTAATTTAAAAAAATAGAAAAAAAATCAGTGTTCCTGGATCTGTAATTGAGAACAACACCTGCACAAGAGCTGCAGAGGAAGAATAAAATGTGGTCTGGGAAGAAGAGACTCTCTTCGGAAGAGCGGCGCTCTTCACAGATTTTTTTTTTTGTGAAGCTGATTTGTCTCCTTTGGGGAATTCAAAGGCGCTGACAGTTGTGACCTCGTGGCGCAACGGTAGCGCGTCTGATTCCAGATCAGAAAGCTGCGTGTCAGCTATTGGTTTTTCAGGTTCTGCTGGTCCTGAACACGGAATTCACACCATGCAGTTGAGTTCTATCTGTACACCACATAGATAATCTAAACAAAATAGAGCAGTACAGGACACGCAGTGTGGCGCTCACACAGCGAATAGCCTTGAACACAAGAGAAAAGGCACCGTTCACATCTGCTAAACATCACGTCCAACTTTAGAGACAGCTGCATCAGAGAATGGAATCCCGGAAGTTTCAGATAACTTTTTTTAATACAGGTTCAAGCAAACCTGAAAGTTAATGAGTTTCCGGACACTTTTGTTTTATTAAAAAGTGTCTGAAGCCTGAAAATGTAATTTTAAAAAAAAAACGCTATTGTACATTAGCAGGTGCTTTTTGTAACGATTTGCTATTTCATGCTGGAAAACAAAGGAAACAGACCCAACGTTTGCTTTCAGGTGCGGTTCATTACATAATAGACATCTATTACTGAGGAGCTTGAATATAATTTACACGAGCCAGGTAGAAGTCGAACCTACAATCTTATGATCCGAAATCTGACGCGTTATTTATTAAACCGTTGGCATTTCACATAGCCTGAATTCCCCCATAGTGTGCTCAGCGCCGCTACTAGTAATGCACCGCTCCGTCTAAAATTTCAAAGTGAGAAACATGTGTTTTCTGATTTTTATGAGTTTTAAAATATAATCTCTTTAAATATGACAAGGGGTTTATGTTTCGCACTGAAATTCCGATTGATTGAGAATTCAAAGAAAGATTGTTTTCTTCCACAACACCGTATAATTATCACATCCACCAGGCTCTCCAACCTCTCCAGACCTTGCTGGGTGAGCAATTGCTCCGATAAATTAGGTCACGTATCATGTTAAATCATTTCTTCTCAACACATTTCCTGGTGCACGTTTTCTCTATGAAAAAAAGTACATTTTTCCCTTGCACGATTTTTCGTTTTTATCAAAGCGTACAGAAAGAAAAAAAAGAAGAAATAGTGTCGCAAAAGAACTCTGTCGCCCTTGAGAGATGTCAAACGCATTGGACATGAAAAATGCCAGATTAAAGCCAGTTCTCTTCGTTTCTCAGTGTCGGGGCTGCTATGTAAAAGAGGCAATTTGCTCTGAGAGCAAGTTCAGCGCTTACTGAACGCAGATGTCTCAGAGCGGTGTGTCCAAGTGGCTGTAAAAGGTGATGGTTCTCCTGTCACCGTAGCTTAGTTGGTTAAAGCGCCTCTTTATTAAACAAAAAAAAAACGAAATTCAAATCCCAGCCGTGTATTTCTTCCTTTCTTGTAGTACAGAACGTACCATTTTGGGCACTCACAAAGGGCTTGATTTCGTTAAATGCATGTGTTCATTTCCTTTCTGGAAAACTTATTTTTGATGAAATTCACACAGCTTGCGGAAAATGAAATCCAATTCTTGGTTATCAGTGCAGAAGAAATATTACCGGCTGGCACAATAAACGGTAAGAGATTTTTTTTTAACCGGAAATTTGTGATTCGAGAGCAGAACCTACAAGTCAGTCTCTGTGGCGCAATCGGTTAGCGCGTTCGGCTGTTAACCGAAAGGTTGGTGGTTCGAATCCACCCAGGGACGAATTTCTTCGGCGATGTAAAGTCGATTGGATTTCTCAGCGAAACCACAGCCATTTTAATATTTGCAACAAATGCGAGTGTTAAACACGTGTCAGGATCACCAGGAAATGTCCAATAATGCCCAACATCTTAACTCCGCAGAAAACCATATTCACCCAAGAAAAATGATCGTCGAATCGTCATTTATACTCCAGTTGAATCCTCTGCTGAAATATTTTAAAAATACAATGCAGGTTTGTTTGAGAACTTGACAAGCATTGTTACGATAGCACTGTGCAGTTGGATTTTGATATTTTGACATATTTACCTTGATTTTAAACATAAATACTATACAGTCTATTGTAATTTTAAAATATGTTAGCTGAGGATGCAAAGGGGTGAAAGGGAAAGGTCAGAGGGTATAGTAACAACAAGGTTAGGATTGGTGGAGGTGGTAGGGGTGTTGATGGTTTTTCTCTGTAGAGGATGATTGAATGTTTTATCCTTCTCTGAAGTGAGAAACTGGAAGAGTTGGGAGTTGAGAGATCTGATCAGGTTATATATAAAAGGAAGTTGATGTGGAGCTGTTAGCAGTAAAAAATACTTAATGTCTTTGATGTTGTCATCAAAGATAAACTGTAGTCAGCAAAGATAAAAAGAAAATTATCTTTGCTTACTGCCCTGTCTTTCTCACACCTGAAGAAGGCTCCACAGCCGAAATGTTGTGATTCTTTTCTTCTCTTTTCAGCATGGAATAATCCTGTTCACAATGTCACAACTCAGAAATGCAACAGTGAAGTGTTGTAATTACAAATGTACATACTGTTGGTGACATTGAGATGTTTTGGTAATGAGGAAGGAGGGACATGCAATGTTCACAGGATCAAATTTAAAAAACAATACAGTAAAATTTATTGTACTTCGGGATTATGAGAGCCTGTTACATTGTGTCTCACACCTCAGTGTCAGAATTTTGAGACGTTTTTATAACCAGGGGGAAAACACTTTAACCAAATCAGCCAAGGTGCTGTCAGAGTATTAACATCATGTCTGCGTCGGTGATTACAGCTGACTATCGCTGGAGGACAGTTCACTGTGAACAAGTCAGCCTGCATAATGAGGGGGAAGAGACTGACCTCTGTGATGCACTATAGAGTTACACTAACCTTCAATCAACTGTTCTATTCTGCATTCTACCCTAGTGGTAAATATTGGTTTCTGTGCGTGTAATATTCCTTTTTTTGTCAAATATTTTCAAGCACAGAGTTTGCTGTTGAAAATAAGCCTTGTGGTCCTCAATGTTGTGATCCTTTTCCCCCAGTGTCACCCAAATTGATACATTGTGCTTTGGCAATTCTTCAGGCTGTATTGTTTAGAGGAGCTCAGTTGAATTAGTTTGCGTAGATAAAGTATTTCTTTTCCCTTTGCAATGTTGTGGTAGCCAAAATGTAAATGTAGTGGCTCTCTGAAGGCACCAGTTCTGTAGGGTTTGGGCATTTACTGTGACAATTATTAATTGTAGCAGTAAATCACAAAGTTGATTCTTTTGATGGCTTTAGAATCCAACCATGCGACATAACTCAAACAACGCACACACACAGGTACTAATACACGAGGATACATTTATTAATACATAGAATATGCATATAAACCTAACAGATCTTATCGAGAGGGTTATCAGAATACAAAAGGTATATATTCAATCAGTTACGAAGTGTTACACATCAAGAGGACATACGTTCAGTATATCATTCATTTAGACCGTTTCGTAAATGAACTTGGTTATAACTTCTACATTAGATACTCAAAACAAGTACATAACTCTTAGGAATTAAATTGATATCAACTGGTTTGGATAACAATTGAATTCTCGAGCAGTAATGCAGTGAAGTTGAATACTCATCCAATCTTTGGGGATTCAGATCTCCTGCGGGCTCAAAGAAACAGTTGCAGGCTGTTGCTGTCCAATCCGCGCTCTCTGGCTCCGTGCCAGGCTGTGCTGTGCGGCTTGCGACGGTGCGCTGCTGATGCTCACTGACCGGCTAGTTAGTGTTGGCTTTAACTAGCAAAGTTTGCGCACAGGAGAAAAGATGACTGTGGGTCCCAGCAAGTCAGGAAGAGGACTGGTTCGTTCCTGATGAAGAGCTAGTTCTGAATAGTGATTCAGCTGTCCACAGTTCCGACCTGTTCACGAGGCTTGCTGCTGGTGCTAACCTCGGGTGGATCCTCTGGTTACTCTCTGGCAACCTCCGCTCTAGACTCTTAGAACAAAGCAAAGTTCTGGCACTCGGACACACTGGCCATTCTGTGGTTGTCCGGGCTGAGTCTCAGGATGGTCAGGAGGCTCGCTGCAAGAATGTCCTGCCCTTGGGAGCCTTCTGCTCCTGGGCCGTCCTGCCCTGGAATTCTCCTTTGAATTCCCTTTAGAATAGTCCACAGAATCCTCCTGAATCTTACTGAATCTCCCAGGCTCTCTGTGTTGCCTGTTTTTACCTGGAGGAACTTCAGCTCGTTGATTGGCTGAAAGTTCCATGGGCATCAGAGTCCCATTGGTTGATCAAGGTGAGATATGAGTCACTTACTCCTGACACTTAGGAATGCAGTCCAGATGTCCATCTGGCACTCCCTAGACAGATAGGCGCCAATGGATGACCATTGATCATGATAGCCAGGCTTAGCTAAGTGCATCCCCCTTTGGGAGCTGTCCTAGGAAACCTTAAATCACCCTGCACTAATGGTCTCTCTGTGGCTGCACCACAGAGATGAACAGAGAAATGGGGCCTCATTTGGGAAGCTCAGAAACACTTAATTCTGCCTTATTATTAAGCCTCGCCGCTACACCTTTAATCCTTTAAAACATATTACATTTTCAATACATTGTACTGTATCTTTCTTCCTACTAATTGTCATCATTTTTTTCTGGCTTGATCTTGTAATCAGAGATTTCAGAATATTCCTTAAAAACTAGTAAAAGAAGAGGGACAGATTCGTGCACACTAAAAAATATGAAAGGGTAGCAGGACACAGTAACCACTAAACATCTTATAGATTATGAATGTGCCTGAATTTTTTCAGTGATTTAGAGGGTTCTGCCATTTTAGATGTTATGCTGTTCCTGTGTGATGTATCAAATGTGTTATTTAAATCTCCAGTCATTACTATATCAGTCTGAATATAGATTGCAATTCATCCAAAAATGCCAAGTTTCCCACTGGTGATACACACAAGGAAATTAATGTACATTTCCCCCCCAAATCAACCAATTTAAAATCAACTACCTCCCTCCTCATCTGCAGGTGGAGAGAGAGATGTCAGAAGAAATACAGGTTTAAAAGTCAGGAGCAATGATAGTCCTATTTTAAAATTATGCTAAAATACTCACAATATATTTAAAAAGTTCTGTAAAATGCAAAAATAATTAAAAAAAATATTAAAATAAGGTTAAAAGAAATGATACACAGTTATAAAGCTCAGGAATGATCAATTTGAAGTTACAATCCACTTACAATATGCCAAAAATGGCAATAATATGTAAAACAGGTATATAATTTTTTTTTAAAAAGTTAAAAATAAATACTAAATACTTTTAAAATTCAGGAATGTGATTGGTCAGATGCTTACGATGAGTGTTGCTGGTGTTTCGTGTGATTTAGCGAATTGAAACAAAATATTCAATTTAAAAACGGCAAGAGCTCGTATGAAAAAAAAGTTCGTAATGTAAGTATCTTTGTTGTAAGAACTGCGCCAGAACTTGTGTATTCATATACATCAGAAAAGTACCTGAACTTGACTGGTTTATATTCAGTTATGTGCATTGGGAACAAAAGGGAAACTTACATGGATATTATTAGGTTTTAGGAATCAGAAAATGTATTTTTACACGTTTATGCCTAAGAGCAGAAATAACTTCCTGCTTTCAGCGATTTTATTGTTTCTGCTTGTAACCTCGAACAGAAAAACCCAGTACTGACTCACAGAAACGCCCCGGAGTTTCGGTGTTTCTGGGATTTAAGAGGGATGTATGAAGACAGTAAAGGGGAGTTTTTTTTCCCTCGCTGTAGAGTATGAAGGCGGTGTGACGAGTCTGGAGGGAGGAGACGCGCATTCCGCACGGGGAGCGCAGAGCAATGAGTTTCACCTGCAGCTCGCCGAGTCCTGTCCTATATAACCGCTGAGCCCGGATACACAGAGTCTCCAGCTAGTGTTGGAGATGTACAATTTCAGTAGTTGTTTTTTTAAGCAGAAGCCAGGATTTTTTCCCTGCTATTATTATTATTTTTATTTTATTATTACTGTATTATTATTGGAGTTAGTGGTTACTGTGCTAGACTGGCGCGAATAGCGCTTCTATTCATTTTCTCTGCTCAAATACTCTGCTGGGCAAAGCTTAAATTAAAACCTTTTTCTGAAACATTGAGTGTGAGGGGTAACAGGTGGAGTTTAAAGCCAAATAAAGGGCTGTTTTGGATGAAAGCAGTAGATTGGGTCTGATCGAGCTCGTACTGACCTCACTCACGCAAACTCCATACGCGGTGTTCGGGGCTACGTGCGATAAAGAGAACAGTACCTCCTTGTGATGTATCAAGAATACACATAATAATGAAGCCCATTTCCACCAGGGAGTGAGAAAAAACCGCGCTATGGTATCTCATATTTGCGTTTTCGAAATTATCCCCATATAATTCTGTCCTTCCGTAATTGTAACGGATTCGGGTTCTAGGGCTTGTGCCCTTTTCGCTCCCGCCCTAGTTCATGCCTCACTGTATAGGCTCGAACCCAGGTCTTGCCAACTAAGCTAAAGACCTTCAAGTAAAAAAAGAATTGTACCAGAATTCGTTTTGGATAAGTTTGTGAAATTTGAGTTAGATACCTAACTCACCAGAGCTGTTTTTATAACAAAATATGGGAACTGGAAGAAAAGCAATAGGGCACTGCTGGAGTTTATAGACTGTGATACAGGAATAACTAAGAGAGGAGGGACTAGTTCAGGAGCACAACCAGCTCTCCCCTGCCCAATCTCACAGCAGGGTCTGTTGTACCCCAACATGAAATTCAGAATCTTGGAGCTCAGCTTTTGATCACTCAGCTGAGAGATGAGCCCTGGGAGTATGGAGCAAATACGGAAGGCACGCGTTACTCGAGGGAGAGTTTTTATCCCTAAGGGATGACTTGTTTTACAACAGCAGACAATATAATGAAACAAAACCTCTGTTCTGCTGCTCCAGGTTGGTTCCACTGGGAACAAGTGGGGCTAGGAGT
Organism: Atractosteus spatula; assembly: GCF_055471065.1. Lineage (NCBI taxonomy): Eukaryota > Metazoa > Chordata > Actinopteri > Semionotiformes > Lepisosteidae > Atractosteus > Atractosteus spatula. Next base: position 727,122 of record NW_028296629.1, on the reverse strand, counting down.
TCGTGAACAGCAATTGGCCCAGTGGGCAAAAGATGTAGTATATACTTCTATTAAACACATACCTTAGACATATAAATGTGGTCCGTAATTCCTCTAGAAAGAAATTCTAATATATCGTTATATGTCAATTATACATCTAAGATTATATGTTCATTATACATAAATTGTTGGAGTTCTATTATACGGATAACTTTAGAGGACTATTGTACATATGTTGAACAATACTGAACATTTCGTTACGGCCAGGTTAGTGTGATAGAGAGGTTTAACAGAACTATTAAAACTTGGATTTTTCCGCAGCACGTTTCATTTCATGCATGAGCTGATCAATGTTGCAGTAGTACCCTCCAGGTAAGGTACGTGTCCATATACAGTAGTCTCATCGTTGATGAACAGAAAATCTTCATCTTGATCAAACGTGTTTAGCGTATGCAGATAGTGCAGCTCGACCAGACCCACTTCCCAGCTCCCGTCCAGGTCAATCGCCTTTGCTAGATACTTTGTGAAGTACGTGCTGGTGTTCTTTGGAAACATCTTTGAGGATGAATTACTGGCCTAGAAGACATTGGGGTTTTTTTACCTCTATATTTCTGTTAAGGGTTCGGTAATAGGGACCGAACCAGTGAATGAACCCACTTGCAGGAGCGAACAAATCCGAGTCGTAATCCGTAAGCAAACCGTAATCGTAGGAACGAGCCGAGAGTCCAGGGGAAGCAAGATATCCGAAGGGAACGAGTACCGAAGCCGAAGGGTGATCCGAAGTCGTAGTCCGTAAAGCAATCCGAGAATCCAGAGGTAGCCAGTGATCCAAAGTAGAGCGAAAGTACCAATCCAAGCCGAGATCCGAAAAGCCGAAGTCCGAAGGGAAAAACCGCAAACCAAAAACCAAGACAAACACAGTGTAGATGAAGCACAACCAGGAAGCTCGAAAGGGAAAACCAATACTGAGCCAGGAGGTAGGGAAAGACTAATGCTTAAATACCAGATGAGACGGAGGTGTGGTGGTGAATGCGTACCGTGATAGGTGGACTGATGAACTAAGGCTACGCCTTCTTCTGCCTCTTTCGTTGCCGAGAGGCAGGGATCGTAACATTACCCCCTTCTCTATGGGCGGCTCCCGACGCCCTAGCTGGACGATTAGGGAAATTCTGATGGAAATCCCGGATCAGGTTTGAATCCAGTATATCTCCTTCCGCTACCCATGACCGCTCCTCTGGACCGTAGCCTTCCCAATCCACTAGGTATTGCAGGGATCCACGAGACCATCGGGAATCTAAGATCTTATTAACGGTGTAGGCAGGAAGTCCATCAATTACACGAGGTGGTGGGGGTTTTTGTTGCGGTTTAGACAGAGTGGATCTACGAAAGGGCTTAAGGAGGGAAACATGGAACGTAGGGTGAATCCTGAGGGTAGGAGGCAAGGCCAGCCGATAATCAATACAGGGACGGAGCCCACCATCCTTCTTTTCCACAAAAAAGAAACTGGCACAAGCAGGTGAAGTAGATGGGCGTATAATTCCAGCCTTTAGAGAATCTTGTATATATATTTTCAGGGCTTCAGATTCCGTATTGGAGAGCGGAAATATACGGCCCTTAGGAGGAATAGATCCAGGCAAAAGGTCTATGGCACAGTCATAGGGTCGGTGGGGTGGGAGAGCCAAGGCCTCTTGCTCATTAAAGGCTTCCTGTAGATCAGAATATTGGGGAGATATCGTAGGAACGCCAGAAGAGGGCGTTTCCGTGAGTGCAACTCTTACAGGCAGACGACAGCACCTACCAATACATTGGGGTCCCCAAGTTAAAATTTCTCTACGGGACCATGAAATGGTAGGGTTATGCTGTTGGAGCCAGGGAAATCCTAGTACAAGAGGATGTGATGGGGTCTCGATGAGATAAAACCAGATATCTTCAACATGTGTGGCGCCAATTTGAAATCTTATTAGATCAGTTCGCCATCTTATAAGTCCTGGGGACACTGGAGAACCATCAATAGATAGTACACGAAGAGGAGGAGTCACCTGGGTCAGGGGAATTTTCCAAAGTTGAGCTAAGGAGACGTCGAGGAAGTTCCCCGCTGCCCCCGAGTCAATAAAAGCTAGAAGCGGGATCTGTTTAGTACCCCAAAACAAAGTAGACATAAAAGACAATCCTGAGGAACACTTAGAAGATTGAGTCAAGTCACTCACCCCAGGATCTTGAGTAGTTGGGAGGCGCCTCAGAGACGAACATAAAGCAGGGCAGTCAGCTTTAAAGTGTCCTAATTTTCCACAGTACATACAGCAGCCCTCTTGTCTGCGTCTCTCTCTTTCTTCGGGAGTTAACCAGGCGTGGGCAATTTCCATGGGTTGCTCTGAGTCTAGAGTGTTGGTAGGTGGTGGCCGAGGAACCTCTTGAATCTGTGTCCGAGACCTTTCTCTATTCCTCTGACGAAATCTAAACTCTAACTCTAACACCTGGGAAATCACTTCCTCCAAGGTTCTGCCCGACTGTGGCATAGTTACCAGGCGATCCTTTATTTCTTCACATAATCCTTGCAGGAAAAAAAAAAATTAGGACCTCATTATCCCAGGGAGTCTCTGCTGCTGCCACTTGAAAGTCTTGACCAGCTGCGAAACGACAAAAAAAACCCTTGAATTTCTCTAGAAAGAGATCATAGTCCTGTACCTCAGGAGCCCCGGGATCGAGTAAGGCAGTAGCCCATTCCAGAGCACAGCCAGTTAATAAAATCACTATTAAAAACCGGTACCCTTTGCCCCTAATCCCGGCAGCACTTGAGTCCGTGCATGGGGCCAAGATCTTCACTAAACTGGATCTACGGGGGGCCTATAATTTAATCCGTATTCGGGAAGGGGATGAGTGTGTAGCGGCGAGGCTTAATAATAAGGCAGAATTAAGTGTTTCTGAGCTTCCCAAATGAGGCCCCATTTCTCTGTTCATCTCTGTGGTGCAGCCACAGAGAAACTATTCATGCAAGATGATTTAAGGTTTCCTAGGACAGCTCCCAAAGGGGGATGCAAGTAGCTAAGCCTGGCTATCATGATCAATGGTCATCCATTGGCGCCTATCTGTCTAGGGAGTGCCAGTTGGACATCTGGACTGCATTACTAAGTGTCAGGACTAAGTGACTCATATCTCACCTTAATCAACCAATCAGGGACTGGTAGGGCCGAGTAACCCACGTGGGACTCTGATGCCCATAGGAACTTTCAGCCAATCGACGAGCTGAAGTTCCTCCAGGTAAAAACAGGCAACACAGAGAGCCTGTGAGATTCAGATTCAGAAGATTCAAGGGAATTCAAAGGAGAATTCCAGGGCAGGACGGCCCAGGAGCAGAAGGCTCCCAAGGGCAGGACATTCTCGCAGCGCGCCTCCTGACCATCCTGAGACTCAGCCCGGACAACCACGGAACGGCCAGTGTGTCCGAGTGCCAGAACTTTCCTTTGTTCTAAGAGTCTAGAGTGGAGGTTGCCAGAGAGTAACCAGCAACAGGTCGGAACTGTGGACAGCTGAATCACTATTCAGAACTAGCGCTTCATCAGGAACGAACCGGTCCTCTTCCTGACTTGCTGGGACCCACAGTCATCTTTTCTCCTGTGCACAAACTGTGCTAGTTAAAGCCAACACTAACTAGCTGGTCAGTGAGCATCAGCAGCGCACCGTCGCAAGCCGCACAGCACAGCCTGGCACACAGCCAGAGAGCGCGGATTGGACAGCAACAGCCTGCAGCTGATTCTTTGTGCCCGCTGGAGATCTGAATCCCCAGAGATTGGATGAGTATTCAACTTCAATGCATTACAGCTCGAGAATTCAATTGCTATCCCAACCAGTTGATATCAATTTAATTCCTAAGAGTTATGTACTTGTTTTGAGTATCTAATGTAGAAGTTGTAACCAAGTTCATTTATGAAACGGTCTAAATGAATGATATACTGAACGTATGTCCTCTTGATGTGTAACACTTCGTAACTGATTGAATATATACCTTTTGTATTCTGATAACCCTCTCGATAAGATCTGTTAGGTTTATATGCATATTCTATGTATTAATAAATGTATCCTCGTGTATTAGTACCTGTGTGTGCGCGTTGTTTGAGTTATGTCGCATGGTTGGATTCTAAAGCCATCAAAAGAATCAACTTTGTGATTTACTGCTACAATTAATAATTGTCTCAGTAAATGCCCAAACCCTACAGAACTGGTGCCTTCAGAGAGCCACTATGATTACATATTTGGCGTCCCTGAACCGGTTTTCCTACATTTTTGGCGTCCCTGGGTGGGCGTGGCAAGACTGAAATGAATCAACCAAGCGGAATAATTCAATATAAAACGCCGCGGGTTTCATACACGATAATACAGTGTGCTGAAAGCCGAAAGAAAAAGTTCCCCTTGCTCTTTAAGCAGTGCTTGAGTGTTTTGTGATCTTTTGCGATCTACAGGGTTGATTGCATATTTGATCTTGTGGTTTTCTGTGGTAAAACTGTGATTTCGTACTTAAAAGTAATACTCTTTAAGTTTAACGATGGTTGCTAAAAGGTCTGAATTCGATTCGCTATTAAGCACTCTCTCTAGCAGCGACAGGTCTGACCACGATCTCCGTCATATCTCCGTCAGCGGAGAAGCTAGGAGAATAAATCTCCATTCTCTGAGAGAGCTAACGAAGGACATAGAGAGATTTGACCCTGCAGTGTCAGAGAATAATATCGAGAGTTATATTCAAGACCTCAGGTATAACCTGCAGTACCTGCCAAACGCCACAGAACAGGAGAAAGTGTTTCTGGTCAGGAAAACTACCAGCAGAGCTGTACATGAGTGGATGGCTAGGCAGATGAAAGAAGTCTGTAATGACTTTGAACAGCTTTGTCATGCACTTATCGAAGAATACAGTGCGTTTATTGACCCGACTGCCGCGATAGCCGCCGCTCTTAACATTAAGCACGAGAGAGCAGAGTCCCCTCGCGAATATTACGAGAGACTTAGACGAACTTATTTTGCAGGGCGAAATGATGAGGGTTGCGAAGAGAACATACATTTCAAGGGTTTATTCATTGCGAATCTCCACCCATCAGTCAGAAAGATGATCTTAATGCATACAGGTGCACAGACCATGAAAATGACTGATATTAAGAGATTCGTGCAGAAAGCCTGGGAGTATGATGTCCAAAGTCGCTCTGAGCAAAAAGCTGCTAAAGCGACTGTGTTCGCCGTCAGAGCCAGCAGGGTTAACTCCCTCCTGCTCGAAGGAGCACAGGCTCCTGAGCTGGCTAAGCCCCGTTCCAAAGCAGGCACACAGGACCGCACCCAGCGTCCTAAGAGCCATGAGAACACTGGGGGAGGGAAAGGGCTAGATAAAGCTGAACAAAAGGATTCAGTAGCCGCCCGCCTGGCCAGGCTTGAACAAGTTTTATTAGGACAGAGACTACCGCTCCCCAAGGCTGCCGGAAGCGTGAATGAGCTGATACTCTCCACTGGAGGAGGCGGAGACCTGCCCCCTCTCCCTCCCTCAGTCTATCTGATTGAGCGGAAGGGTTCCTGCCTGGATGAGGTCAGCCACTCCCAAGCGAGTGCTGACTCCACCCCTGAAGTCACAGAGCAGGCAGTAAAACACAGAGGAAAAGCAGGAAGCTTTTACCTTAAGGCTGCCATGGGAGATGTCTTACCCAGTGAGACACTGATTGACACTGAGGTTGAAAGGTGTTTGATGTCACACGGCAAGCTCAAACGTGTAGAAAAAGAAAAGGGTATGCGACTCAGAGTGGAACCTTTGGTGGATCGCCAGAAAGGCAAAGTGTGGAAACAGGTCAAGGCTCCTAAGCCTTCTGTACAGAAGGAAAGGGGGGCCAAGAGGCAGACTGTGCTCACACAGTGCCCACCGAACACAGAAGCCTATGCGGAGATTCCTTCTGTTCCCTCTGGACAAGAAATAAAAATATTTTCTTGTTCCCCGGATATACAGGGAAGTCGTGCCCTGGCCAAGGTCCCAACAGCCTCCATGCCACAGGAGCGGTGCTCCGAGCAGCCGCCTGATCCACCAGGTAAAGCACACACCTTTTACATCCCTAAAGAGGAGCAGATCTCCCCACCTGGCGATGAAAAGGAGCTTTCCCTGTGCACCCTGGCACCCAAGAGGGGTCAGGAACACCACCCTGCAGTGGTGGAAGGGATCCAGATGGCAGGAGAGCAGGTTGGTGATGTAGCCCTCACCCTTAGCCCTGAGAGGTCCTCTATTAGTGAGGATCTGCTTGAGCAGCTGTCACAGGGCCACCGCCAGGTGCCCCTGGTGCAACATTCACAGGTTAGACAGGAGGTCCAGCTGGACGCTGAGACTACTGCGCTGTGGACACACCTGATCCCAGATGCCGATTCCCTCTGCTGTGACCCAGGGAACCTGCAGTCAGGTAACATTATTTCTCACAACTACCAGGTAGTGAGTGAGACTGACCTGATTGTTCCTGCCTCAACGGCAGGGTTGCCAACACACCCAGTCCCCCAGAAGGGACAGGGAATGAAAGCCGAGCCGGTTTTCTTACAGCCACCAGCTCAGTCTGTCAGTCTGAGTCTGACCAACAGTGGTTCAGCCAGACTGGAGCTGGATGGTCAAGTCACCCGCCTGCCAGTGCAGGACATCGCAAAGAGGGGTGTCAGAATCCCCGCCTGTACTGACATGGGCCTGGTGGGTGATAGTAAGTTCAAAGACAATGAACTAGCTATCCCAGTGCTGGGGCAGCTCCCTGAACCCTTAGCGAGGGAAGGGGGGAGCGAGCAGGTGTCCTACACCCACGCCCAGCTAACGATTGTAAACAAGCCAATAGAGGGATTCCTCAATCAGGAAGTGTGCAGGGTGGACCTGAACAGTGAGAATGGGGTAACAATCCCAGATCACTCAGGTGCTCCAGATGACCACTCAGCCGAGGGTCAGGCATGCTCCACCGCTGCACCGCCCCCTGCAGGTTTCCTAGAGCACAGGCATGAACAAATCGAAAAAGTAGATGCCCTGGAAAAGGAGGAGCAGCATCAGCAGCTGCGTCAGATCTCCCCAGATTTCCAGGATGTTGGTGCCCAAGATGCCACATGGCTTACTGAGAAAGACACCATGTACACGCTGCGCCAGCTTAGAAAGGCGACAGTCACTCAGAAGGAGATGACTGGGATCAGCCACCCGAAAAGACTTTTGGGAGGACTGATTGCTGCCGCCACTGTTGCACGTTTGCTTTTTCTGGTAGGTTTGTGTGCTACTGGCACTCTCACCCTGACTGCCCCAAGAAGGCAGGTGTCAGAGATACCAGAGGGTAGTGACAGACTGTATCGACAGCAGCAAAAGTTGGAAAGCTTAGGGAAAACCCTACAGGCAACTTCCTATGCAACAGGGTTAAACCTTATTCCCCAACCAGTGGACATGATTGTTGGTGTTATACAGTGGGTATATGCTTGTGTGCAACAGGCCAGAATGTTGACACAAGACCTGTTAAGGGAGTTTAGTGCCACTGTAGCCAGTCTAACCACGGCACAATTCCCAACCCACTTGATTCCACTCTTCTCAGTAGAGGAGTGTGTGACATTAACCCCATCGCTCATAGCTCACCCAGAAGGCAATCCAAGATTGAATTTGGTTCCAAATCTTGAGATGGGTATGGCTACCAAAGCTATCCATTGGCTGTGTCTAAACGATTCACCAATGAAGGGTGTAAAGCTACTAACGAGCAGAGGAAGGTTAATGAACCCCATGAAGAGCAGGTGGGAAGTAAATGGCTGGTCAGCACACCACGTTTAACTGACACTGTGACTTGTGACAGGCATGATGCAGCTACCTAATAAAACAGTTCCTGTAAGTTCCTGAGGAGGCCATAGTACAGCATGGTAACTTAACACTGTACGGTCTGGAATCAGACAACATAAGACCAAACTTGAGGTCATGGATGCCTTCAGGTGCCACACTAAGGAATTGGATAGAAATCCAAGAAACAGTAAGCCCTGAAGAGGTACAGGTAGTTGAGTTTGCTTTAATGGAACAAACCTCCAAACCACCCTAGCAGATACCCAACACAGGTGTTGTGGTTTATCGGGGGGCTGGGAACAGGAACTGGTGTTATTGTAACACTGCTGCCGGGTAGCTGGATCATGACTGACAGTGTACTCTGAATGATGTACTCTTACATCAAGATGTACTCCGGGTAGCATGAATGAGTCAAAGGTAGCATGCCAAAAGAAAGGAAGTGACTTCTCCCCAAATATCTACCACAGAGGTATCAGATATTGACAGTGAACTTCCTGATGTGTAATTCCTAGACTTAGATAATGTCTCCTACCGTGTTTATACATACTCCAGATGTTATTCATCCTGTTTGTATCCAATGCTGGTTCCGGTATGAATTCTCGAGGAGTAATGTGGACATTTAAGATTAATGTTCTAATGGCAAGGGACATCACTTAACTCTGTTTTGTTTTGAAGGCAACAACGCCTCAGGACCTCGTGACCTTCAAAAAGGGGGGATATGTAGCGGCGAGGCTTAATAATAAGGCAGAATTAAGTGTTTCTGAGCTTCCCAAATGAGGCCCCATTTCTCTGTTCATCTCTGTGGTGCAGCCACAGAGAAACTATTCATGCAAGATGATTTAAGGTTTCCTAGGACAGCTCCCAAAGGGGGATGCAAGTAGCTAAGCCTGGCTATCATGATCAATGGTCATCCATTGGCGCCTATCTGTCTAGGGAGTGCCAGTTGGACATCTGGACTGCATTACTAAGTGTCAGGACTAAGTGACTCATATCTCACCTTAATCAACCAATCAGGGACTGGTAGGGCCGAGTAACCCACGTGGGACTCTGATGCCCATGGAACTTTCAGCCAATCGACGAGCTGAAGTTCCTCCAGGTAAAAACAGGCAACACAGAGAGCCTGTGAGATTCAGATTCAGAAGATTCAAGGGAATTCAAAGGAGAATTCCAGGGCAGGACGGCCCAGGAGCAGAAGGCTCCCAAGGGCAGGACATTCTCGCAGCGTGCCTCCTGACCATCCTGAGACTCAGCCCGGACAACCACGGAACGGCCAGTGTGTCCGAGTGCCAGAACTTTCCTTTGTTCTAAGAGTCTAGAGTGGAGGTTGCCAGAGAGTAACCAGCAACAGGTCGGAACTGTGGACAGCTGAATCACTATTCAGAACTAGCGCTTCATCAGGAACGAACCGGTCCTCTTCCTGACTTGCTGGGACCCACAGTCATCTTTTCTCCTGTGCACAAACTGTGCTAGTTAAAGCCAACACTAACTAGCTGGTCAGTGAGCATCAGCAGCGCACCGTCGCAAGCCGCACAGCACAGCCTGGCACACAGCCAGAGAGCGCGGATTGGACAGCAACAGCCTGCAGCTGATTCTTTGTGCCCGCTGGAGATCTGAATCCCCAGAGATTGGATGAGTATTCAACTTCAATGCATTACAGCTCGAGAATTCAATTGCTATCCCAACCAGTTGATATCAATTTAATTCCTAAGAGTTATGTACTTGTTTTGAGTATCTAATGTAGAAGTTGTAACCAAGTTCATTTATGAAACGGTCTAAATGAATGATATACTGAACGTATGTCCTCTTGATGTGTAACACTTCGTAACTGATTGAATATATACCTTTTGTATTCTGATAACCCTCTCGATAAGATCTGTTAGGTTTATATGCATATTCTATGTATTAATAAATGTATCCTCATGTATTAGTACCTGTGTGTGCGCGTTGTTTGAGTTATGTCGCATGGTTGGATTCTAAAGCCATCAAAAGAATCAACTTTGTGATTTACTGCTACAATTAATAATTGTCTCAGTAAATGCCCAAACCCTACAGAACTGGTGCCTTCAGAGAGCCACTATGATTACATATTTGGCGTCCCTGAACCGGTTTTCCTACAAGTGGAAGACAGCGTTTATGACAACCCATGGACACTACGAGTATTTGGTCATGCCTTTTGGTTTGGTAAATGCCCCGGCAGTGTTTCAAACCTTTATTAACGATATTTTTCGGGATCTGATACAAAGGTTTGTCTTAGTATACCTTGATGACATTCTAATTTTCTCTAATACCTTCCAGGATCATGTTCTACATGTCAGAGAAGTACTCACCCGGCTCATAAAGAATAAACTTTATGTTAAACTGGAGAAGTGCACTTTCAATGCTTCTAGGATTCACTTTTTAGGTTACATCATCTCTCCAGAAGGGGTGGAAATGGACTCGAGTAAAGTCTCCGCTATTACTGATTGGCCCACACCCAAGAACCTTAAACACATACAACGGTTTCTTGGCTTCGCCAACTTCTATAGAAGGTTTATTCGAAACTTCAGCTCGGTGGTTGCTCCCATAACCTGTTTAACCCGCAAAGGACACAGACAAGGTAAATGGACCCAGCGGAGCAAGAGGAGATTCGCTCAGTTTTGGATCAGCACTGGCAAGCCTTACTCCAGTTACAGGCTTCCGTACAACAGATTTCTGTGCACCTGTCGGCAATGCCACCTACTGGTAATAGTGTAAGTAACGCTGGAGCTGCCACTTCGGCTCCGCCTCCGCCTGCTTCTACACCTGCTCCTCGACCTCTTCTACTCACACCCCCTGACAGGTTTGACGGCAACCCTACAAAATGCCGGGGCTTCTTGGCACAGTGTGTGCAGGTTTTCAGGCTCCATCCGGTAGCTTTTTTTTCTCCTCAAGACAAGATTGCCTTCGTAGTTTCTCTGTTAAGGGTTCGGTAATAGGGACCGAACCAGGTAATGAACCCACTTGCAGGAGCGAACAAATCCGAGTCGTAATCCGTAAGCAAACCGTAATCGTAGGAACGAGCCGAGAGTCCAGGGGAAGCAAGATATCCGAAGGGAACGAGTACCGAAGCCGAAGGGTGATCCGAAGTCGTAGTCCGTAAAGCAATCCGAGAATCCAGAGGTAGCCAGTGATCCAAAGTAGAGCGAAAGTACCAATCCAAGCCGAGATCCGAAAAGCCGAAATCCGAAGGGAAAAACCGCAAACCAAAAACCAAGACAAACACAGTGTAGATGAAGCGCAACCAGGAAGCTCGAAAGGGAAAACCAATACTGAGCCAGGAGGTAGGGAAAGACTAATGCTTAAATACCAGATGAGACGGAGGTGTGGTGGTGAATGCGTACCGTGATAGGTGGACTGATGAACTAAGGCTACGCCTTCTTCTGCCTCTTTCGTTGCCGAGAGGCAGGGATCGTAACAATTTCTCTGACCTCGGAAGCCTTTACCCAACTATTGAAGTTATCGCTCTATCTGCGCTACTTTACCAAAAGCTGTTTGTTTTTACCACGCCCCCTGGCTGCTTAAATCTTTTGGATGTGATAGACGCTCTCAGCAGTGGGGTTTATCTTCTGTAGCTCTTCTGTGTAGAAGGAGCCCTTAATGTCATCGCCTGCGTAGTCCTGCAGTTTGTAATAGTGTCTTAGAGCCGGGGTCCACTCTTTGACAATGAAAATTTCATCTGTGAAGGTCTGTTCATACCCCTTCTCAAACATTCCCTTTTATTTTGGACACCCGCACATGATCACCCACGTTAAATGAAAACTTAAACTTAAACTTTTCGCTTAAAGTGTTCGCCATAGACGGTTCTCCACATTTCAAGGGAGTTATCGGTCGTAACAGATGCCGGGGTTCGTTTAATAGTCATGTGGTAACTATGATTATAAAAGTAAATAAGATCAGACAGATCGATATATCGAAAGGTGTTTTTGTGTGTCAGGTACCTCACATTTTTGTTTTAATAGTTCGGTTAAACCTATCTATCACACTACTGCTCGGTGGGGGAAGGCAGGACATCCGCCCTATAACAACACCATTGGTTGAAAAGGGGGCGGGACATGGGGTTTTAAAGTTTTGACAGAGGCTGCACACCACAGTGGGGCAGACTTGAGTTTTTCAAGTAGCTCTTGGTTACCAGCGTTGGCTAGCAAGGTGCCCGGTACGTTGATTTCGGCCATTGCCCCCGTGAACACATCCCAACCTTTTAGCTTCTTACCGGCCGCAACTGATTGATCTTGTCAGAGCTCTCACACAACAGCAATCATGTGAGAACCCTCAACGGGTGCCCCCTTGTACACAAATTTTCCTTTTTAATTCCAGGCTATTAACGGTTTATTGTGTGCCATAGTCTTTAACAAGATCTCGGCATTTCTCTGGAACCACTGAGACGCGCTGTCTAAAATATACCCAAAGTCAGAGTCTGTTGATGACGGCTGTTGTGGTAACGCGTGTGATAGATTGGTGGGTGCATTTTCTGGTAGTACAACAGTTCAAGTCCCCTTTTCAGAAACCTCCTGGCGTACTAATGTCAAATACCGTTGTAACACCTGATTATAGAATTTTACTTTTTCATATTCAGGCAGATGCGAGTTCTGAAAAATGTCTCTCATTTCGTCATCCAACCTGTGGGTTATTTTTCTCACATCGCTTTCGTTGCCGGACCGGTCTCGGAGTCGATCGAGCTGTTTCTGAGGTACAAGTACATTTTTTTTCAGCGTGGTCCATTATCGGTGTTGTAGAAGCCCCGTAATCAATGGTACTGCAATACTCAACAGTGTCCCAATAAAACTGCCGGACTGGTTCACCAAGAGTCTTTCTTTTAGGAGAAAGACCCTTTTGACTCTTTAAAAGGTGTTTTTGTGCTTTCTCTTCAGGGTGCCAAACTGCTAAGCAGATAACGGTATGTTCCCTTTCAAGGTGTTCAAGGTGATTTTAGCTATTGCCTGTACAAGATCACCTGAAGCCCCACAGAGAATAGGTTTCTGCTGACTGGGGCTGGCTTTCACCAGAAAATGTAAGAGTCAGGTTTCGCTGAACTCGTGAAGACATGTCGACGGACCGAATGTGTTTTTTTTTACCGAGTCTATGGTGGCAAGATCACAGACTTTTAGATTTTTTTAAATACGTAAGCCGTGGGTACATCTGGGGGGGAAAGACCTGTTCGCAAGCGATAGTCATCTGGGGTGTCGGCATTTAAATCCACCAACAAGTAACTGAAAGGTTTTTTAGTAGTGTCATCGAACACTTCCAAAAAATATTTGGCTTTACCGGGGTACATCTGCCGGGACAGGAATGTAATCTGTAGTTTATCTCTAGGGTTTTTAAACAGCACTATGTACTTTGTATTTAATGCAATGGTTCTACTTTTCCAGCCTTGACAAAACACATTTTGGACAATATACATAATGCTAAGGTTTCGGTGGTGTATGTATTTGGTAAAAGCTTTTTCTATCATTATTTTCACAAGCAGACTCCATCAAATCATCAACTGTAATCAAATGTACTCTATCAGGCGGTAGTAACTGATCGTCGGAAAACGACGTTGGTAGACCACCTAAAAGCTGAATGTATGGAAATTTCACAAGCAGCTCCGCGTATAGAGGTTGCCGGCAGCTGTAACACCAGACGATGTTTTCAGGTTTACGAGTCATAACGGCATCACCATTCTCCCAGAGTAGTTTTATAAAATAACTTTTACTGCAATTTGAGGGTCCGGACAAAATGCATGAAAAAGGGTGCTTTACCTCTTACTACCATTGGCTCTACAGGGTTAATTTCCGCCTGGAAGCAGGTACCCCTATATATCTTGCATTTTATTGGAAAACATATATAGAACAGACCTTGTAGAGAGTTTGAATTCAAGGTAACCCATTGGGTATTAAGTCTGAACCATCTAAACCTTTATATCCCTGACCCAGTACACACCCTAGAGTTGTAAATGCAGAAAAAAAAACAAAATGCTTTTGTTTTTTATATTTTCCATAGTCAAAATTTGAAGTTTTAGTATTGGTAGAGAACTATAACTTTGTCCAGGCCTTCTGCAATATGTCTACAGCTTTGCGTAAAAATCTGGAACTTGTGAAAAACAGTCAATTTCTGCATGGGTTTTTAGACAACCAGGTCCATGCGTCCCCAAAACCTCTCCAAACCTCTCACAACTGTGAATTTGTGCCAATATTGGTGGCCAACCATACCTTGGTTTTATGAGCAAAATTTAGGGATGTCATTTTCTGTTATTATAGATATTGTACTTTGCATAAACATTACAATTCTCAATCCCCTTATTTTCCTTTTCAATTCAATATTCTATCCAAAAGATGGCCTTTTTGGAGAGGTTTGGGTACCCCTGTCAAGACACTTACTTCCACTCAATTCTGTAAACTAACAGACATTTTATGTGTATTCATTAGTACAAGTTCTGATTTACTTGACAAGTTTTTTTTTGTTTTACCCTATCAGATATTTTCTCAGTCTTTCAAAGTAAGCCGTTTTTCCCTGTGAAGATAATTCTATTGATCATTTGAAGTTGAACTGGTTACCATATTCTCTCTCCACAGCCATTCACACTTCTTTTGTGCTCACAAGAGATAAAGGAGGTTGACAAAAAAAGGCCTCACCCTTTTGCTCACTCCATTGAAAACACCAGGCAGACAGGAAGAGAAACAGCCCACTAATTAGATTATTCAAATCCACAAATAACCAACAGCAAATTTATCCTTATTTGCTTGAATTTGAAAACATCAAAAAGAAAGACATGGAGACCTTTTTATCTATGGTTTTTACTAGCTTTTCAAAACAAAAAGTGTAAAAAAAAAACAAGAAATGTAAAAAAACAAGAAATGTAAGAATGAAAAAACAGTTATATACAAAAACAGCAATGAAATAGAAAAGGTGTCCTATCTACTTTTTCTGGTGCCACTCTCTGAAACAATTCCTATCAATAATCAGGCCCAATGCCACATCACACCTTTTGCATTTCCATGGAGTTTTGATCTTATGCTTTTTTTTTTGGTGCAGACAACACATATCTTATGCCCTAGTGTTGCCTTTTTTGAGGTGACCAACACCTGCCCGTGGGAGAATGAGACGGGCACACAGGTTGCTGCTGTGCTTGCTGATGCCTCCCGTTTTCCTTCATCACCCAAACTGCCAAGCTGTTTGCACAGCTCCTCTCTGAAAGCTTTATGAGTCAGAGCCTGATGGTCACCTCACGTGTGTCCATCCACTTGGTGAATAGTAGTTCTCCAGACCTTATCCAGCGCAAGGAGCCCCTTTCAGCCTTTCTAGGGAGAGTGTTTTGTTTTGTGCAAGGGAAACCCACATGGTTCTCTCTAATAGTGCCACAGGCACCAAATTTTAATTTTGAAGAGGTCCCGGAAAAGGGCTGAGCTACTGTAAAAATTATCACCGAAAACATTATAACCATAACCCAGGTATGAAACTTTCAAAAGGTTCACAACCGAGTCATAGCTCAGCCCTTTTCCGGTGGCAGAGGGTGATTTCCCCGTGTAAATGGAGAAGTCACAGATGTAACCTGTGGAGGCATCAGCAAGCACAAACAGCTTGAAGCCCCACTTAGTGGGCTTCCCCTTCATGTACTGCCTAAATCCTATTCTTGTCTTTGAGGCCACCATCCTTTCATTGACAGACAGATTCTGGAATGGCTGATAAAATGATCGATAGGCAGTTAGGATGGAGTCTAACAGGGGTCAAAGGCAGCAAAGGGGATCATACTCTGGGGTCCCCCTTTTTAGATCATTTCCCCCCCATCTTCCTCTGGATCACTAAGGTGAAGTGTCCAGGATATGGCCTCAAATTTGGATCGGGTCATAACCGACCTGCAGAATGGTATATCATAGGGCTCCCGAGGAGTCCAACAGTCTCTCATATTATGAGCAGTAAGGAGCCCCATGAAGAAATTCCTATATAGTTATATAGATCCACTATGGACACCAGCTGCCACTGTCTCCATCCCCTGGGGCTTTCGCTTGTCTGCATTTTTATTTGTATGATTGCACAGTGTGCACGTAACGTCCATTTAAAAAAACAGCTGGAATAGGTCTAGCGGGGTGTATGTTTTTGAAGTGTCCAGCTGGACACCTGGTGTCAGTGCTGGACTGAACCTAAACCTTTCTGGTGCTACATCCTCTTCTGCCTCGGTCTTCCACCTGTCCTCTGGCTCTTCTGCTGGGGGGGTTGGGCTTCTTCTCTTCCTGCCCCAGCCGGGTCTTGTGGGCTGGGGTGGAGCGTTTCTCGGTGTGGGAATCTTCCGCATTCTCTTTGGCCGAGGAACCTCAGCACTTGTTGAGGGGGTGGGTGGTTCTTCGATGTCCTCACTGAAAAACAAAAGGAAATTAGAAATAAATACTCAAACTGGGAATGAGTTTCATTATTTTATTACTGACCAACAGCCTTTATTGCTAGGTGACAAAGTTAGGGCAATAGGATTGCACTCCACATGTGTAATGATTGAGCTGCAGACCAAGGCCTTGGAGAATGAGCAAACGTGGCCTGGTTGTAATTGCAGACTAGTCTGTTTACTCAAACTTTAGTGCCAGGTGCCCAAGGAACCCTTCTGATCTTATAAAAAAAAAAACCTAAGAAATATGCATAGAAATATAACAACTCACAGAAAATAGTGATTTCTAAAACCATATGTCTAAGAACTGTAAGATGCAAAAAGCAGCAGTTTCGGATGTTTGTGAATATCTTTTACTCAAAACCATAATAGCCAAACTTTTGTCTTGTGTGCATTGTCCAAGAGACTCAGAAGGATCACCATTCAATATTTGCAGTAAAAAAAAAACAGGCCATTTTCTCATATTCGCAACATATACGCAATGTATTTCTCATTCTCATATATACAGATAACTTCATATAAACATCAATAACAATTTTAGAACTAATAATAGCAAAGGTCTGGATTCTGTAGTGTGCTCTCTGAAGACCAGCTAGTTAGTTTTGGCTGAAACTAGCAAGAGTTTGTGCACAGGAGAAAAGATGACTGTGGGTCCCAGCAAGTCAGGAAGAGGACCGGTTCGTTCCTGATGAAGCGCTAGTTCTGAATAGTGGTTCAGCTGTTCACAGTTCCGACCTGCTCACGAGGCTTGCTGCTGATGCTAACCTCGGGTGGGTCCTCTGGTTACTCTCTGGCAACCTCCGCTCTAGACTCTTAGAACAAAGGAAAGTTCTGGCACTCGGACACACTGGCCGTTCCGTGGTTGTCCGGACTGAGTCTCAGGATGGTCAGGAGGCACGCTGCGAGAATGTCCTGCCCTTGGGAGCCTTTTTGCTCCTGGGCCGTCGTGCCCTGGAATTCTCCTTTGAGATTATCCTACTGGAATAGTTCACTACAGGCTCTTTGTTGCCTGTTTTTACCTGGAGGAACTTCAGCTCATTCATTGGCTGAAAGTTTCATGGGCATCAGAATTCCACGTGCGTTACTCGGCCCTACCAGTCCCTGATTGGTTGATCAAGGTGAGATATGAGTCACTTACTCCTGACACTTAGGAATGCAGTCCAGATGTCCATCTGGCACTCCCTAGACAGATAGGCGCCAATGGATGACCATTGATCATGATAGCCAGGCTTAGCTAAGTGCATCCCCCTTTGGGAGCTGTCCCTTATCAAAAGAAAACATCTTTAAATCAGCCTGCATGAATAGTTTCTCTGTGGCTGCACCACAGAGATGAACAGAGAGAGATGGGGCCTCAT
Source organism: Atractosteus spatula (assembly GCF_055471065.1). Taxonomy (NCBI): domain Eukaryota; kingdom Metazoa; phylum Chordata; class Actinopteri; order Semionotiformes; family Lepisosteidae; genus Atractosteus; species Atractosteus spatula. Next base: position 709,625 of record NW_028296629.1, on the reverse strand, counting down.
TTGGGAAAGCACAGCAACACTTAATTCTGTCTTATTAACAAGCATTGCCGCTACAATTGTATAAATAAAACAAAAATACTCACAAATCCAGCAGTGGATCCAGTCCTTCATGAAAGGCATCTTCTGTAAAAGAAGACGTGCTGCCCAGATGTAAGAGCACATCTGATTCTTCTCCCGAACCTCTCTGATATCATTCTTCGATTACCTGAGCAGCCGTCAGCTTTTTAGCCTTCTTGGGTGCTTTGCTTGCCATTTTTAGTGTTTCTTAGCAAAAACCAAAAAAGAAAAATGTTTTCCAGTAAGCCGTACAGGTGCGTAACTTATCATTGGGCAGCTTTAGTCATTATTCTACTTATTATACCTTTATATAATAACCTTACCCAACTGATGAACCTGGTTGAAAGCCCCATTTTTTGTAGTACTCTAAACATACACTCATAAGAGATACGATCGTAAGCTTTCTCAAAAAAAGTTTAAGACAGCTAAATAATGCTAAAATATCCCAAAAGGCCCTGTAAAACTCAATGGATAGACCATCCAACCCTGGAGTCCTGCCCGTTTTGAAAGTCCTCAAATTTTCCATTAACTCTTCTACAGAAAGGTCTTTTGACAAAACAGTATCGTCTTTTACACTCTTTGGAACCACTTTCACAGATTTTTCTAACAAATCCTTAGACGCTTGTTTCCTTCTAAACAACTCCCCATAGAAATCCTCAGCTACAGTCAACATGTCTTTACGTAGAAGTTTTCAAAACCCCCTCTCGTCCCTTTAATGCTGACATTAGTCCTCTCCCTGCAACCCTTTTCTTGAAAAAGAATCTTGTACATTTTTCACCTTCTTCAAGCTCTTTCACTTTGCTTTGAAACATGATTTTTTTAATCTTTTCTCTAGAGAGATTTAAAAGCTCATTCTTTAATTCTTTGATTTCCTCACTGAAGTCCCACCCCTCTTCTAATAACTTAACATACCTCTGCAATCTCTTTTGTAATCCGTTTTCAACCCTTCGTCTCCTAGCCTGTATTCTGCTCCCCATCTCTATGAAGAATGCTTTTGAACGCTCCTTCACCTGCTCCCACCACTGTGCTCTTGTGCCAAACAGGTCGTGCAAAGACTGCCATTCCTTATATCTTTCCCTGAACCTGCTCCTCACTTCCTCATCCTCCAGAAGTGAAATATTCAGCTCCCACACACCCTTCCCCACAGTAACAACCGTTGGAATAGCAAGTGTACATGACAGTAAACAATGGTCAGAGAAAAAAACAGGGGTTAAGCCTGCAGTTGTGCAAGTAAAATCACGTATCAAAAAATCTATGCGTGAGTCTTGGGTCCCATTAGACTTGTGCCATGTGAAACCTGCCCTCCCCTGACTATGAAGTTTGAGGGCATCTTTCAGTTTAAAATCTTTACATACCGTTTGCAATAATATTGATGATTTATCAAATTGGACCCGTCTCTCACCCCTCATTCTGCCTTCTCTTTCTAAAAGGCAATTAAAATCCCCAACTAAAACCAGTGGTTCCAATCCCAATAAATATTCTCTCAATTCCTGAATAAGAACATAACTGTCATGTGGGCAACCCGGACAATACACATTTAAAAGTTTAAGTTTGATATTCATGAAACCCAGATACACCACCAGTGCTCTCCCTGGTTTCACTACAAGGTACTGACGTACCTTTACCATCTTATTTTTAATTAAAACAGCTATACCATCAGATTTATTCTCATTGGACCCACTCCAAATTGATGGTCCCAATGCCCACAGTTCTTCCAGATCCTTATAGCTGTTTTTAAAAGGTAATCCACACTCCTGTAACATAATATCAGCATTTACCTTACTCACAAATGATAATATAGTCCTTGCCCTTAACTTGGATCGAATGCTTCTCACATTTATGGACACAATGTTCAGAGCCATACTTAAAGTAGGACCAGGGGAGACTAAAAACTCTGGCTAGAATCATTCAGTCTGTGACACCTACTATACAGGCCTTTTTCTTTTTCCATCTGCTCTCCTTGCCTCCTCCTCCTCCACCACCACCCCCACCATCAATAGGATGGTTCTCCACCTGCCCTCCTTGAGTCTCTAGTTCTAAAGCTGGATCAGTAGGATTGGAGAGAACTAATCCCATGGGAGAACCTGCCATCTGAGGACTCTGAAAATGATCTTCCCTCACTTTTCCACTCGGAGTTAGATCACTTTCTAAATCAGATGTCTCAGCAGACCTTTTAGACTGCACCCTCTGTCCTGTACATTCCATTTGAGCGCTTTCAGTCTCCACAGGTGGCAGACGATCAGGAGAGATGCTACCACTCAATTCAGAGTCCACCTCACTTTCCACATCATTATCATTCTCTTCTACCTCCCCCTCATCCCCTTCACTCCATTCTGAACCCTCACTCTCTTTTCCACTACTTTCTTCAACATCAACCACATCCAGTTCCTGATCCAGAACCACTGCTCCAGCCCTAAATGCCTCTTCAGACTCTTCCTGTTTTTGCATCGGTCTTCCCAGTTTTGTTCTATTCGCAAAGGAATTTGGACAGTCTTTAAACACATAACCTTCACACTCACAGAGATTGCATTTCCTCACGCTTGTACATTCAGTATATGCATGTCCAATTTCCTTACACTTCCCTCACACCACCTTTGTACAGGCATCCACAAAGTGACCCAGCTCCCCACACCTCCTGCACAGTTTTGGCTGCCCTTCGTAGAACACAAGGCCTCTATTTTCACCTAATCCAATCAAGGAAGGAATGTGTTTAAATCCACCATAACCATTTTTGTCTTCATGCAACGAAATAGGTACTCTCCATGCACAGTTCCAGATGCCATCATCATCCAAGACTTTCTGAGGCTCACCTTTCACTAAACAATACTTAGACAACCATGTCACAATATCTTCCTTCATCACCATCTCATTAAACATGCGAACAATCACAGTCCTATTAGAAAGATCCATCAGCTTCTGCCATTCAAACATTCAAATCAGGCCCACATCTTTTTTCCTCTTCCATTTTTCTCCAAAATTCTTCCAATAACTTTGCCGATTTGAAACTAATGTCAAAACCAATTCCCTTCGGCAAAGTAATTAAGCAATTGACATGTAATGCCTTAACCTTTAACTCTTTCTGTAACACCTTCCTTGAAAAGTCCAACCGTGAAATATCACCCGAGTGAGCCGAGCCCTCACCACTTTTGTACACCAAACGCGCGCAAAAGTAACGGCGCATGCCGACCCTACAGGCCGCCATGGCCGTTAAAAATGTATCAAAAGCAAACCAAACCAAACCTAAACCTCTTCTGTGCACCAAACCCTAATCCCTTAATCTTATACTCGTACAAAAACTCTACTCTCAACTTCTAACTTTTAAAAGTTTTTATTGATACACAAGCAATAACAAGTTACACTATTAAGTTCTTACATAAAATTAAATAAAATACAAAAGCGAAGAATAAGAACACTAGACAGATTTTGTGCAAGGCAAGAGGCATCACAAAAAAAAGTTTCCAACATGACCTGCTGAAACATGACCTGTGATCCATCACCACTTGATTGCAACATGCTTGGGCCATAATGTCAACTTCCAGACCCTCTCAGTATCTTTCTCCCCAAATCTTCTCCGGTGGATCAAAATGTAGTCTCTCAAATAAGACACAGCCTTCTGTATCACTGACAGAGGCAGGGTTTTTTCCATTCTATATACCAATGTAGTTCTAGTCTTCCATAAAGCTTCCCTTAGGCAACAGATGACCTGCCAGGCTTTGCTTTCTTCCGATTTTGATAGCTTCTCAAGTCCATGTCCATAGAGCACTACCTGGGGGTCACTTATACCGCAAGCCAGAAAACACCTTATCCAGCTGTTAGCCAATGTCCACACCTCTTTTGCGATGCCACAGTCCCACAGGACGTGCCGGATGGATTCTTCTTGTCCGCATCCTTCCACTGGACACCTTGATGTCTTCCCCATGCCTCTCGAATGCATCACAGCCCTTGTTGGTAAAACTTCATGTGCAATCAACCAGCACATATCTCTGTGTCTATTCAACAAAACTGTGTGGCCAACCCTTTTCCAAACATGGCTGGGATCCCCAGCCACGAGGCCACGAATGTGACATACTGCACCTCTACCCTGCACAACAAGTTCCAACCTTCTTGCGCTTGTCAACACATCCAGTGCCTCATTCTCCAAATTCTGTTCCCTTAAAAATTTCTTTATGATAAAATAAGAATACGGGAGGTTAAAAGCAACGGGTGCTGTTAAAGGGATCTCTAAAACTTTCAATGTCCTTAAATAAAAACCACACAAAAAGCAAGACATAAAGGATACTTTCCCCCTGTTCCCTACCGCTAAAGACAAATGTAATGATACATATTTGTACATTAGGAAAGTGAACAGTTCAGGCATGCCTTTTCCACCCATTTCCACCTTTTTTTCTACAACCACCCTCTTTACTCTCTCCCATTTTGACCTCCAGAAAAAATAAAAAATAGCCCTCTTTAAAACCAGTAAAACAGACCTTGATGGCATAAAAACAGCACTGACAAACAACAGTAGTGGTAAAATTACAGTCTTGACAACTAAAACCTTGCCTTCCATTGTTAATTCCCCGTAAACTCCACAGACCGATCTTGCTTTTGACTTTCCCTACCACCCTCTCCCAATTCCTACTCCCCATCCCATTTCTGTCAAAGTTTATTCCCAAAATCTTTATTTCATCTCTACGAATTGTGATTCCCACATTTTCCTCTTCACTCCAGTTTCCATATTGCATCAGCACACATTTGTTTTTATTCAGCTTGGCCCCTGATGCTCCGCAAAACTGGGTTGTCACCTCCAAGCTATTTCTGACTCCCTTATAATCTGTACAAAAAACATTTACATCGTCCATGTATAGTACAGTTCTCACCTCTTGGGCCCCACTCCCAGGGATTTTAATGCCTTCAATCCCATTCTCCATTCTCAAGGCTTGTGCCAGTGGTTCTATACAGCAAACAAAAAGGAGTGGGGATAACGGACAGCCTTGGCGAACACCGCAACTCACATTAACCACATTTGACATGCTGCCATTAATCATTATTCTACTTCCTATACCCTTATATAATAACCTTACCCAAGTGAGGAACCTGGTTGAAAGCCCCATCTTTTGTAGTACTCTAAACATATACTCATAAGAGATACGATCATAAGCTTTCTCAAAATCCAAGTTTAAAACCGCCAATCCAATATTCCTCTCTCTCGCATAACCTATGGTATCTCTAATCAGTATCAGGCTGTCCGTGATCCTCCTCCCTGCCACTCCACAAGCTTGATCTGGATGAATGACTTCACTCAGGACAGATTTTAATCGAAGCGTTAAACACTTGGAAAGCAGTTTAAGATCACAATTCAATAAAGTTATCGGTCGCCAATTTGCCAGGTCTGTGCGATCATTCTTTTTGAATAGTAAGATCACAACTCCCGTCTTAAAGCTGTCCGGCAGTTCTTCTAAAAACTCAAATTCTTTAAAAATGGTTAAAAGATCCAATGCTAAAATATCCCAAAAGGCCCTGTAAAACTCAATGGGTAGACCATCCAACCCTGGAGTCTTACCCGTTTTGAAGGTCTTCAAACTTTCCATTAACTCTTCTACAGAAAGGCCTTTTGATAACACAGTATCATCTTTTACACTTTTTGGAATGACTTGCACAAATTTTTCTAACAAATCCTTAGACACTTGTTTCTTTCCAAACAACTCCCCATAGAAATCCTCAGCTACAGTCAACATGTCTTCCATACTAGTTTGCAAAACCCCCTCTCGTCCCTTCAATGCAGACATTAGTCCCCTCCCTACAACCCTTTTCTTGAAAAAGAATCTTGTACATTTTTCACCTTCTTCAAGCTCTTTCACTTTGCTTTGAAACATGATTTTTTTAATCTTTTCTCTAGAGAGATTTAAAAGCTCATTCTTTAATTCTTTGATTTCCTCACTGAAGTCCCACCCCTCTTCTAATAACTTAACATACCTCTGCAATCTCTTTTGTAATCCGTTTTCAACCCTTCGTATCCTAGCCTGTTTTCTCCTCCCCATCTCTATGAAAAATGCTTTTGTACGCTCCTTTACCTCCTCCCACCACTGTGCTCTTGTGCCAAACAGGTCGTACAAAGTCTGCCATTCCTTATATCTTTCCCTGAACCTGCTCCTCACTTCCTCATCCTCCAGAAGTGAAATATTCAGCTTCCACACACCCTTCCCCACAGTAACAACTGTTGGAATAGCAAGTGTACATGACAGTAAACAATGGTCAGAGAAAAAAACAGGGGTTAAGCCTGCAGTTGTGCAAGTAAAATCACGTATCAAAATAAAATCTATACGTGAGGCTTGGGTCCCATTAGACTTGTGCCATGTGAAACCTGCCCTCCCCTGACTATGAAGTTTGAGGGCATCTTTCAGTTTAAAATCTTTACATACAGTTTGCAATAATATTGATGATTTATCAAATTGGACCCGTCTCTCACCCCTCATTCTGCCTTCTCTTTCTAAAAGAGAATTAAAATCCCCAGCTAAAACCAGTGGTTCCCATCCCAATAAATATTCTCTCAATTCCTGAATTAGGACATATCTGTCGTGTGGGCAACTCGGACAATACACATTTAAAAGTTTAAATTTGACATTCATGAAACCCAGATACACCACCAGTGCTCTCCCTGGTTTCACTACAAGGTACTGATGTACCTCTACCATCTTATTTTTAATTAAAACAGCTATACCATCAGATTTATTCTCATTGGACCCACTCCAAATTGATGGGCCCAATGCCCACAGTTCTTCCATATCCTTATAGCTGTTTTTAAAAGGTAATCCACACTCCTGTAACATAATATCAGCATTTACCTTACTCACAAATGATAATATAGTCCTTGCCCTTAACTTGGATCGAATGCTTCTCACATTTATGGACACAATGTTCAGAGCCATACTTGATGTTAGACCAGGGAAGACTAAAAACTCTGGCTAGAATCATTCAGTCTGTGACACCTACTATACAGGCCTTTTTCTTTTTCCATTTGCTCTCCTTGCCTCCTCCTCCACCACCCCCACCATCAATAGGATGGTTCTCCACCTGCCCTCCTTGAGTCTCTAGTTCTAAAGCTGGATCAGTAGGATTGGAGAGAACTAATCCCATGGGAGAACCTGCCATCTGAGGACTCTGAAAATGATCTTCCCTCACTTTTCCACTCGGAGTTAGATCACTTTCTATATCAGATGTCTCAGCAGACCTTTTAGCCTGCACCCTTTGTTCTATACATTCCATTTGAGCGCTTTCAGTCTCCACAGGTGGCAGACGATCAGGAGAGATGCTACCACTCAATTCAGAGTCCACCTCACTTTCCACATTATCATCATTCTCTTCTACCTCAGCCTCATCTCCTTCACTCCATTCTGAACCCTCACTCTCTTTTCCACTACTTTCTTCAACGTCAACCACATCCAGTTCCTGATCCAGAACCACTGCTCCAGCCCTAAATGCCTCTTCAAACTCTTCCTGCTTTTGCATCGGTCTTCCCAGTTTTGTTCTATTTGCAAAAGAATTTGGACAGTCTTTAAACACATGACCTTCACACTCACATAGATTGCATTTCCTCACGCTTGTACATTCAGTATATGCATGTCCAATTTCCTTGCACTTACCACACACCACCTTTGTACAGGCATCCACAAAGTGACCCAGCTCCCCACATCTCCTGCACAGTTTTGGCTGCCCTTGGTAGAACACAAGGCCTCTATTTTCACCTAATCCAATCAAGGAAGGAATGTGTTTAAATCCACCATAACCATTTTTGTCTTCATGCAACGAAATAGGTACTCTCCATGCACAGTTCCAGATGCCATCATCATCCAAGACTTTCTGAGGCTCACCTTTCACTAAACAATACTTAGACAACCATGTCACAATATCTTCCTTCATCACCATCTCATTAAACATGCGAACAATCACAGTTCTATTAGAAAGATCCGTCAGCTTCTGCCATTCAAACATTCTAATCAGGCCCACATCTTTTTTCTCCTCTATTTTTCTCCCAAATTCTTCCAATAACTTTGCCGATTTGAAACTAATGTCAAAACCAATTCCCTTCGGCAAAGTAATTAAGCAATTGACATCTAATGCCTTAACCTTTAACTCTTTCTGTAACACCTTCCTTGAAAAGTCCAACCGTGAAATATCACCCGAGTGAGCCGAGCCCTCACCACTCTTGTACACCAAACGCGCGCAAAAGTAACGGCGCATGCCGACCCTACAGGCCGCCATGGCCGTTACAAATGTGTCAAAACTAAACAAAAACCAAACCTAAGCCTCTTCTGTACACCAAACCCTATCCCCTTAATCTTATAATCGTACACAAACTCTACTCTCTACTTCTGGGCTTTAACCCTGTAAATCTCCAACACTGGCTGGAGACTAGTTGGGTCCGTGCTCAGCGGTTATATAGGACAGGACTCAGCGCGCAGCAGGTGCGGCTCATTGCTCTAAGCTCCCCGTGTGGAATGCGCGCATCCTCCTTCCAGACTCGTAATACCGCTGCATACATCCCTCTTAAATCCCAGAAACAGAAACTCCGGGGTGTTTCTGTAAGTCAGTACTGGGTTTCTCTGTTCGAGGTTACAAGCAAAAACAAAAAAAAGTGCTGAAAGCAGGAAGTTATTTCTGCTCGTAGGCATAAATGTGTAAAAATAAATTTTCTGATTCCTAAAACCCTAATAAAATCCATCTAAGTCTCCCTTTCGTTCCCAATGCACATAACTGAATATAAACCAGTCAAGTTCAGGTACTTTCTGATGTATCTGAATAGTTCTGGCGCAGCTGTTAAAGATACTTACGAACTTTTTTTTTTCATACGAGCTCTTGCCGTTTTTAAAGTGAATATTTTTTTGAATTCGCTAAATCACACGAAACACCAGCATCACTCATCGTAAGCATTTGATCAATTACATTCCTGAATTTTAAACCCATTAAAGTATTATTTAGTATTTATTTTTAACTTGTTTTATATATATTTTAAAAAATTGTACACACCTGTTTTAAGTATTCTTGCCATTTTTAGCATATTGTAAGAGGATTTTTTGCAAACATTTTATTTTTTAAATCACATGAAACACAATCAACCCATTGTAACTTCCCATTGCTAATTCCTGAGCTTTATAACTGTGTATTATTTCTTTATACCTTGTTTTATTTTTTTTTATTTTTGCATTTTACAGAGCTTTTTAATATATTGTGAGCATTTTAGTGTCATTTTTAAACAGGACTATGAATGCTCCTGACTTTTAAACCTGTATTTATTCTGACATTATTCTCTCCACCTGCAGATGAGGGAGGTATTTGATTTTAAATTTGTTGATTTGGGGGGACAATGTACATTCATTTCCTTGTATGTATCACCAGTGGGAAACTTGGCATTTTTGGATGTATTGCAATCTTTACTGCAAGGCCTTCAGACTGATATAGAAATGACGGGAGATTTAAATGACACATTTGATAAATCAGACAGGAACAGCATAACATTTAAAAAGGCAGAACCCTCAAAAGTACTGAAACATTTCAGGCACATTCATAATAAATAAAATGTATTTAATTTAAACCATAAAATTTGCTTTAAAAAGAAAAACACAATATGTACGATATCATATTTCAATATCAAAGTTCAGATGAAGAATTTGAGGATAAGAAAATCAATGGAGAGTACATTGATTTTGGGACAATGTTTGCATCTGTATAATCCTTCCTCCTGGAAAAAAGGAAAAAAAATGTTTTGAGTCTCAGTCTTCAGGATCCAAAAAAAAAAAACGTGAAAATGTGTTTCCAATGTATTTTGGATAAAGATATAACTCTCATAGTAGATACATTTTATCAGTTGAATGCAGTCGATACTTTCGACTTTTTATATGATGACAGGACCTACATTTAGGGCTCAGTACTGATAACACTGCTGCTATTGATGGAGTAGAAATAAGTGATGTACTAGCAGTTTTTTTTTTTCTGAGGCAAGAAGTCCTAGAACACCTCCTATAAAAATGTTAAGATTCAGAGCAAGAACTATTTCTCCACCTCACCTAATGCTATTGTATTAACGAGGCTGAAGTTGGCTTCTTATTCGCCAGCTGCTGCTTCGCGTTTTTCGTTCCATCTTAAATGCTGCTGCTGTGATGTTATGTCGTCATTCGCCTGTAGATGGCTCTCTACAGTCATTTTTAAAAATACTTATCCGGATGTATTACTGTACATATCCTCAGTAAAGGGGAATATGTAAGTAGAGACTGTCCAAATTGCATTTTTGTATGAAACACATTTCAGAAACACAACTCACAATAAAACAAACTGGCATGTTATTTCTGCTTATTGCTGTGAAACTACCTCCTGGTTATAAAAATGTCTAAAAATTCTGACACAGATGTGTGAGAGACAATGGAAAAGACTATCAAAAACCTGAACTTCAGGACATTTTACTGTACCATTTTTTAAATACGACCCTCTGAACATGGCATGAGAGAATACATTGTCAAATGGTAAATGCAATGTTTGATATATTGCTAGGGCCCTCCCTCCTGATTTTAAAATCGTCTCATATTTCTGACATCAAGGTGTGAGATACAATATAACAGACTGTCAAAATCCTGAACTTCAGGACATTTTACTGTACCATTTTAAAAATATGACCCTCTGAGCATGGCATGTGAGAAAATGGCATGTGAGAATGCATTGGGAAAAGGTGAATGCAATTTCTGCTGAATTGCTATGGCCCTCCCTCTTGATTACAAAATAGTCTCACAATTCTGACACTGAGGTGTGAGACACAATGTAACAGGCACTCATAATCGTGAAGTACAAGAAATTTTACTGTTACGTTTTTTTTTAATAATGACCCTCTGAACATGGCATGTAAGGACTTGTAGTCAACAAAATAGCACACATTCTGCCAATTTGCTTTGTCCCTCCTTCCTCGTTACCAAAACATCTTAGTATACCGACACTAAGATAAATGTCTCTAAATCCAGAAGTTAAGTTTTCAAAGTATATCGGAGTCAACTGATACTGATCAGGTTCTGCTGCTGTTGAGCCCGCAGCCTTCACCATAAGGTCCAATTCCCCATGCCTGCTGACCATATATGTCCATCCCTTCTCGTCAAAACTCGTATTTTCACAGGGTACCCTACAGAAATCGCAGTATAGAATGAAAAAAAACTCCAATAGATCTCGGCTGCTGTTGGTGATTTTCCTTTAAAAACAAATGAATGTTTGGAAATGTATCACTTTCACAGAGACCAAGAAGTGTTAAGCTGTACATGAGTCTTTGTGGCTCGGTTGTTAACCAAAAGGGTGGTGGTTTGAGCCCTCCCAGGGACGCTATGAGCCTTTTAATGAACACACCCTCCTCACTTCATTTCTCCACGGCAGGTCTTGTACTGCAACCAAATACAGAGCCCGCAGGGGGCAGCAGGCTCGCAAATATAGCTCACTGTGTATATAATGAAGAAGCGGAGGTCAGTTTCTCATCTGCATGTTGCAGAGCCTTACGCAACTCGTACCATTAGCTGAGGTTTGATCCCTGCACAGGCTATTAGTTGAAAGACCATTATAAATGACGTGTAAGAGATTTATCCAGCTGGCTTTTATGTTTCACACTAAATTGCTATCTTGAAACCAAAATAGTTAGAAATATGGAACACAACCGTTGTTCCCCAAGAAGGAAAGCTGTTGTGTACTGACATCACTCCTTTTTATTTAACCCAGATTGTGAAGACAACTCTGCCCTATCAAAGGAAAATGTTACACAAAAGCTGGAAAGCACACTCTGAACCCATCTGTATTTTTGATTCCCATGATCCATTCAAAGCTGCTTAGTGTTTCGCAAGCAAATCATTTCAGGGAAGAAACTCAGTTTAGTGAACTACTTTTGTATTTTCACTTATTGAATTTGATCTTTGTACTCTCTTTGCATTCTCAGCAATAATATTTCAAAACTACAGTTTGGATATATTGGAAAACTTCACAAGCATTATTAGGTTAGGACTGTAAAATTGTATTTTAATATCTTGGTATATTTACCTTCATTTTAATATAGATATAACCATAAATGTTGTTAAGCATATTGTACTTTTGTCGTACTTTTTAAAACATTTTAGCTGAGGACGCATGGCGACTATCAAACCTTGTGATACATGCAAGACATCTGTAAACGAAGATGTAATTACAATAAAATTGGCAATTAACAGAAAACCACAATTTGTACAATATTATTCCTCGATACCGATGATCAGTTGAAGGATTTGAAGAAACTATCAAAGAAACAGCAGCAATAGCAGATGATTTTGGTTTTGAACCCATCTTTACACCTCAATAATCCATTTGTCCTCAAAAAAAGAAAAGAGAGGCATGTTTTGAGTCTCATAATTATCCTCTTCTTGATCCAAAAGAAACGCAAACATTTGAGTGCTTCTGTAGTATTTTAGATTTTCTTATGAAGATCTCACGAAGTATTGCCAGGATCTATATCTAGCCTTCGGTACCGATAAAACTGCTGATATTGATTGAGTAAAAATCTATGATGTATTGACAGCTTTATCTGAAGCGAGAAGTCCTCGGACGCCGCTTATGAAGTGTTGGGATTCATACCGAGAAATACTTTTTGTTTTCCCACCCAAAATGTTGCTATTGCATTACACATTATGTGAACATTACCAGTTTTGGTAGCTTCTGGGTGCGATTTTCCAAAACTGAAACTAACTACAAAATGATTTAAGATGAACCATGTCCAAAAATTGTAAATCATGACTAATATTAATATCAACTGAAATTACTAGAGTAAAAAAGATTTAACCGAAATATTCATAAGGCTATGCAAGCCTAAAAAGTAGAACAATTAATTTCATATAACTTTTATTTTTTATTTTTTTAGAAATGGGCTCACACCTGAAGACACTAACGTTTCTCTCCGTTAGAGTATGTGAATAACAGTTTAACCCAAAATGTTTGTAATTGTGATTTTGTTAAAATGCAATAAATATCTATCAGCAGTAAGAAATTATTAAGAAAGTAAGAAATTGTTTTATTTCATAAACTGTAAGACATGAAGAGAGTTTACAGTTTGAATCCTTCCCTTTGTCTTTTAGCTTAAGCGTTCAGGATCCAAGGCCGTGTGCGGACGGTTGTGTTTCTTGAATCTCTTGTAATCATCAAAAGTCGCTGTTTAGTCCTTCAGTTTTTTCTCGAGTTGTACCATGGATATTTCATACGATCCATACTTTTCATGCTCTTTTGAATTTTCCTTCACTTATGGAAAAAGTTCAAGGTGTTCTTGTCACTGTGCTCCACATCTAGACGAGAACACATGTAACAGTACAGGACACGCAGTGAGGAATTCGCACAGCTTTTAGCTCAGTGTGGAGTGCAGAAGGAGGACTCGCTCGCTGAATGACCTCTCAAGAAATCCCGGGTGAGATTCAACAGGTGGCTTCTTCAACAGCCACGACAAGTCTGAAGACTTTCTCTGAATTTCCTGAATATGACGTTAAATTAGTTCAAATAATTTGGTAGTTAACACAACTAAATGCTTTGGAGGTATATTTAAAACAGCAGAGCAAGACACTTCAAGTATGCATTAAATTAATCGTGTAAACCTTGATCTATATGAAAAAGAGTTCTCTTGTTCATAATATCTTTTTATATTTGTTAATTGAATATATCAATTGAGTATACCTGTTATATTTTTGAATGGGATGGGACTTTACATAATCCTATTTTAACGTATCCTGCATTTTAACTTAGTGAACAGATAAATTGAAATGTTCTGATTCAGAGCCCCTGCAGTTCGTGCTAATTAGAACCACAACAATGCTCCTGAGTCCTGAGCACCACACTGAGCACACGATCAACTGGGCTCTGACTTGTTCAGCACGACTTCTTGTTGCGGTTGAGCTCAGAGCTGGAGATGATCTCCATATTCTACCTAGTTCTAAACGTAGTACACAGTACACAGTACACACTTTTTCAAAACAATTTAAAATATTACACAAAGGCTGTAAAGCAGACTCTGAATCGATCCAAATATTTGATTTCAGCGATCCATTTAGGCAACAACAGGCAACGTGGCGCTTCTCCAGCAAAGCATTTCTCACTTTTGTGAACTACTGGTGCTTTTAACACACCAATTTATGTAGCTTATCAGGATGGCTGAGTGGTCTAAGGCGCTAGACTCAAGGATTCACGTCTTTCCATTGCTTGGGTGTTCTGCTCTCTGTCAAAGAGGCGTGGGTTCAAATCCCACTCCTGACAGCTAATACCTTTTCCCTGTCTTGCATTTTTCCCGTCGTCTTGTGGTCGCTGACAACGACAGGAAGAGGAAAACGGAGAAACCGCTTAGCAGGCACATGATGGGCAGGGAAATGCTTCATGAACACTTCAATGTGATTAGCAGAAAGACAGGAGGGACCTGTTTACATCGAGAGTGGTCAGAGTATGGAACAATGATCGTGATCGTATAGTGGTCAGTACTTTGCGTTGTGGCCGCAACAACCCCGAATCCGGGTCACGGCAGAATAGGGGCATCTGCTTTTACTACATGCACGAATGAAGGCAAAAAAAGCCAATTGATGTGGACCAACGGCACTTTACAGAGGAGTACTGCCTGACTGGATCGTTGATGAACGACAGAGGCCACTCCGACCTCTTCTCGGTTTTCTTCAATGACTTACTAACGATCTTCTTCACATTCGCCCATGCAGGGGAAGCCAGTTACACCAAAGCAAACGCAGGAAAGTGCTTTTCAAGCAGAGACCAGGAAGGACCTCTTTACACCGAGGGTGGTCGGAGTATGGAACAATGCGCCCAGCCCTGTTGCTGGAGCCGATTCTTGATGAGATCTTGGGCTCACTAAGAGGCCCCCGCTGGATGCTAATCTTTCTGTTGTTCTCGCAGGTGCTGCACTGCTTTTGAGCTGACAGAGCTTGTCTTGGTCTGTTGGCACAGCCCAATTGCAAATGATCGGCTCCGCGTACAGAAGGAACGTGCGTTTGGTACAAGAGTGCATGAAGGCACCGGAAATACATTGGGAACAAATGACCGGTGGCTCAAGACCTCAAGAACCAAAAGAGGCTGTTTCCTCCCAGTCTCGAACCGGGGATCTTTCGCGTATTAGGCAAACGTGATAACCGCTACACTACGGAAACCTGCGGGGGGCCCTGTTGGTGTCTCGCTTGCGTTTCAGGCTGAGAAAGGGAAGCCTCACTTTAGGCAGGGGGCGCTGGAGAGAGGAAAAAAGGGCGCGATGAAACAAAATGTCGAAACCCAGGAGTGAACCAGGGACCTTTAGATCTTCAGTCTCACACTCTCCTAACTGAGCTATTTCAGCTATGTGCACAGTCCACAGCCACCTGCTCCAGTCTTCCTATGTTGCGGCATGAGTGCACCAAGAGGAGCGGGAGAGTGTTGCGGGAACATCACTCAGAAGGAAAGCCACCCAGCTGCGCCCTCTGAGCTCTGTCCAGCGCATCTTCCTCGCGTGGACTCCTGCCTGCGACGGGCAGGAAGCAATTAGCAAGAACAGAACAACACCCCACGGGTGTCTCATGACCACACCTTAGCTTCGCCAATGCTATTCAGCTGATTCCAGTGTCTTTGTTGGGGTGCGCTGATTGACCATGCTCTCTCACCAGAGCTCAGCATGCCTGTCATGGACGGAGCACGATTCCCACTGGAGCCTGGAGACGACATAAGCAGCACAAGGGAAGCTGCAGAGTGCGAGACCACGGAGGTACTGCGCAGAGACTTCTAATACCTGAAGGCAAGGATCTACTGGTTCAGTAACTGACGACCACGGGAGACATTGGCATTGGAACAGAGGTACTGTACAGAGACTTTTAACACCTGAAGGCAAGGAACAAGGAAACTGGCACAGCTAGCCAATTCAAACTGAGGGGAATGTAATACAGCCCGTAGAGGATTCCTATTGTTACCTGAACGGAGACTGGGGAAATAGGACTCGGTGATACCCCTCTCCTCCATGTGGGCCATCAGAGACTACAGGGACTAAGTAGAAATGTTTGTGTGGCCCTCTTCAGTATTTTACAGGGAAGACTGCTGCCCCTCTGTATTCAATATGACCCTGGGAAGGACCTTTTGCTGCTGTGAATGCTGTTTTTCGATGTGTTTTTGGGTGACAGTGAATGTGAATGTAGTTAGAAAATAAAAGGGCACTGATACAATACAAATGCTTGTCGCTGGTCTGTGTGTGCATTTGGTGATTCTGGGAGATAAACAGAACCTGTGGTAATGTAGAGGGGCCCTAGCACCCCGTTTGTATTGCTAGGTGGCGTAGTCGGACACGAGGCAGGAACATTCCTCGCCCATAGGGTTCACCTTACTGTGACATAAACATTAAAATAAGCCCCTGTAGGACCAGCAGTAGTGAGATACAACATCAAAAGAATACATCAATTAAATAAACTAAGGGGATCTCTTTAATTCAAGACTCCAGCCCAGCCTGCACTCAGGGAGCAGTCCTAGGGGTGTCAACTTCACACCTGCCTTCCCTGGGGAATGATGAAGGACTGGTTCCTCTCGGACAGGAGCTGGGCGCCTGTGTGTGCGGTTCTGCAGGCTGGACGGCTGTCAGGAGACGTGGAGAGACACCACAGCCCCCTGCCGGTTTCGTTTCCCCTGGACTCTGCCTTCTTCTGAAGCGCGAGCCTGCTCAGTGCCGCTGTGCCCAGTCCGCCGAGCTCCGAGCAGCAGGACTGGGAGTCTGGACAAGAGAACCATGCCCGCTCTCTTCACGGAGGTCAAGACCACCGAGATCTCAGGGAGAGCGTGTCTGGCCCCTGTGGGCAGGGGTTCGAACAGTGAGCGGGCTCCGAGGCCCAGGTATCCCAGGGGAACTAATCTTCTCAACTCGGGACCGAGGAACAGCGGCTGTCCGGATCTGAAGGGACAGATTCTGAACTGCTGACTAGAACTGCCAGAGAACTGTTCTTTTTCTTCCCAATCACATTTTTCCTGAGAGTAACACGTTGATGAGTAAAGAGACTCAGTCACAAGGCATGTGTCTCTGTCGAGCAGGACTCTCAGCCTGAGGGTTAGGAGTTCAAGTCCTGGCTCTGTCCTCTTGTTAACTTTCAATTTAGTTCTAAGTGACAGTAACTTAGTTTTCAATTTAATTCCTCCTGAAATGTCAACACACTGATCAGTAAAGAGACTGGTCCTGTGAGTGTGAGGCTAAAACTGTGGGCTCAGTGTCAGAGCCTGTGGGGATCACATCCTGCTTCTGAGTGCAAGCTGGTTTTCAGTTTAATCCTTAGTGACAGTCGCACATTGATGAGTAAAGAGATTGGGGCTGGACTTTGTGGCTCTGTTGAGTAGGGGCTAAGACTCTGAGCTGTAAGGGTCTCGGCAGGGCTGTGCGGTTCAGTAGGGATAATAAAAGGAATAATAATAATTGCTTACACTTATATAGCACTTTTCTGGACACTCCACTCAAAGCACTTTACATGTAATGGGGAATCCCACTACCACCCCCAATGTGCAGCCCCACCTGGATGATAGATGACACCAGCTCTCAGTGGGGAGGAAAGCAGAGGGATGAAGCCAGTTCAGAGATGGGGATTATTAGGAGGCCATGATTGATAAGGGCCAATGGGAAATTTGGCTAGGACACCCCTACTCTTTTCAAGAAACACCCTGGGATTTTTAATGACCACAGAGAGTCAGGACATTGTTTTTTTGTCTCATCCAAAGGATGGCGCCTGCTTACAGTATAGTGTCCCCCATCATTATACTGGGGCATTAGGACCCACATGGACTGCAGGGTGAGCACCCCCTGCTGGCCCCACTAGCACCTCTTCCAGCAGCAACCTTAGTTTCTCCCAGGAGGTCTCCCATCCAGGTACTGACCAGGCTCATGCCTGCTGAGCTTCAGTGGGGGCTGCCAGCTAAGAGTTGCAGAGTGATATTGTTGCTGGCCGTAATAGGGAAAACTACTTGGGCACCTGATACTAGTATTTCATGCGATGAAAAGCCAACTCAGGAGATGTCTTCACAATTCCTTCTCAATACTAGTATGTATGAATACTCGTGATGTATTCACAATGTCGGCGGATTTCATCAGAGCAGCCGGTTCCATCTGACCTTCCCATGGGAGCTGAAATGTCCTCTGTGAAAGATTATGGCATGCCATTTTTTTTAGATGTGTAATCTACTGAATTATTAATGTGATGGCTGCTTATTTCCGTAAACAAAATGGACCCCGATCCCCATCTCCAAATCCAGTCAAACCCCCCATGAATCATTCCAGACGAAAGAGAACCAGCCTCTTTCCTCCTCCTGTGTTTTACACGCAGCTGGGGGGGGAAAGTCATGGTCATGCCCTGAGCATCGGGATGGTGGGGTGTCTAATTAGGCAGATAGATAGATAATACTTTATTAATCCCATAGGGAAATTGGCAGACAAAGGTCTGAATTAAAGCCGATCAGAAGAATTAACTTCATGGTTTCTACCACTACTGTGCAGGCAGGAAAACTCTGTGAGATTCAGAAATGTAGAAAAAGACTAAGGTGACACACCTGGGCCAATTTTCCTAGACGTCAATGAACTCACCAGCATGTCTCTGGACTGTGGGAGGAAACCCACATGGACACAGGGAGAACGTACAAATTCTACACAGATAGAGCACTCCAGGAGTCAAAACCGGGGCCGCAGCGCTGTAAGGCACTGTGCTGTGCTATATAACTGAAGTACAGCCAGTGGGAAGAAAGCTGACCTAGAGTCCTCAGCTTCCTGGCTTGAAGCAGTCACCTGACCAATGGTCTGCCTCCAAATCAGTCAGGTGACAGAGGATGGCACAGGTTATCCCCCCCCCCCAATGCCTTCTGGGAAATGCAGTTTCAGACACAAGCCGCCATCTTTGTCAGAGCCTCGCACCCTCTTGCGTCACATGATCGAGACAGCAGAGGACCCGCTGATGGGCAGAGGATTAAAAGAAGAGGTCCTTGAGGCCCATCTGCCTTCACCAAACAGAGGTTCGACGAAAGGTGCATCATTCCCCCCAAAAAAATAAGGGGTCTCACCGGCCTCTTTTACGGATAATCACTGCAAAAAAAAGCCACTATGCAAGAGGTGCTGACCGACTTTTTATTGAGTGTGAACAGCATCACCGGAGCCTCACGAACTGGGGGCGGAGGAAGGAGTCGACCCCTTCAGAGCGGTCGATATCCCAGCAGCCCCCCGACTCGAAGCGCCTCCCTACTTCGGCCCCTCAACCGCCTTCCCAGCAGCTTTTTCTGGCAGCTCCCGGATGGTGGGGGGGTTCAGCTTGTCCAGCTGCGCCACCACGCTGTCGTACTCCTGCTGCCACTGCTCCTTGCTCAGGGCCGAGGGGCTGACCTCCAGGAACCTGTAGGCCTCCTTGGACTGCAGGATGAACATCCCGCGGACGTGCATGCAGACGTTGCAGAAGCTCTTCCAGATCTGCGGGGGGGGGAGGGGGAGGGGGAGGAGGAGAAGCACAGACGTGAGGTCGACCTGAGCGGCGCGGGAAACACGAGATCTCGCTGTACTAGGCATTAGGACCCATGTGGACCGCAGAGTGAGTGCCCCCTGCTGGCCCCAGTAACACCTCTTCCAGCAGCAACCAGTGGGGATGGCAGTTGCCATCTTGGGTGCGAGAGGGGGTTTGAGACCGTTCAGTGAAGGGCAGTTCAGAGCAACAAGATTTATCCCTGCCACACAGAGGCCTGGAGAATAACGTGGACCATTTGGAATCAAAATGCACCCATCAGCCCGCCAGGAATCATCTGCTCTCTCGGGGGGACGCACCTCTATCCCAGAAGGCATTGGGGCGGTCCGCGTGTCTCGCAAACCCTTGCAGCGATAATCCACCTGCAGGATTATCCCTGACCCGTGAAAGGATCTGACCGAATTCTAGCCCAGAAGGCAATGGGGGCCATCTGGATGTTTAGCACATGACTTCTCCCTGATCCACAGCTACAGCTCATGATCACCTGCGTCCCCTGTGAAACCTCCCACCTTGCTCTTCAATCTCGTAGCCTTTGGTCTCCATCGCCTTAGGCTACACTTTTGACTCTCGTTTTTCTTATTCCACCTGACAGAGTGATGACAGAACAGCCTCCCCACGACACCACCCGCGCCTATACAGGACAAGCACTGCACCCATCAGAAGCCACAGTAACCACCGCATCAGCAGCTCAGGGGCTGCCTGTAGGATTGTTGGTGCTGCAGCACAATGTCTGGACAAGTCAGAGTGTCTGGGGTGTGCAGGACAAAGATCTGGGCCAACAGGTACCAGATCAGAGAAGCTCAACCCGACAGAGAGAGACGCCAGGCAGGACAGCTCTGTCCACCCCCGCTCTGAGATTGATCTACCAGAATCACGCTGGGAAAAAAAACAACACTGACCGGCTCGGCCTTATCCAGGCTGGACAGGAAGTCCATCTCGCAGTCCTCCAGGAAGTCCAGCATGTCCTCTCCGGCGAAGGTCCTCTGCTTAAGGTTGTCCAGCGCCACGCCGGTCGTCTCCCAGAACTTCTTCATCTGCAGCAGGATCTCCTGGATCTTGGTCAGGCACTTCTGGACTTCCGCCAGCTGCTTGGGGTCGCCAATGGATCCTGGGAAGCAGAGGAGGAAAACAGGAATTGCTGGAGAGGCTGGATCAAGAGGCAAATGTCATTTTTAGATGGAAAAAAACGGCAGATTTCGAGAATGAAGCTGTTTAACTCTGGTGACACTTCAGGTCTGTTATAAGCAACCTCTTAACATGTTATCACACTGTTAATTACACATTATTACAAACATTAGTGCATTTCTCTAAGTCTCTGGTTAGCTATGGACAGGACTACTGCTGAAGCCTTTTAAGCTTACTGCAGAGAAATTTACATTTTAATTAGCCTTTGCAGCGTTATTGTTCATATTGATTTATGTTCATGTTGATTTGAGTGCAGATAGAACCCAAGTGGCTCTTCTTTACACAAAGGGTGGTGGGCATGGAGAACAGGCTGCCCAGCCGTGTTGTTGAAGCCGATAACCTGGCTCCTCTCCAGACACAGCTGGGTGAGCTCCTCCAGTCGGGACAGGAGGCTCTTCTGTACACAAAGGGTGGGGGGAGTGGGGAACACACTGCCCAGCCATGTGGCTGAAGCCGACACCCAGAATTGGGTCAAGACACAGCTGGACAGGAGGAGCTTCTTTACACAAAGGGTGGGGGGAGTGGGGAACACCCTGCCCAGCCATGTTGCTGAAGCCAACACCCAGAATTGGGTCAAGACACAGCTGGCTGAGATCTGCTTCTCAGTCAGTTACCGATCTGCCAGCCAAGCCTGGAGGTTACACACAGGACGTTTTCATGCATTGAACTGCCGGACCGGGACAGCACTGTCCTGAGCTGCCGGTGGGAATCAGGGTCACCGAGCCTGTGATCTCACCCCAACAGACAAACCTCGTCCCAGCGGCCCCACAATCCGGCAACCCGCCCGCCTACCGATGTCGATCTGGACCTTGGCGTAGTCCAGCTGCAGCCGGATCAGCTCCTTCTCCTTCTGCCACAGCTCCGACACCTTGGCGTCCCTGCGGCTGCGCAGCTCCTCCAGCTGGACCTTGAGGGACTCCACGGCCGCCTTGTCCTTGGGGTCGTTGGCGGCCTTCTGGATGGTGTTGATCATGGCGCCCAGGATGGGCACCACGGCTGCCACAATGCCAAACTTGCGGTCGCGCTCCCCGATGCTGTTGATGAGGCCCTGCAGCTCCTTGTTCTTGTCCTGGATGTCCTTCTCCAGCTGGTTCCTCTCCCCCTGCAGCTGTTTGACCGAGACGTCCAGCTTGCTGCACTGTCCCTCCAGCGCCCGGGCCTCCGCTGTCTTCTCCTTCTCCTGACGCTCCTTGTCTGCCTTGGTCTTGACCACGTCGCTGCAGGTGTCGCCCACGCCTTTGCTCAGATTCTCGTACCTGGAGGAGGAGACGGGGTAGAGAGCTGTGACCCCTCTCTTGTGTGGAAGCCTGCAGCCCGCCCCCTACCCGAGACCGTACGGGACAGGAGAATCTGGGCCAGCGATCCGAGAGACGGGGGGGGGGGGAGATGTCCACCGGCTGAAAAACAAAGGCTGCTGCTGGGAGAGGTGTTAGTCAAGCCAGTAGGGGGCGCTCACCCTGCGGTCTGTGTGGGTCCTAATGCCCCAGTATAGTGACGGGGACACAGGACTGTAAAAAGGCTCCGTCCTTCGGATGAGACGTGAAACCGAGGTCCTGACTCTCGGTGGTCATTAAAAATCCCAGGGCGTTTCTCGAAAAGAGTAGGGGTGTTACCCCAGCGTCCTGGCCAAATTTCCCATTGGCCCTAACCAATCATGGCCTCCTAATAACCCCCCTCTCTGAATTGACTTCATTACTCTGCTCTCCTCCCCACTGAGTTTTGATGTGTGGGGAGAGGCCTGGAGCATCATCCAGGTGGGGCTGCACACTGGTGGTGGTAGTGGGATCCCCATGACCTGTAAAGAGCTGCACACTGGTGGTGATAGTGGGATCCCCATGACCTATAAAGCGCTTTGAGTGGAGTGTCCAGAAAAGCGCTATATAAGTGTAAGCAATTATTATTACTATTATTATTATTATTATTATTGCTGCTTGAAAGCAGCCTGGGACCCAGTGGAAGGAATCTCCCCCTGTTCGCCACCAGAGGGCAGCAGTGTGAATGATTCACCACTACAGCTGCTGAACTCCACTCGCCTCCGCGTTCTGCTCTTCTCACTGGCGTTACTGTACTTATCGTGATTCTACCGTCCAGTTGTTATTGTTATTGTGCTTGGCTGTACATGGTGGTGGGCTGTCGTGACTGTCGTTATTTACCTTTTTGTAATGTGCCGTGCACACTGTGGGGCGTCGTCTTTTTGTACTGTACGCCTCCCGAGAGAACGGGGCCAATGCGAACTCCTATGCACTGCATATGTGCATACTGCAGGGCAATCCTACTCCGCTGGGGCCCCTGAGCACGGCCCTGAACCCCAGATGCTCCAGGTGGCGCAGTATAAATGGCCGACCCTGCGCTCTGACCCCCAGCTTCTCTCTGCCCTGTCTGTGTGTCTCATGGAGAGCAAGCTGGGGTTTGCAAAAAGACCAATTCCTAATGCAAGAAATTGTAAAGGGCCAATAAAGTGATCTTATAAACTACTCTGCCTCTCATTGGCTCCCTGGTTTGTGGTCTTGAAGTTACTGGGTGACCGATGAAGAGTTTTGACTGGGTTGATGCATTCTCATGCGTTTGACGCCAACAGCAGAAGAGGATCTTGCAGTACTTTCTCCTAGTTGGTAAAATAAGGTATTCAGTGGTGTCAAAAACAACTATAACGGGCACCCTGGGCTTAAAGTCTAACTAATATGAAGCAAACAGCAGCTCCCGAGACAGTATGGGAGTGGATAATTCAACCCTAACAGGGCGTGCTTTACACAAGGGGTGGTGGGAAGGTGGAACAAGCTGCTCGGTCGGAATGCGTCCCGATATCCCAGGGTATCTGGCTGCTTGCGGTGATGGGCTCCCCCACAGCAGAGCCGGAGCTCTGGTGGGGGGGGGTCTTACTTCTCCACCGATCGGTCCACCTGGTGGCAGATGTCTTCGATCCAGCCCTTCGACTTGTCCAGGAACTTCTTGGCCAGCGCCACATTCCTCTTCTTCACCGCCATCCGGATCATCGGCAGCATGGTGCCGACGATGTTGGTCCCCGTACTGGCGCACTGCGAGCGAGATCAAGCGCCAGTGCAGTTATCTCTGTTTTCCAATGCTGACCCCCTGCTGTCTCAGAGTCTCCAGTGCTGTTATTCCAACAGGGAAGACACCCCGGTTCTAGATTTTAGGATTGGGATGTATTTTACAGGAGACTATCCATCCATTTTCCCACAGCTCTCTCCAGTACAGGGTCACAGACTGGGGGAACTAGGATATATTCCAGCAAGCAACAGCCACAAGACAGGGTTCACCCTGGACAGGACACCAGTCCATCACAGGACACACACACACACACACACACACACACACACACAAACACAAACACACACTGGACAGGACACCAGTGATCACAGGACACACAAAGACAAACACACTCACACACCCTGGACAGGTCACCAGCCCATCACAGGACACACAAAGACACACACACTCACACACCCTGGACAGGACACCAGTCCATCACAGGACACACACACTCACACACAGCCTGGTCAGGACACC
Source organism: Atractosteus spatula (assembly GCF_055471065.1). NCBI lineage: Eukaryota > Metazoa > Chordata > Actinopteri > Semionotiformes > Lepisosteidae > Atractosteus > Atractosteus spatula. The sequence goes on along the minus strand of NW_028296629.1, from coordinate 685,359 downwards.
AGTCCATCACAGGACACACACACACCCTGGACAGGACACCAGTCCATCACAGGACACACACACACTCACACACACCCTGGACAGGACACCAGTCCATCACAGGACACACACAAACTCACACACCCTGGACAGGACACCAGTCCATCACAGGACACACACACACCCTGGACAGGACACCAGTCCATCACAGGACACACACTCACACACACCCTGGACAGGACACCATTCCATCACAGGACACACACACACTCACACACACCCTGGACAGGACACCAGTCCATCACAGGACACACACACACTCACACACCCTGGACAGGACACCAGTCCATCACAGGACACACACACACTCACACACCCTGGACAGGACACCAGTCCATCATAGGACACACAAAGACACACACACTCACACACCCACACCAGGGAGAATGCACCTGCCAGTACGATTTTGTACTATGGGAGGAAACTGGAGCACCCAGAGGAAACCTGCATGAACACAGGGAGAACATGGAAACTCCATGTAGGAGTTTGGAGGACTCTATGGAAGCCTCCCAGGGACATTTCCTGTACAGCCTGAGCAACAAGAAAATTATATTTCAATAATGGAATCTATGAATACAGCAAGGCATTTAAAATTTAGTGCTCCCTTTCTGGTAAATTTGACAAAATTGCAACTTTTACCAAAAGTGTGATCTCCCAAGACCCAACTAAATGTATGGGATATAAGTTCAATTGTAGAACCCATTTGAAAATGATATTTTATTCAGATTTTAAATTTGAAAACCAAAGAAAAACAGAGCAGCAGCTGCACACACAACTGAGACACACACACGTGTAGCAGCAGGTACACACGTACACGTACACACACACACACACACACACACACACAACTGAGACACACACACAGACTCACCTGGAGCAGCAGGACCTCGGAGGAGGCGAACAGCTGCTGGCTCTCGGTGGCCTTGAGCCTCAGCTTCCTCTCCAGCTCGGGGTGGGTGGCCAGACACAGGTAGGACAGGTGGAAGAGCAGAGCCGTCTTCTCTGCGGCCGGGACCATATCTCTGAACATCTCCATGTCGTTCATCAATTGCTGATCCGCAGGCACTAGGTCTGAGAGAGAGACATTCAGCAAAAAATCACCCCCGCGCTCACCCATGTCAAAACCCTCCCAACCCAGAACACCTTGAGCCCCTGAGTCCGTGTGAAACTTTCTGCATGTCTGCCCTGAGCAAACACCTTCAGTAACTGAAATCAAGACAGTACACTGGGGTTCAGCTCCTGAGTTCTAAAGCCTCACCATACCTCTGTAAGACAGCAAAGGTTCAAAAACCACAGCTGAAGTCAGAGAATCACAATATCTGATTCGGGTTAATGGATCGGAACACACTTACCGCGACACTGAGACATCCTGAAGCAAGTTCGATGGGACCTTCGGCACCAAAACGTCTCTCCTGCAAAGAGAAAGAAGTTGTTTATTTATTTAAGGCAAATATCAAGAATATAAAGTAATTTCCCTGCCGTTCCTATGCCAGAACACCAGCTCGTCACCGATGGAGAGCAGCTGGGTTTGAGATGAATGACAACGCAAGCTGAGAGACCAATACACTGCTTGAGATACCCTACTGGGGAGGTATCAAGTGGAGAAAGCACACACCGGTTTCAAGTCTACACAAGTTTAAGCCGCATTTTTCTAGCGACCTCACAGCTCACTGGAATGCTGTGCAAATCTTCGTAAACCGAGCACCTGGTGTCCTCTTAACGACTAATCCTTTTCTGTGACCAGCGGACAACACACACACACCCTCCCCCTCCCCCCACATTAAGACCAGGAGAGACAGGAGGACTACAAGACTGTCCGGTTCAAATCGAAAGCACATGGCAAAGGCAGCTCCTTACTGTCCCCCAAGCCCGTCTACATGGGTGACAGGGCCTTCTCCTGTTATACCCCCAAGCTCTGGAGCTCTCTGCCCAAGGATATCAGAGAGTCACCTTCTCTAAACTCCTTGAAATCCAGACTCCAAACCTTCTTCTTTAGAAGAGCCTTTACTGAACTGCTTCTATTACTGAACTGGTTCCATTCTTCACCCCTCTGCTCCTGCTGTATTTAGTACCACCATCCACGGTCTCCTCTGTGTATTGTAATTGTGTTTTATCTGGTGTATGTTTTTTTATTTATTGTTGTTGTCATCCTGTAAAACGCTTTGAGAAGCCACCTTTAAAGGCGCTATATAAAATAAAGTTTATTATTATTATTATTATTATTATTATTATAAACGGATAAAGTAAGGCATCCCAGAGCGTATTAATAAAAAAAAGTGTTCAGACTCACGGCTGTACGAAGCTCTCTCAGCTCTTCCTGGAGGACTGCGACAGTGTGCCCTCCCTGAGTCTGTTTTTTAGTGCTCCTAACAGGTAAGAAACGCCATATAAGGCTCACAGGGCTGGAGAACCCCGCCCCTACTCAGACTGCTCCAGGGGAAACATCTGTAGGGGAGGGGGCGTCTGAAATTCGGAGGAGGGGGGGAGGTGAAATGGAGCCGCCGTGACTGTCCCAGTGGAATTTCACAACCAGGCCCCCTGACGATTGTGATCGAAGATACCGACGAGCCGTTTGGTGTTGAGGGAAGAAGCCCGGTTTCACGTTCACCGGCGCCCTCGCGATTATTATTATTGCCCGGAGGGGCGAAATACCCCGTGCGTTCGTTCATCTCTGTAGCTGCATCGAGGTTCTGAATCGCTAATAATAATAATAATTGCAAGTGGAGCTATATATCCTGAGGTATAATAATAATAATTAATAATTGCTTACACTTATATAGTGCTTTCCTGGACTCTCCACTCAGAGCTCTTCACAGGTCATGGGGATCCCCTCCAGCCCCACCAGTGTGCAGCCCCCACCTGGATGATGCTCCAGTTAGCTCAGCACACAGCAGCTCTCAGTGGGGAGGAGAGCAGAGGGATGAAGCCAGTTCAGAGAGGGGGGTTATTAGGAGGCCATGATGGGTAAAGACCAGGAAGGAATTAGGCCAGGACACTGGGGTAACACTCCTACTCTTTTCCAAAAACACCCTAGGATTTTTAATGACCACAGAGAGTCAGGACCTCAGTTTTATGTCTCATCCGAAGGACAGCGCCTATTTACAGTATAGTGTCCCAGTCACTATACTGGGGCATCAGGACCCACACGGACCGCAGGGTGAGCGCCTCCTGCTGGCCCCAACTAACACCTCTCCCAGCAGCAGCCTTAATTTTCCCAGGAGGTCTCCCCTCCAGGTTAAGAAAACAGAGCTGTGAAACCAACAGCAAGCACAGATTCCTGTAACTACCGTCCTCGTTATAGAACGACTGTAAGTATCGGGATAAACTCCTGCAAGCTATCGGTCCACCTGAGCCCACAAGATCGAAATAATGCTGCAAGGGGACAGGCGGCGGCTTTCTTCCCTGCTGAAGGGAAAAGAAACGTTGTCTTTCCTTTCTTCTCTTTGCAGCAGGGAAGAAGCCCGTTGCCTGTCCTTTTGCAGCCTACGCATGCTGACGCAGCTCCCTACTGGAACTACTTCATCGTAATGCGGACACCCAGGAACCATGGAATAGGTGCCGTTCCTGTACGGATAGCCCTCCGGCACGTGAGACAGCCGCATGCAGCGCCTGCAAATTTGGGGGTTCATGTTCATTATCTGACCGTTGACAAAGCACATCTATTTTTTTAGGGCGCGAGTTAAGTAAGCGAAAGTCCTTTTGTCCAAAACTGAGGGGGCAGGACAGTTCAGTGGAGGGGGCAATGCCCCCTGCTCGTGGCACTGGGTCTGGACTGCTCTGCCCCCACCCCCTTCGGCAGACACCTCTACCAGGAGGCATTCCTGCAGATGCTATTACAGTGTTCTGACACAAGCAGCCCACTGTGTTTCTCCCACTAATGTACACAGCTGTGTGGACAGGGGCTCACGTGAGACCCTTTTCTGTAAGGTGTCAGTGAAATCACCAGAGTCATGTGTGTTAACAGCAATGTACAGCGATTTCAGCAACCAGATACGGTACATGTCAGGGTCTGAGGGAGCTTTCGACTGTAAGATGAGAAACTGCAGCCTACAGAAAATAAGTACTTTGCTCAGGAGTGGGTGCAATAATGAAAAAAATAAAACACAAAACTCACTTATGAGAATCGGGACCAATAAATAATCCAGTTAGTTTTTTGTACAACATGAAATCATATTTCAAATTCATAGAAACATGCCAAAATGGAGGAAAATTAAATACCAAACCTGTTCTAATATTATTGAAAAAAATTAGCCAATGTTTGAATACAGGTCCTGACCAGTTGAAATTAATGACAGAAGCGACTGGGTTCACTCACTTACAGAGCACCAGGGACTTGTGCAGACCTGAGCTTCAATTGTGGCAGGAAATGATTTACAGCTGTCGAAGAAGCCTGACAGAGCATATTCCCAGTCTCTTAAACTCTCGTCTCTGTTATCAGTATGCTTTCAAAATGTCTTTACTTCAGGCCTGGGGATGAAATCAACCCAGCAGACGTCTGAAAAAGTGTAGAGAGACAGGAGCTCCTTGAAAGAGCATTTGGAACTCAGAGACTGAGACACCACACTTTACACTGAGGGCGGCGGGGATGGGGAACAAGCTGCCCAGCCATTGTGGTTGAAGCCGATACACTGGCTTCTCTCCAGACACAGCTGAGTGAGCTCCTCCAGTCAGGACAGGAGGCTCTTCTGTACACAGAGAGTGGTGGGGATGAGGAACAAGCTGCCCGGCCCTGTTGTTATAGCCAATACCCTGGCTTCTCTCCAGACATGGCTGGGTGAGCTCCTCCAGTCAGGACAGGAGGGTCTTCATTACACAGAGGGTGGCGGCGGTGGGGAACACGCTGCCCTACCCTGTTGTTGAAGTCGATACCCTGGCTTCTCTCCAGACACGGCTGGGTGAGCTCCTCCATTCAGGACAGGAGGCTCTTCTGTACAGAGGGTGGTGGGGGTGGGGAACAAGCTGCTTAGCCCTGTTGTTGAAGCCGATGTCCAACTGTGTCCTGAGAAAAGGCTGGGTGAGGTCCTCCAATTGTTTAACACTGATTGATTATTTAACATCAATAAAGTAAACAGACTGCCTAGCAGGGACCTGGACTACAGCTGCCAAGTGACTAACTATACTGCAGAAACAGCAGAGGCGCTGTAGCTGTGAAAGAGCTTGTCCCAGTACTCAGGGTGTGACAGGGACCATTACAGAAGATCATTCGTGCATTCTGCCATAAGACTTTACAACCCAACCACGGTATGTCTGGGCAGGGGCAGCAGTGACCTGCACACCTGAAACCTGATTCCTCTGTAATCTGTAATCAACCAGTGCTCTGTTTTACTGGCGCTCTGTCTACATCTAGGTTATAGTGCAATACTTGGAAGTGGAATGGGTAATTCATTTATTATTCACTTGGGAGTGCTTGGGAGTGTGCAACATCTATACTGTGTGTTACACCTTCCTTGTGTTCTGTACATTCATTTTTTTTCTTTGTGTGCCTTTTCTGTTGTTTGTAATTCTTTATTCCATTTTAGTTAGTTATGGTATTGTATTACTGTATTACTATATCTGTACTGTGCTGTGTTGTTTGTGCCTGGCTGCTGTAGCACCTGAATTTTACCGGATGAATAAAGTACCTATCTGTTTTCATCCTGGAGAGAGACGGGAAGGAGCCGGCTGCCTCAGACTCCGATGGCCGTGTCCTGGGTGAGGCTCAGCTGCTCCAGCTCTTGCAGGGCCCAGTCATACTCCCTCTGCAGCTGCTCCGCAGACAGACTGGAGGGGCGCAGGGCCAGGAAACTGTAGGTGTCTTCGCAGTGAAAGAACTTCTCCCACACACTGGAGCAGCAGGCACACAGTACCTGGAAGGGCTGCAGTGTGTGTGTGTGGAGGGGGTGTCCCACATTGACAGGCTGAAGGAACAGAGTCTCTTTAGTCTGAAGGAACTGAATCTCTTTAGTCTGAAGGGGGTGTCCCACACTGACAGGCTGGAGGAACTGAGCCTCTTCAGTCTGAAGGGGGTGTCCCACATTGACAGGCTGGAGGAACGGAGCCTCTTTAGTCCGAAGGGGGTGTCCCACACTGACAGTAAAATGTTTTGTTTCATGTTCTGTCAGTGACAGAGTACTCAGTACTCATAAGCAAGGTACCCATTTCCTGAGGGAAGAGTGTACAGTATGTTCGAATATCAGGATTTCCACAGCTGGAGTCAACATCAGAATGATATTATCTTCTACATTCATGATGTCTGGAGCTTCAGATTTCAAGCCCTACAGAAAATAAGTCCTTTTACCTTTCAGGAGTGGGCTCAATAATAAAAATAAATAAATCATAAAAACTCTTCTTTACAAGAATCTGGAACACAATACAAATCCGGTTCGTTTTTTTTTTTTTTGGGGGGGGGCATAATTTTAAATTAATAGAAACATGGCAAAATACCAAACTGGAGGACAGTTAAAAAAAGGCAAAAACCTGTTCTCATATTGTGTGAAAGAGAGCCAGTGTTCAAACGCAGGCGAGCTGCTGAGGTTGATGACGGAGACGGCTGGGCTCACACACTCACAGAGCGCCAGAGACATGAGCAGGAACATAACAGAGGGGTGTACCCACCTCAGCAGCCACAGTAAAATGATCTGTAGTGACCTGAAGCTATTGAAGGGGCATGACAGAACACGCCTCTGGCCTCTGACACTCTAGCAGTGGACTCTGTTAGCAGGATGTTCTTAGCATGCCTTCCCTGGAGGCCCCGGGGACGACGTCAACCCAGTGGATGTCTGAAAAAGAACAGAGAAACAGGAGCTCCGGGAAAGGGCATATGGAACTGAGAAACAGAGACACCGCTTTACGCTGAGGGTAGGTGGGGGTGGGGAACAAGCTGCCCAGCTATGCTGTTGGGAGCTGGTAACCCCAGCTTCTCTCCAGACACAGCTGGGTGAGACCCTCCAATCAGGACAGGAGGCTCTTCTTTACACAGAGGGTGGTGGGGGTGGGGAACAAGCTGCTCAGCCCTGTTGTTGAAGCCGATACCCTGGCTCCTCTCCAGACACAGCTGGATGAACTCCTCCAGTCAGGATATGAGGCTCTTCTTTTCACAGAGGGTGGCAGGGGTGGGGAACAAGCTGCCCAGCTAAGCTGTTGGAGCCGATACCCTGGCTTCCCTCAGGACACAGCTGGATGAGCTCCTCAGATCAAATAACTTCTAAATACTGTAAAGGCCGGATCTTCTCACCTTTATTGGGATCATATTGTTGTGTTTAACAAAGTGCAGATATGAAAATACGCACCATAAACGATCTTCAAAGTCCTAGCCACTGTTATACTTGACGATATTCCAGCAGATCAGCTGGCATTGTAGAAACCAAGAGATTCGAGCCTGAAGTGACTATTCGTCCAGCCAAGCTTTATTGTCTGCATACAAGAACCACAATAAGGACCATAGTAGTCCTAGTAGCTCAGAAGGGACATGACTCTACACAGCTTATTTATACACGTTTCTCTCCACCCTCCCCCTCCTGTCTTTGAGATAGTTTTCTCAAGAAATTCCAGGACTCAGAAAGCACTTAAAACATTCCTTTCTTATCAGGGAGTTTAGTGTAAACATTCCCCATTTGGGAATTTAGGACAGGAAGAGAGAAGCATCTGTGCTCAAGCCAACGTGAAGGTTAGAGTTTAGCATGTGAATGCAGCAGGAGTTCACAGTTCCTGCCACTATCTGGGTACAGGGTAACACACAGATTCTGCTAGCAGACTCCATCAGCATGTATGGTGTTGAAGCTTGGAAAAGAATGAAAGCCTGATTGAATTTTTAATTATAGGCTCGTTTCAATTGATGTCTGCGGATCATTGTTTCCTGCTCCATTAAATTCCACTTTATCTCAACAAAATGTCATCCAAATAGCCTCAGGCCATCGGGGACCTTCTTAAAATCACGTTTGTGCACGTTACCAGTCAGCATTTGCGATTACAGAAGTCACTCTAAAAAATAAGGCTTCAGTCTGTCTGGCTGGTGTCCAGTTTCAGTTTTTCCCCAGTATCATACTGCTCATGGTGAAGCACAACCCGGGGTGGGGTACAAGCTCAAACTGCACGAAAGTTGGTTGAAAACTGGACAGCAGGCGCTTCTTTACACAAAGAGTGGTGGGGGGTGTGGCCAGCAGCCATCTCACCTTGCAGCTCCCAGCTGGCGTGAGCCTAGCCAGTACCTGGAGGGGAGACTCCTTGGAAAGCTGAGGCTGCTGCTGGGAGAGGTGTGAGGGGGGACAGTAGGGGGCGTTCACCCTGCAGTCTGTGTGGGTCCTGATGCCCCAGTAAAGTGACGGGGACACTGGACTGTCCTTCTGATGAGATGTAAAACCGAGGTCCTGACTCTCTGTGGTCATTAACAATCCCAGGGTGTTTCTGGAAAAGAGTAGGGGTGTTACCCCAGTGTCCTGGCCCAATTCCCCTCCTGGTGTTTACCCATCATGCTGCAAAGGGCCTACTCACACCTGGACAGGGCTGGCTACACTGTAAGGATCATGTTTTTCGACTTCTCCAGTGCCTTCAATACCATACAGCCCTTACTTCTAAGGAGGAAGCTGGAGGAGATGCAAGTCGATGCCTCCATGACCTCGTGGATCACTGACTACCTGACAGGCAGACCACAGTCTGTGAGACTTCAGAACTGTGTGTCTGAACAGGTAGTGAGTAACACAGGGGCACCTCAGGGGACAGTTCTTTCTCCATTCCTCTTCACCCTCTATACTTCGGACTTTAAGTACAACTCAAAGTCATGCCACCTGCATAAGTTCTCAGATGACTCTGCAATTGTGGGATGTATCAAGGGTGGGCGGGAGGAGGAGTACAGAGGACTGGTCAGCAGCTTTGTGGAGTGGTGTGAGGTGAACCACTTGGAACTGAATGTAACAAAGACAAAAGAACTGGTGGTAGATTTCAGGAGAAAAAAGGTCAAACCTACTCCTGTCTACATCCATGGGAGTGGCGTGGAGATGGTGGACTCGTACAAGTACCTGGGAGTGCACATCAACGATAGACTGGAATGGTCTAAGAACATCGAGGCCATCTATAAGAAGGGACAGAGCCGACTTTACTTCTTGAGGAGGCTCAGGTCCTTCAATGTATGTAGTAAGATGCTACATATCTTCTATCAGTCGGTGGTAGCGAGCGCCGTTTTCTACGCAGTGGTATGCTGGGGCCCTGGGATTAGAGCAGTGGATTCTAAAAGGCTGAACAAGCTCATCAGGAGAGCAAGCTCTGTCATTGGGTCTGGCCTGGACCCAGTGGAGGTAGTGGCTGAGAGGAGAATGGTGTCCAAACTAGAGGCCATCATGGACAACGTCTCCCATCCCCTCTATAACAGGCTTGTAGAAATGAAGAGCACGTTCAGCAGTAGACTGATTCATCCACGGTGCGACAGGGAGCGCTACAGGAGGTCATTCTTGCCTTCTGCCATAAGAATGTACAACGCATCCACCTTGTGTCTGGGCAGAGGCAACATTGACAGGGACCTGTTTCTGGACTGAACGCATCTACACATCTACTGCTACATCTGTTCTCTTTCTTTTTCCCGTTTACAACCGTTTTTTGTGCAATATATGCCAGGGACCCGTGCAATACATTTATATCTATATCTATATCTATATTTACATCTATATTTATATTCATATGTATGATACGATTTTTCTGCATACTGTTCTGTTCTTTGTGTGTCCGGACTGTGAGTAACTCTTTTAGTGCACCCCTCACTGTACTGATTGTATTGTATGTATTGTACTATTATTATTATTGTATCATTCGTTACACTGTGGCTGTGTTGTCTGTGTAAAGCTGCTGTTGCACTGCAATTTCCCTCACGGGATCAATAAAGTATCTATCTATCCCTCTGCTCTCCTCCCCACTGAGAGCTGCTGTGTACTGAGTGGACTGGAGCATCATCCAGGTGGGGCTACAGGGGATCCCCGTGACCTGGGAAGAGCTGGAGAGTGGAGAGTCCAGGAAAGCGCTATAGAAGTGTAAGGAGTTATTAATTATTATTAACAGGCTGCCCAACCTGTTGTTAAAGCCTCTCTCAGGACACAGCTGGATGAGCTCCTCGGAACAATTAATTCTTCACCAGCAAACGGGGCGGAAGGGTCCCACGGGCTGAACGGGCCCCTCGTGGATGCAGGTGTGTTCACATGCAAGTGAAAGGCGGGACGCGACAGAGACTGGGGACGCGCCCCGAGAGACACCCCAGTGGGCATTGATTCGTCGAATATACGTATATTCACGGCGAAAATACGGCTATACGTATATATACGTCGCCTCGACGTATAATCAACGTCGAATTGCAACCGTAAAATCGACGACATTAATAAACTCATATATAACGTCGAAAACACATCTAACACAGTGCCTGAGGCTTTTTACTGTACAGTATGTATCGTGTGTGCCGCAACTAGGAGTATACGGCACTCTGCACAGTGTACGAAGTAAATTATTTTGCAGTAATTAATTTACACGTGTATAATAAATATAGTAAATATAATAAATTAATTACTGCAAAATAATTTACTTCGTACACTGTGCAGAGTGCCGTATACTCCTAGTTGCTGAAGTCCCACCCTACATCAACAGAAAAAGAAATAAAGGAGCACGCAATGTGTTACTTGAAGAATGCATATGCAAGGCAGGGGGCCAGGAGATCTGGACACTGAAAATAATAGGTTTTTGGTTCTAACTGTTAGGACAATTAGACAGGGTTTGCAAATAGTGGACAAAAATCGTCTTAACTTCCATTGTAATATTTTTTTTCTTGGAAATATAGAAGTTGTACATTTTAAAATGTATATTTGAATCAAAATGTGGTTTTGAGTTAGTGTGTTAATGTAATTAGTTTGTGTTTGTCATTACTATACTGTATATTGCCATGTTACCAGAATTTGTAGCTGAAGTTTAAGACTAGTTGTGTTTTTTATGATTATTGCCCATATGTTGATTGTTGATTGATTGTATACAATGTATAATTTGAAATACATATGTTTCAGGTGTGAATGTGTATTTTCAGAATAAATTTCTAAACCTAATCATTGGCTTGGTTTGTTTCTACACCTATAAAACCTATCTTTGATGTATAATAGACCTCTAACCATATACGTATAATAGACCTCTAAAGTTATCCGTATAATAGACCTCTAAAGTTATCCGGAACTCCAACCATATATGTATAATAGTCCTCTAAATTTATCCGTATAATAGAACTCCAACCATTTATGTATAATGAACGTCTAAACATAGACGTATAACTTTAGACGTATATTAGAATTTCATTCTAGACGAATTGCAGACCACATTTAGACGTCTAAGGTATGCGTTTAATAGACGTATATTATACGTCTTTTGCCCACTGGGACAGCTGGGTTGGACAACGGACGGTTGGGGAAAGCCGACGCCTGTTCTTATCTTGACTTGCCTGGAAAACTCCCACCTCTTCAGAAATCACCCGTTTCAGCAGGAAAGGCTGCGTGTCGCGCGGGGTGAGGGGTTCGAGGGGCGGGGCCGCGCGCACACAGGTGTGTATCGCCAACCTGCCCCCCTCTTCCTCCTCTTGCACGCTTTTATTCCTTTCCGCCGCGAAGATCAGACCATCTTCAGCAATGCAGCCGGCTCCGCGCGTTTCCAGCAGCTCCTCGGTGCGTATTTGAGCTCGGTCCTCTTCTGCGTGGCTGCTGCCCCGCGCGATCAGCTTGCCCATCTCTCCGCGCTTGATCGGGCCGGCCTGCGGGTTTGCGGGTTTTGCTCTGCATTGTGTGTCGGGGTGGGTACGCCGATATTAATCCACGATCCAGGGTCACACGGACGCGCCGATCCTACGCGAGCACGGAGTGTGTGTCCTGTGATGGACTAGTGTCCTGTCCAGAGTGTGTGTGTGTGTCCTGTGATGGACTGGTGTCCTGTCCAGTGTGTGTGTGTGTGTGTGTTAAGCAGGCTTAAAAGTTAACTACACGCCGAAACGTGGAGAGAAAAAAAAACCCAGCGTGTCCGTTTCTGCTTTTCTGAGTGGAATGAACCCGCGCTGCATTCTTTCACGGTGCAGGGCTGTGGGTGTGTCGGGGTTCCTGTTCCAATCAGAAAGGTTCAGATCTGCGTCTGTGGGGGGTTTTAATGACCGATGCGTAACGCAATGAGGATTAAAAAGGGACACGCGCGTGGCTTTCTTTCGGGTTCCCCTGTCTCGTGTGAAGAGCACTAGAACTGTCATTCGGTAAGAATTTGCAACTTCACTCCGATCCCCAGCAAACGCGGTAGAGGCAGCAGCTATAAAATAAGATGAGATTACTTTAATTAGCCCTATACAATTTCTTGCATGAGGAATGTGTCTTTTCACAGACCCCAGCTTGCTCTCCATGAGACACACAGACAGGGAGAGAGAAGCTGGGGGTCAGAGCGCAGAACCGGCAGACCCTTCCAGCCCCAGGCGCAGATCCTGAGCTACAGAGCCACCGCTCCGCGCTCCGCCCTCCGCTCCTTTGTATATAAGGAATTAATTCATTAGATACAGCGAGGCACCGGCAGAAACACACCAGCGACCCTATATTCACGAACGAAGACGCAAACACGCACGTCGGAGCCGCCCCTATAATGAAGGACCCTGGAAAAGTTTAATCTTACCCAAAAGGGGGGTGCAGCTCATATTATTCAACCCCCTTCCACCTATATAGCGCCTTTCCGGACTCTCCAGCTCTCTCCAGGTCATGGGGATCCCCTCCACCCCCACTAGTGGGGAGCCTCGCCTGGGTGACGTTTAGGGTGACAGAGTTGCAAGGAAAGGAAGAGCAAATACTTACCACACATTTTTTAAAAAGACGGGGGAGGGAGAAACCAAGCTATTAAAAAAAAAACATTTTGATCTCCGTCTCTCTCTTTTCCAGAAGTAAAGAAGATCAGCAACAAAAATGGCGGAGAACAAAGGTAGGTGTGTTGGTACCTCCGAGGTCGAAAAAAGGATCACCGACTGCATGCCATGTGCGTGACAAGTCGGCTTAAAGATCAGACGCTGTTAAACGAAAGAACTTCTCATCCCGTTATATTATAAAGACGGAAGTCTGAGAAAATCAAAGATGACGTTCTTGAGCAGCGTCAAGTGAGATCTAATTTACAAAATCGAAAATGAATGCCCCCCAAAACAGCCGCGGGTGGTTATATTGTCCTCGGGAATCTCTTCCTTATGTCAAAATGGCTTAACTGTGGGAACGCATAGACCTGATGGAAGTTTGATAGGACTTGGGGCGCCCTCTGGCGGAAAAGGGCTTAATTATCAGCCGCTCGGCTCTCTTCAACAATGAGGCGTCCTCAAACAACAAGTAAAAAAAGTTACTCGTTACTACTAAAAGACCCGCTTATTAGATCTTGGTTACCACCATTTCCTCATCGATGTTCTAGAAAATTAATTTTTATTTTTGGATTTAAGTGAAAACAGCGCTGTGGTTCCCCCTTCTGGAACGGCGCAAACTCCCGATTCTTTCCTCCCTGCTGCTGGGACGAGCTTTTCCTGCAGCGGCCGAAGCAGCTGCATTTGAAGGGTCTCCTCCCCTCCCATCTTATGGCCCGCGGCAGATTTCTTAACACAGCCTCCTGTCCGGTTTCTCTCTCTCTCTGCCTGCGTGCGCCCGCAGTCCAGGCCGGCTTCCACGCGGTGCAGTCGGTGATCCAGCTCCAGGAGCTGGTCTCCGTGGTGCAGAAGGCGGCCGTGCTGTTCAAGGTGTCCTACTTCAGCCTCTGCCTGTACCCGGATCTGGAGACCAAAGTCCACCAGCGGGGCACGGAGTCGCGCAAGCTGTGCATCTCCACGGCGGCTACGTTTTTACAGGTAGGCGACGCGCCCTTTAAATATCATTATTGCTGGCCCAGCAGCACTAATAGTGATGCTCGTGTAGTGGACCACTGCCTGGAAGTGTATTTAAAACTGATGGGGGGGGAGGCAGCACGTCTCTACTGACACAGCTGGGTGAGCTCCTCCAGTCAGGACAGGAGGATCTTCTGTACACAGAGGGTGGTGGGGGTGGGGAACAAGTATCTTTACTTTTCTCTCTCATTTCTGGTTCTTCCCCCCCGAAGTGCGCCAACGTGGGGACCGACGTCATGAAACGGGTGTTCCCAGCGATTCGGCAGGCGGTGAGGGACCAGCAAACGCAGCGGCCCGGGTCAGCCTGGAGCTGTCCAAGACCCTGATCCAGAAGGATATAATGCATAATGTCGTGGAAAAGTACACATCTTTATTTCCTCTGGGGAATTCCAGCTCGCGGCTGCTGGGTCTGTTGATGCTCTCTTGGGGAAGAGGGTTAAGTATCATTCTCATCATTTTAATCAGAGTTCAGTCAGCCTCAAGGTGGAAGGGTACAACTGAACAGCTGTGCAAATGGATAAAGGCTACTGAACGATACGTCAAGTCTCACGTTCGTTTCCCCCCCCCAAGGCACTCGTTTTTCTCTGTCGTGAGAACATAAGAAGGGCCAAGTCTTCTTTTTCATTTCTAACTGGTCTAGCCTGTTTTAATGGTTATTGGATCCGAGGCTGCAATGGTGTGAAAGTAGCCAGTTTTCAACCACAGAGCTGGGCACCTTGTTCCACACCCCCACCACCCTTTGTGCAAAGAGGTGTTTTCTGTTCTCCGCTTTCAAACACTTTCAGATAGTTTTACACTCCCTTCAGACTTAAAAGTTCCTCCAGCCTGTCAGTGCGGGATTCGCCCTTCAGACTGAAGAGACTCAGTTCCTCCATCCTGTCAGTGTGGGACACTCCCTTCAAACTAAAGAGACTCAGTTCCTCCGGCCTGTCAGTGTGGGACACTCCCTTCAGACTGAAGAAACTCAGTTCCACCGGCCTGTCAGTGTGGGACCCTCTCTTTAGTCTAGTCTCTGTCACCGGCTGGATGAACCCCTGACTATCTCTCTCTCTCTCACTCTCCTGGCCGCAGGTACGAGAGCCTGAATGGCAGCGTGGCCAGCACCTGCAGCGACGTGAAGGCGGTCCGGGAGAGCGAGCAGCAGGAGAGGGAGAAGAAGACGCAGGAGGCGGAGGCTCTGCGGGCACAGGCCCACGCCCTGAAGGACCGGCTGCCACGGCTGAGCGAGGAGAAGGCCCGGGTGGGCCGGCAGATCCAGGACAAGCTGGCGGAGAAGAGGCGGCGCCAGGGCGGCTGCTGGGCCTACAGCGACAAGAGCAACAACGCCCGCCTGAGCGCCCTGGAGGGCGAGCTGCGCCACCTCTTCGGGGAGGACAACCGCCTCGCCCGGGAGATCTGGGACAACGCGGCCGAGCTCAACCGCGTGCAGGCCGTCCAGCGTGTGTGTGTGTGTGTCCTGTGATGGACTGGAGTCCTGTCCAGCATGTATGTGTGTGTGTGTGTGTCCTGTGATGGACTGGCGTCCTGTCCAGGGTGTGTAAGTGTGTGCGTGTCCTGTGATGGACTGGCGTCCTGTCCAGGGTGTGTAAGTGTGTGTGTGTGTCCTGTGATGGACTGGCGGCCTGTCCAGGGGGTGTGAGAGTGTGTGTGTGTCCTGTGATGGACTGGCGGCCTGTCCAGGGGGTGTGAGAGTGTGTGTGTGTCCTGTGATGGACTGGCATCCTGTCCAGGGTGTGTGAGTTTGTGTGTGTCCTGTGATGGACTGGCGGCCTGTCCAGGGGGTGTGAGTGTGTGTGTCCTGTGATGGACTGGTGTCCTGTCCGGGGTGAGTGTGTGTGTGTGTGTCCTGTGATGGACTGGCATCCTGTCCAGGGTGTGTAAGTGTGTGTGTGTCCTGTGATGGACTGGCATCCTGTCCTGTGTGTGTGTGTGTGTGTGTGTGTGTGTGTGTGTGTGTGTGTGTCCTGTGATGGACTGCTGTCCTGTCCAGGGTGAATCCTGCCTTGTGCCTGTTGCTTGCTGCCCACCCCTCTCCCTCTCTCCCTCTCCCTCAGGGAAGCTCGGGAAGCCCAAGCAGCTGCAGGAAGTGCAACGCTGCCTGTCCCGCGTCCAGCAGATCCTGCTGAGGCTGCACAACTTCTGCGACACTGCCCGGGTGGCCATCGCCAGCCTGGGGCAGAAGACAGAGGCGGGAGAGAGCTTCCTGGATTACATCCAGGACTTCAAGGAGGAGTACCTGAAGAGCCTGGATGAGGCGGAGCAGGTGGGTGGAGGGGCAGAGGGGCAGATCGGTGGTGTGATTTTCTCTCCCGAATTTCAGTGGGAGCCTCCGTCAGTCAGATGGGTAGCTGTCTACAGTAGCTGGAAATAAGGAAACTACGATATTTTAGGACAGTCATTCATTTTAGAGTTAATAACTGCCATTTTTCTCCACACATCTACACACTGTGCACAAATGCACACCACACACATTCTGACTACAATCGCAACGTACACACCAACACAATGTATACACACAATTGATCTGACACAATCGCACTCTACACCCTACTATACTGTATACACACTACACACACAGACACATTCGTACTACATACATCAACACAACGTATACACACTGTACACACAATCACACCCTACACCCCACTGTACTGTATACACACTACACATGTACACACATTCGTACTATATCCATCAACGCAACGCGTACACACAATCACACTCTACACCCAACTATACTGTATATACACTACACACGCACACATTCATACTGTACACATCATCGCAACACATACACACACTGTACACACAACTGATCTGTATTCACAATACACACAACGACACACTACACATGCATGCACATTCGTACTACATACATCAACACATACACACTTTACACACCACTGATCTGTATACACAATACACACAACCACACTCTACACCCAACTATACTGTATACACACTACACATTTGTACTGTTTACATCAATGCAACGCATGCACACGCACACACACACGCACACACACACACACACACTGCAGTCCTTCCAGGTGCTGTGTGCCTGCTGCTCCAGTGGGGGGGAGAAGTTCTCTCACTGTGAAGACGCCTACAGCTTCCTGGCCCTACGCCCCTCCAGTCTGTCTGCAGAGCAGCTGCAGAGGGAGTACGACCGGGCCCTGCAAGAGCTGAAGCAGCCGAGCCTCTCCCAGGACATGGCCATCGACGTCTGAGGCAGGAGCACGAGGACCGGGAAGAGCTCTCTCACGGCCTCTGCGCTTCCTGCATTATAATGGGGTCCCTGCTAGGCCATCTGTCTAGTTTCTTGATGATGTCATGTGGTGATTTATGATGTCATGGAGGATGGGAATTGCTTTTCCCTGCTCCTGGGGTTCTGGTGAGGGGTTATCATGCAGACTAGGATCAAGGCTAGGGTGTTGCTGGTCTACAGCAGGGGGGTTTGGTCATGTCCGTGTTTCTAGTGTGACTGCAGAAAATTTCAAATGCACCTTTTTGACTATGTTCATTAATGGTATTTGGACAGCTTAAGTGAGGGGGGTGACTGTCACGTAGCTCCACAATGTCATACTTGGGATCCCCCACACGCGGTGTAATTCATGTGCCTGATCCCCATCTGTATGGTGTGAAATAATGGAACTGCACAATAAAATGGTCTCGATGGGAGCAGTCTGATTCCTTTGCCGTCTGTGATACAAGCTGCCCAGCCCTGTAGTTTAAGCCGATACCCTGGCTTCTCTCCAGACACAGCTGGGTGAGCTCCTCCACTCAGGACAGGAAGCTCTTCTGTACACAGAGGGTGGTGGGGGTGGGGAACAAGCTGCCCGGCCGTGTTGTTGAAGCTTATTCCTTCGCTTCTCTCCAGACACAGCTGGGTGAGCTTCTCCAGGACAGGAGGGTCTTCTGTACACAGAGTGGGGCAGGGGTGTGGAACAAGCCGCCCATCCCTGTGGTGGAAGCCGAGACCCTGGCTTCTCTCCAGACACACCTGGGTGAGCTCCTCCAGTCAGGACAGGAGGCTCCTCTGTACATAAAGGGTGGTGGGGGTGGGGTACAAACGTACCCTTCCATTTGACTAAACAACCTTTTCTCCATATCCCTGCTTTACCCTGAGAGCCAAGAGGGTGGAGTCCCATCCAAATAACAAAAGACACATCTATTCAACTGACACTCAGAGGTGACCGAACACATTTCAGGTTTACACCCCAGTTAAACGTGCCTTTCCTTCATTTCAGATCGCTCTGCTCCCCATGATCTCTGAAAACCCACTCTCACACACCACGCCCTCACATCGCACATGGCTCTACATTCACCAGCTGTAATACAGCTACGAACAAAGACAGACATTGAAGTTCGCCATTACTAAATGACATTCGTATTAGTTCATGCATGTATTAATGTTCACTGGAAAGCAGTTTCAGTTAAATATTAAAATGTTCCCAGCGACAGCTGCATAACAGACTCATGACAGTAGTGACCGTATTATGTCCACCCTATCTGGGGATGTTCTAATGTGACTCCAGCTGCTTAAACCACATGAAGAGGTGATGTCAGTTCGTCCCCCTACTTCAGTAACCACTAGAGGGCAGCAGCTCTTGCTCTGAGTTCGCTGAAAGAGAGACTTACAGAAGACACAGGCACAAGAACGGAGCCTGGAGAGATGTTCAAATAAACGCCGCCCCCCAGGGAGACCCGACTGTGTAAGAGCCTGGGACCTGTGAAAAGAGTCTTTTATATTTCTATTTAAGTGATTTTTTTAATATTTATTTTGTATTGCTGTACGCATCTTAATTTTTCGTCTATTCTGGTGTCTGGTTTTCTGTTTTTTTTGGCTTGTCTTGGACTGCTGTAACACATCAATTTCCCTTCAGGATCAATAAAGTCCTATATATCTTCTGCTCTGTTTTGTACCTTACAGAATGATGAGTTAAAAGCTAAGTCAGCCATTTACAGAGCAACACCCACACTAACACAGATGATTTTTTTTAATTCCCACAATAGATAACAGTATATTCAAACAAAGCAACAGCAATATAATAAACCTGACAGGAGCTACTTTAACACCTCACGCTCTTTCACACTTCAATTCTCTCAACAGATGGGCAAAAAAAAATTCCAGCAAAGAGATAAGACTTTTATTGTCCCCTGAGGGAATTTTGTATGGACACCCAGCACTCCTGTACATTTAAATAGCATGCACAAAAAGAGAGAAGAAAATAAAATCATTGCACATTACACTATTACAAAAAATAAGAAAAACACTGCACATCATTCTATTGCACATGTACAGTAGAACACATAACATGGAACGTTTATAACACATCGCAAAAACATATTGCACTCAGGTGGGTTGTAAGAGTCAAAATTGTTTATCCTTGACATTTTTGTGTTGACAGCTGTAATGCATAGTGGAACAAAGGAATCTTTGTATCCGTTTCACTTACCTTTGGGAACCCTGAAACGTTTGCCCGAAGGAAGAAGTTGGTATTCAGGGTTGAGGATGTGGGAAGGATCTGATATCATTGTTCCTGTCTGTCTGATTAGGGATTTTTCAAAGATGGCCTGCGGGGAGGGCTGCTGTTTCACTCCCTTGACCTTGAAAGCTGTCTGGATGAGGCGGGTCATTTGCCATTTAAAATGAACTGATAGATGACCGAACCACACTGAAATACCATATCTGATAATGCTCTCGATTACAGCTCCAGAGACAGATAAAGTGGGTGACCGCAGCTACTGTCTGCAACACAGTGTGGTGTGAATGATACAGGGTGTAAAGACCTTTTTCAGACGAGCTGCGATCAAATGATCGGAACACATAGGAGACGAAACTGGAAATTAGACCATCTAACAACCCAGCAAACAGGGCTGAATGGATAAGAAAACCCATAATTAATGAAGAAATATAAGGTAACCAAATGAGGAATCACAGGAGAAAATATATGAAATAATTTAAAAAACAGGAGTATAACAGTGGAGCTGATGTATGATATGCAAACAGACAAAAGGAAAAAAAAATCATTGTAAATGGAAAGAAAAAACATTCTAAGCAAGAAATTATTCTGCAGACTTCATGCTGTCAACACTAAAAACAATTCAAGTTAAACAGGGGGCTAATTTCAGCGGCCACATTTGTTGCTTCTGGTCTTAAGGCTGAATTCCAGTTTGGGGTGCTGCTTTCAGTTCATTACAACTGACCCCAGCAGGAAGGGCAGCCCCTACATCACAATTCTCGCGAGCTCTCACCCGTGATGAGAGCAGCCTTGCCCTGATCTCCACAAACATGGCGACCATACAGGACTTGCACAACGTTCAAGAATTTGTGAAGGTCTCGGAATTTCTCACATTTTGCAGTACCCTCAATAATTTCTTCTGAGACGGAGATTTAATAACTGGTTGGAGACACTGGGGCAGCAATCCCCGTTTAACACTACAAAGTGTACATTGCCACAAACAAAATACGTGTTCCTAAAAAACGTTGCAAACGCAAAAGATTCCCAATAGCCTCTGAACACAACTATAAAGTTTACTTTTACAGCGGTAAATCTATTTGGTAATAAACAAACAAGCCAATAGCATAATACCTTAACGCCCTCGCCCAGTGGTGAGGAGGAAGCGCACCTAGGCGCTCATAGTACCGCAAAGCAGGCTGGGAGTTGTAGCCGGGGGGAGTCTGAGGGTCAGCAGGATGATATGTATCTGCATACGTAAATATTGTGATAGTAGTTTTAGTGTCCTGTATAGCTCTATAAGTGTATAGCCCGAAGTTAACGAGTTACCACCCTAACCACGTGTAAGTGTTCTGTCGGTCTCCTCATGTGTGTATAGCCTGTGTTTGGTTTTTGTGTGGTTTTGTTTGGAGAATAAAGCCGTTGCTTGGTTTACGATCATGTCTCCACTTGTCCTTTGTCCTGAGGGAACCTGAAAAATGTTACATTGGTGTCAGAAGCGGGCAGGATGGACAGACCATGGCAGACATTCACTGATTTTGTCAAGCGCCGGCTAACCCTAAAAGAGACTGAACCCACCGGCAGCGCACATACAGAGCCTGAGCAACTCCTGGGTGCGACAGGTGGCCACAGCCCTTACCAGGGCTACCCAGTAGTGGTCTCGCTGGTAGAATTGGGGCGACTGCCCACTACTCCTGCCCAGTGGATGCCCAAGAGAGAAGATGCCCTCCCTGCCGGAGTCGGCCAGCTATTCCCACACCCGCCAGCGCGGGTGCGACCCGGTCGCTACGACGGGGAAGCGCCTTGGGAAACCTACGAGGCTCAGTTCCAGCTCGCGGCCCGGACAAATGGCTGGAGCCGGGCAGAGATGGCCGGCCACCTGGCGGCGGCGCTGGAAGGAGTGGCCTGCCAGGTTCTCCTGGATGTCCCAGAGGAGGACTGAGGTGAATACGCGGCGCTGGCAGCAGCTCTCCGGCTGGGCCCGGTCGCCGCTGATGTCATGTTCCTTGCCCGCCGAGGATACCCGGCTTTCCCCCGGGAGGCGCAGCGGGAGATGGCTCTTCAGGCCTTTCTCAAGGCCCTCTTACCCGAAGAGCCGTGCCGAAACAGGGAAACAGGTGCTTGCCTTCCGTCTGGGTACAGCGACGGTGCGCCTGCTACCTTGCACCCATCCAGGAGGACTGCATCCTGGGGCTGGACCTGCTGCAGCGAGTGGGGACCAGTTTGGACTTGGGATGGCAGGAGTTGGTGTGGCAGGGGGAGCGACTTCACCTGGTGGAGGGCAGGCCCGGCGAAGGCCGAGGGACACGGGCTTGCCGGAGACGGGAGAAAAAGAGGCAGTGGCGGTGGCAGTCGCAGGGGCGGACCGGGCCTGCGAGCCGGGGAGCGAGCGTGCCGGATCCTGCCCCTGAATCACCCGGGGGGCCTGACAAGGTGGCGGTGGTGGTGGCGGGGGCCGAGCATTGCGTGGAAGCGAGGCGCGCCATTGAGGACCTCTACCAGCGAAGCTGCGAGGGCCTCGATTGGGACCAGTGGCAGCGGCTCCAGGAACTACTCGCCCAAAACGAGGACCTCTTTGCGGCAAGGGATGAGGACTGCACCCGCACTGCCCTGGTCCAACACAACATCAACACTGGCGACGCTCAGCCCATCTGCATCCCACCGGGACACATGGCTCACGCCAAGCGTACTGCCGCCGAAGAAAAAATCTGGGAGATTGTCACAGCGGGGGTGATTGAGCCTGTGGTCGGCGCCAGCTATACTTCTCCGAAAAAAAGACGGCTCGTGGAGGTTCTGCGTGAACTACCGCAAGGTCAATGAGGTCACCTGGAAAGATTCCTACCCCCTGCCGAGGATAGACGACGCCCTGGACTACATCACCGGGTCGACCTGGTTCAGCTCCCTGGACCTCCGCTGCGGCTACTGGCAGGTACCGCTCGCTCCCGATGCTCGACCGAAGACGGCCTTTTCCATCGGCCAGGGCCTCTGGCAGTTTACTGTCATGCCCTTTGGCCTGTGCAATGCCCCGGCAACTTTCGAGACGCTGATGGAGAAGGTGCTGGCATCGGTCCTGTGGAACCAGTGTGTGCTGTATCTGGACGACCTGCTGGTTCATGCCAGGTGTTTCGACCAGGCCTTGACGAACCTCCAGGCGGTGCTGGCCTGCATCCGCCGTGCTGGCCTGAGGCTCAACCCCCGCAAGTGCGAGCTCCTGCGGCGGGAGGTGACATGTTGTTGGACAGCGAGGGGTGGCTACAGACCCAGGTAAGGTCGCCGCAGTGAGGGGCTGGCCAACTCCCCGCACCGTCGCAGAGCTGCGCAGCTTCGTATTATCGGTTGGCTTCGTATTATCGGAGGTTCGTCCAGGACTTTGCCAGCATCGCTCCCCCACTGCACTGCCTCACCAACAAGGGCCACCGCTTTGACTTGGACTCGGGCTTTCGGCCGGTTAAGTGAAGCTCTGGTGGGGGCCCCCGTGCTGGCCTACCCCGACCCGCGGTTACCGTATGTCCTAGATACCGACGCGAGTGACTCGGGGGTTGGGCGCGGTGTTGGCGCAGGAGGGGCCAGATGGGGAGCGTGTAGTTGCCTACTGCAGTTGGGCTTTGAATAAGGCTTAACGTAACTACTGGATGGAGTACCGAAAACTTGAAAAAGCTCTCGCAGTTAAATTCTTTTTAATGTTTTTAATGTTCTTTTTCTTTTTGTTTTGAAGTTGTTTCATTTGTTTGTTTGTTTTACAGTTTTCAGTGGGTTTGTAATGTTGTATAGGGGCTGAATTACTTTGTTCCATCCAAATTCCATTATGTGAATTTATGCTTTTTTAATATAAGCATTAACAATACAAGGCGTGCTCAAAAACCATTACTTATTAGCTTAAGAAGCGGCAGTGTTTTGACAAAGTGTGGTATTCGAACAGTAAATGCTGAAGTGTTTAATACTTTCTTGAGAGCAGATCTCCCTCGATTTAGACAAACTCTTGTTCGGCCGATGATTTCAGATCAAAATCTGAATCAAGTGGAAAGAAAGCTGAATTACGCAAAGGTCATATAAGGCACTGGGTATCAGTGGGTACACCATCAGGTCCTGCTAGGAGGATTGGGAGGATCAAATTGACACAGAGGGACCCAATGTGGGGGCTGAACCCACAGTTCTGAGATTAAGAGATTCATGCTCTATCGACCGCGCCTATATAAATCTTGTGCTACAGCAGTAATGTTTCTGGGTGTGGATGAACATGACATAATAGGCTGACAGTAGGAACACGTGGCCCACAGGCAGTGATAGTATCACTATCACATTTGGCTGCAGTATATTGTGTTGAGAGCAGCAATAACTTTCCTGCAGAGATGGGAGTGCCTTTAATACAGCTCTTTCAATTGGACAGAGTAACAGGAACCGACCTAAAGTTTCGGCTGTGAATCCATCTCCACATGGGGAAAAGAGACAGTAAAATAGCGATGAAGAAACAGAAAGAATTGTGCTCGCTGCAAAGTAGGAAAGAGGTGGTCAGACACATAAAACAGCTTGGTGATAATTTGCAGCGACAGTTTTATGTTATTTAGTACACAGATTTCTCTTCATGTTCCTTAAGATGTGTAATTTGTATGATGGTTGTATGAGAACAGTTTCTTCTAAAGTCCTGTCAATTGACAGTGGAGAGCTAGCTGGTGCACATCTTCAAGAAGACTTTCTTTAAGGCGATTACAAGTTTCTTGAACAAATCTGTGTCATATTTTTAAAATAATTTAGCTAATGAGCAACGAGAGTATAAATGAACTCTCCCACCCTCCATTCAAAGATAAAACTCCATGTGCGAGTCTAAGTTTCTTTGTAGCTACTGATGTTTGTCATTATTGGACATTCCCGGTGATATTGACTAAGGAGCTCAATTTTTACGTGTTGTAGTTTAACATGTGCAAAACATTTGTATCCCCTGCAAATATCGGCAAGGTCAGTGATATTCTCAACAATGTGTGCCATTGCAATTCATGCCATACGTTTTCCCAATGTATTCTGACATGCCAAGATCAGAGGGTCATATTTAAAAAACTGGTGCATTAAAATTTTTTGTACTTCAGGATTTTGATAGTCTGTTACATTGTCTTTCACACGTCGGTGTCAGAACTGTGAGACATTTTCATAATCGGGGGGAAGGCCGTAGCAATAAGCAGAAAGTGCAATCACCCTTTCCCAGTGTAAGTCCGTGTTGTGATGAGTTTCTAAAATTGGTTTGCGATTTTCTGAAATATATTCCATACAAAAATATAATTTGGACAGCCGCTATTTATTTGGATATTCCCTTTCACTGAAGATGTCTACAGTATTCCAGCCGGATTAGTACTGATCGACGAGAGCCATCTACAGGCGAAAGGCGACATAACATAACAGCAGCAGCATTTAAGGTGGAACGAAAAACGCGAATAAGAAGCTGGCGAATAAGAAGCCAACTTCAGCCTCGTAGCAGACCCTGGGAGGCACGCTCAAAATAATCATCTTTCCCAGTACTTCAGAGTCATATTTAGAGCGCTTTACTGCAATTTTATGTGATCGATGGAAGATGTGAAGCCATAGAGCCTGTACTGCGCTTTCACATTGAAATTGAAGCCATTTCTTATGCTTTCTCTCAGTGTCGGGGCTGCAATTGCGTGTAAAGGAGGCGACTTGAAAATGAAACGTGTAATCACCTTACAGAGGGTCTTCACGACGGGGTGCGTCAGCTAGTTTTCCATTATTGTCAATTTACTGGACTTCTGAAGAAACCTATCGACATCGAAAATACAAACTGCACAGCTTAAGGCACATGAAGAGAAATCCGTGTGCTGATTGACTCAAAAATGTCGCTACAAATAATCCGCCGGGTTGATTTACTTGTCCGACCACCTCCCTCCGTCCCTCTTTGCTGTTAGCACAATTCTTCCACTTTCTTTTCTTGTATTTTCCTTGCTATTTTACTGTTGCTTTTCCCCATGAGGAGATGGATCCACAACCGAAACCGTTTTCACCCTGTGTTTCTGCAGCGTCAGTCTGTATGAGAAGCACAGCTCCAGTGGCGCAATCGGTCAGCGCGCGGTACTTATATAACAGTGCACAGCGGAGTCATGCCGAGGCTGTGAGTTCGAGCCTCACCTGGAGCAGTATAACCTGTCTTTAGCTACTGAAAGCAACTGTCGAGTTTAGATACTCTTAGGTATTTGATGGAGATAAATTAACATCAAACGAACAAGTAAAGGTAAAGGTTTATTTCGAGTCACGATCAAAGAAGGCTCCACAGCTGAAACATTGTTTCCTTCTCTTTTCAGCATGGAATAAACCTATACTTTTCCCTTTGCAGCATGCCCACGCATGCTGACGCAGCTCCCTACTTAAATTACTATCAGCTGTGTACTGTAATATGATTTGACTCCACGCTTGTGTTTCTCGGGAGACAGCAGAAATATTGAGGATTTGCGGCTACAGAAAATAATGTGAACTTTACAGGCAAAAGTAAGGTTACGTTAAAGAAACAAAAACTTATTGTCACCCTTTTCAACTTGATTATTTAAGACATTTGTTCGGAATAGTATATCTTCTCGTGTCTGTGGCTGTTGTCCTACAATAACGGTGGTGAAATAGCAGGAATGTGCAGAAAGAATCGGAGATAGAACAGAAGACTCATCTAGTCGATAGTAAGGTTGTGTAGGACCTCACACACGTCGATGTCAGTGTTGAGTAGTGTGGTTTAAATCTTCTTCACGAACCAGAAAGGAGTAGAAACCTAAAGTCTTCTGATCCGTAATCAGACACGTTATCTATTGTGCCATTGGCGTTTGCATCGCGTTCCCATACAGCACCACATTCAGTTCAGAGCCGCTACTATTCATGTGTTTTGTACGTGTGTCTTATTACTACGTCTTTCATTATGTCTGGTTTAAAATAATGTATCTTTAAAACAGACAAAGGGTTTATGAGTCTCCCTGAAATTCACACACGAAGAATAAAAGATATCGCGTTTAAAAAGAACACAGAGATGCCGGCGATAGAAAACGGAGCGTCTTAAGTGCGCGCTATCACTGAACTAAACTCCCGATCGGTAAGTTTGTCGGCGGCTTTTTAATTGTGTTAGGAAGAGCAAACAGTCCACAGTGTACATTTTAAAGGTCTAAGCAAAACAATCAGACGTGAGGATTATTCAGAACAGGAGCCTCTACTTCTTTGTATACTGAGTTTTCGGGTGAATGTCAAAGTGAAAGACAAATGAGCAATTTTCACTTTTTGATTAAGGAACAAGAAAACACCATCCTTCAAACTGGATTCAGACCTGGGATATAAGAAATACTCGCTGCTTTTTCTACAGTCTTAAGAGCTAGCAACTGAGCTATCGAGAGGTCGGAAAGTAAATGTTTTGTCACACGCGTAGCCCAATGCAGTGTAGTGTTCCTCTTTATTTAAATCCCAGTTCGACATCAAAATACTCACTCCCATAGTCTCGTTTAGTAGAAGAAATGGACCAGGCTTCTACTGTATAAACGTCCAGAGTTCTTATAAAACATTTGAAGGGATATCAGTGCAGGAGGAAATTGACTCTTTTTCTAGTGGGATCAGGATCACATAAAACCTTTCGTTTGGATTGAGAAGAGGATCATGGTGACACTCAAAACATACTAACCTTTGCTTCTTTCGAGGACGAATGGATTATTGAGCTGCGAACATCGGTTCAAATCAAATCTCTCCAACTGCAGTTGCTTCTTTGAGAGTTTCTCCAAATCTTTCAACTGAACGTCAATATCGAGGGATATTGACGGTAAAATCTTACGGATTTTGGTTTTCTTTTGATCGAAATTGTATTAAAATTCGAGCCTCTTTCACAGTTGTATAATACTTTCCCCTGCATCCTCAGATAAAAATTCTAAATACCACAAAGTTACAATATATGGAATAGCATTAATTTTTAACTGTTTTTTAAAATTTGCATTTATTTAGAGCTACATTTAGTGCCAGGTAAAGATAACATTGTTTATATTGATGGGATATAAATGTACGATGAATTTATGAGCTAAAAGGTGTACGCAGGTGCCTTTTGCGTACTTTAATCAAAGACAATAAATAACTTTCACTCAGACGTTGATCAGAAGCTCAATAAATGACGAAGCAGAGGCTCCTGTTCCGAATTCCCCTCACGTCTGATGGTCGTGTTCTGATCAAGATCAATCTAAATTGGTACAAGGGATTTGAACAAATCTGGTCTTTAAGTTCAGGGACTGCTCTGTCTGCTTTGTAATTCAAAAATAGATACAAATGTCAAGTTTTTTATAGATAAAGTGTTGTCTGTTTTCAAAAGTTAGGTACTTAATTGACTTTATGATTTGGTTTTGATTTTGAATCGTTATATTATTAAGTTTGTGCTTTCTCTGTTTTTATCGTATTGTGAAGTTATTTTTTAAACAAACGCTTACAAAGGCAAACAGGGCACACAGTACAAGCTACTGTGCACTTTTGGGAGTATACCAGGTTCGATATAAAATCGCAAAAATGTAAAAGGAGAAAATACCCCAGACTGCGTGTAAAGCCCTCCTTGAGGTATGCTTTCAAAATAGCTGCACCAGGCACTTGGACACAGATAAACACAGGGATTTAAAATTCAGGAATATGAATGGTCAATTGCTTACAGTTGGTTTTTTTACGTTTCGTATTTAGCGATTTGTGTATAAATCTTTTAACAATTCATTAAAATGCTAACAATATGTAAAATAAAAACAACAGCACCGTTAAATGCCGGGGAGATGGGCAGTTTTTTTTTTTACAATCAGATTCCAATCTCTAATGCTGTGTGTGAGAGCTGTGTGTGAGAGCTTACTGTACATAACGTTCCTTTTCTCACATTTTCTGACAACTATTTTTTCTGACCAAAGGGGCACCCTGTCAAGATGTGAGTCGCTCTTGAATCAGAGCTGGGTGACACGGGCTTCTTTTCTGATATAGTTGTACGAGAAGCAGGAGGAATCGCTTCACTCGTATGAAGCATGAGCTGAATCAGGAGTGAGACATTTCGTGTGTTTGTGCATATGTCAACGCCTGACCTACATCGTAAAACTAAAACTAAATTAAAAACTAACATTAAGTTGTCAGAGACATTCATTTATATACAAACATTACTTGTTTCTTTGCAGATATGCATGCTGAAGTAGCTACCCACCTGAATATATTAAACGTTTCATCTATACAATCAACATAGTGTTCTCCTGAATAACTACTCGAAAGAAGCCGCAGCTCAGGTGTTAGAGAGATTTGAAATCAGATCGATGGATTTAGAGTCCAGACTGCTAACCGACAGCTGACACAGGTCTTTTACAGAACTGTTTTGATTTTTTCTACTTTGTCCCCTTGACGTCATTGTCCTGCTCGCAGCCGAGCCCGACACACGGTACCATCTGGTTTCTGTCGCTGGACGCTCACCCTGCGGTCCATGTGGGTCCTCATGCCCCAGTATAATGACGGGGACACTAAACTGTAAACAGGTGCCGTCCGTCGGCTGAGAAGTAAAACTGAGGTCCTGACTCTCTCTGGCCTTTAAAAATCCCAGGTCGTCTCTTGAAAGAGTAGGGGTGTAACCCCGGCATCCTGGCCCAATTTTCCATTGGCCCTTACCAGTCATGGCCTCCTAATAATCCCCATCTATGAACTGGCTTCATTACTCTGCTCTCCTCCCCACTGATTGTTGATGTGTGGTGAGCATTTTGGCACAGTATGGCTGCCGTTGCATCATCCAGGTGGGGCTGCACATTGGTGGCGGTAGTGGGATTCCCCATTACCTGTAAAGCGCTTTGAGTGGAGTGTCCAGAAAAGCGCTATATAAGTGTAAGTGATAATAATAATTATTATTATTATGTAAATTGCAATAAAAATAGAATATTTGATTCAAAATCGATTAATGTAAAAACTGATAAAGCTAATGCTTTTTTCAGGGCTATATCTACTTTTTTTAAAAAAGAGAAGTCTGTCGCGATTGTGAAATTTGGAGAAGATGCACCAGCGGGTGCCTTCACATCTCCAGCTTCAGTCTCGCCTCTAGCTGCGAGAAGGTTAAAAGCACACAAGTGATCTGTAGACGATGTTTGGGGAAGAGATAATTCTGTTTTCAGCACAGAGAGTGAGAATGAGCTCAGTCCGGCTCCAAGCAGAATCCATTCTGGTTTGGTTACTGTTAGACTGTGCGTCTGAGGCTCTTTGGATCGCAATGTGAAAAAAAACAATTCCTCACATCGAGAGGAAGGGAAGATATCATGTTTAAAAAATCAGAACCGAAGACTTGGATCCGGGGCCTCATACTTATCAAATTATTAAAATAATAGTTATTAAAATATCAGATTGTGTTTCTGCAACATTTCGTGCACAGTACGCCATTTTATCTAAAAATAAAACAACAGCCACAACAAGGGCTTTACACGCAGTCTGGGGTATTTTCCCCTTTTATATTTTTGCCACTTTATATCGAACCTGTTATACTCCCAAAAGTGCACAGTAGATTGTACTTAATAAAAATGTACAATTCACCGCTGGTATAAACAGATGTGTGCCGTGTCTGCCTTTGTAAGCATTTGTTTAAAAAATAAGTTCACAATACGATAAAAACACAGAAAGCACAAAGTTAATAATACAACGATACAAAATCAATACCAAATCATAAAGCCAATTAAGTAGCTATCCTTTGAAAACAGAGAACACCTTTATATCTACAAAAAACTTGACATTTGCATTACAAAATGTGTTTTTGAATTACAAAGCAGACAGAGTACTCCCTTAATTCATAGATCAGATCTTGGCCAAAACAAGACAATCAGACGGGAGCTGAATTCGGAACAGGAGCCTCTGCTTCGTCGTTTATTGAGCTTTTGATCAACGACTGAATTACACAGATTCACTATTTTAACTCTTTGATTAAAATACACAAAAGGAACTTTCCTTCAAGCCAGAGTCAAACCAACAACCTAAGGATTCCCAAGTGTTTCCACTAGAGTTCCCCACTCTACCAACTGAGCTATCAGGAGTTGCTCTCTGGCACATACTGCCCAATGTAGTGAAATGTTCCGGATGAGTAAAATCCCAGATCGGCATTGTTTCCAACTCGTTTCCTTAGTATTTTTTACCTTGAATTTAAGCCACAAACCAGGATTCTACTGTATAAACTTCTGGGGATATTAAAACATGTTTGATGGGGCATCAATCATTCCAGGCGGAAATGTACTCCTTTTTTTTTCTTGGGGGAAATGAGGAACAAAACTAAATGCCATTCTGTGTTTCTTAGAAGCATTATCACAGCTAATGCATGTAATGCCTTTAGTATGTGAAGGTGAGAGTTCAGTTATGCCAGGGAGTAAAGAGAACAGAAATTTAGAAAATTCATATTTAAATAGATTGCAAATCTTCAAAGTGTTCTGTCACTGCAAAATTATTACAGGGGTCTACCAGCTGCGATACGTGCTTGTTTTGGGACTATTTCCAATAAGTATCGCATTCGCAGTAATTGTGTGTCCTTACTGGTATCTTTTAAACTGTGAGGGACATTCGGTTATATAGTCATTATCCGATTTTAACGTGTCGTGCATTTTAATTTACTGAACATATAAATTGAAACGTTCTGAGTCAGAGCCCCTGCACTTCGTGCTAATTAGAACCACAACAATGCTCCCGTGTCCTGAGCACCACACTGAGCACACGTTCAGCTGGGCTCTGACTTTGTTCAGTACGACTTCTTGTTGCAGTTGAGCTCAGAGCTAGAGCTGATCTCCATATTCTACCGCACTAAGTACTTCGAAAGTTAGTCCACAGTACACACTTTTAAGTGGAGTCAGGTTTTTAAAAAATTAAACCAGCGCCCTGTCACAGAAAAGTACCCCGGTTTCCCGCGAAACAAGCGTAGGTACTCAGCACTATACTAACGAGGAGCGCTTATTCACAGCTGAGCGTGAGCTCTGTTTACTGTCAGCAGACATTTCCTCATTTCCAATGACGTTTTCGCCTGCTCTCAGCTTTTTAAAGACGGTCATAAACGCTCATGAAGTAATTCATGTCAGTTTGAAGTCTGTTTCTGTTGTCTCGGCTCTTGACGAAGAAAAGCCGTACCTGGGAGACTCCCTCTCTGAAGAAGTTTGCCGTCACCCTGCAAGGGAGAAGAGCCATCAATCACTGAGACAATTAACATTAAACACGTGAAATGCGAGATGTTTTGATTTTTTTCCCACTTAAGGCTTCTATCGTTTCTACTCGAACGAGAAAAGCTTTTCATCAGAAGTGGGATTTGAACAAACGTCTCCAAGAGAAACTGCTAACTGAACTCAACGCCTTTGACAACGAGCCTTCCTGCCTGTGGTTATTGTATTGAATTATATGTTTTATTTATTTCATAGAGGAAACTTGTACGAGCAAATGTAAAGTTTAGAGAAACTTTAAATAAAAAAATAAAAACGATCAGAAATCAAAAGTGCTTATTTTGCGGATCAGTACTGTATATTCCGATACCGGTGGTTCTGCAGAAGAAATAAGCCGAACTCCAAACACTGTTGCCATTACGGCTACTCTGGCTGCAGCTGCTTTAAGATCTACTCAGCGGGCACAGAAAGTTGAAGGAGGTCAGACTGGTTTGCGCTGTCTAAATAACAGTGTGCGAATTTAAACCTATTTAAATAAGATTATTTACAATGTAATACATGCTCCAAAAGCGTTAATACTGCACTGGCTGCTATTTGAAACGCCTTCATAAATGACGCGTAATAGAGATTGATGCAGTTGGCTTTTATGCTTCACAATACATTGGAATCAGGAAAGTATACTGTATTGTAATCAGGAAAATAAATCAATTATTAATATCCAATACAACGTCTGTTCTTAAAAATGATAGCTGTTTTACACTGACGTCGCTCTTTATGAGATAATCCAGATTGTGAAGACGACTGCACCCTAGCAGATCAAAATATTACACGAAGGCTGTAAAGCACGCTCTGAATTGATCCGAATATTTAATTTCCGCGATCCGTTTAGGCTACAACAGGCAACTTGGCGCTTCTCCAGCAAACCATTTCTCAGTTTTGTGAATTACTTGTGCTTCCAGCACACTAACACCTGCAGCTTGTCAGGATGGCCGAGTGGTCTAATTCGCCAGATTTAAGGGCTCGTGTTTTTCCATTGCTTGGGTGTTTTGGTCTCTGAATAGAGGCGTGGGTTCAAATCCCACTCTGACAGCTACTGTCTTTTCCCTGCCTTGCGTTTTTCCTGTCTTCTTGTGCTCGCTGACAACGACAGGAAGAGGAAAACGGAGAAACCGGCTTGGGGGCACATGATGGGCAGGGAAATACTTCTTGAACACTTATGTGATCAGCAGAAAGTCAAATAGGCTTCGATGTCTGCCTTAAGAACTGTTTGGGCTGCCTGTAATCGAGGAAAGATTAACTGCAAAGTATGCATTCAAATGTGAAAGACCGAAATAGAAAACCAGAGAAAGACTTATTAAAAGAAACATTGTTTTCCTTGCGGTTTCTCCTGTATTTCACTGGAGACACTGTGTCCGGGCTCAGCGGTTATATAAGAAAAGACACAGGCGCGGTTCAGGGTTCTGCGCTCCCCGTGCGGAATGCGCGTCTCTTCTCTCCTTTAATACCTTCATACACTCCTCTCAAACCATAGCAAATTCCCGGAATATTTCGGTTTTACCTATTTCACAGGTAGTGGGTCTTTCTTTCCGAGATCATAGGTAGAAACAATAAACACGCTGAAAACAGGAAGGTATTCCTGATCGTAGGCGAAGATGTGCAAAAATAAATTTCCTAAAATCCAATACGGTCTAGTCCCGTTCAGGTACTATTCTGATGTAGATGAATATTTTTGGCACAGCTGTTACAACAAACAGGCAAATAAACTTTTTTTATTATTTCATTCGAGCTGTAGTTTTGAAAATGTTTTTTTTTTCCATTCACTAAATAATACAAAACACAAACCCACCATAAACGTCTGACCATTGATATTCCTGAATTATAAGCTCGTACACACGTACCGCGAAATTCGTGCAAGAGTCACAGCTGGGAGGCAGTTCAACGAATATGATGCCTTTCAGGGGCCGAGTATTAGACACGCCTTATCGTGCAGAGATTATTCTTCCTCTACCGCAGTCTTTGCCTCGGACCACCCCTCTTGGCACATTAGCACTTTTAATTTTCGATTTTCTATATAGAACACCAAATATCTTGAGGAAGTCTGTCAAGCAAAGACTGCTGGATAATTGATGTGCAAACGTAGGTTCAAAATCAACATCCTCTGCTATTGCCGTTGATTCTTTGAGAGTTTCTTCAAGTTCTTCATCTGACCTTCAGTATCGAGGGATATTGAGCATAATACCGTACTATTTGTAGCTTTCTTTTGATCGCCCGTTTTATTAAAATGCCAGCCTCTTTTACAGTTATTTAGATGTTTGGCAAGGTGTAATAGCCCCCCTCGCATCCTCAGCTAAAATATTTTAAAAGTACAACAAAATTACATTATATTGAACAGCGTTTATGTTAACATTTATATTCAAATTAAAGTAAATATACGAAAATATTAAAATACAACTTCGGCGATCTGTCGTTTTTGCTTGTCAAGTTCTCAAACAATTTTGCTATGTATTTTAAATTACTTTAGCTGAAGATGCAACGGGAGCATTCCCGCCACCCACTGGAACCTATAATTCCATGGGTGAATACTAACTGCTTGGAAGTTGCCAATGTCCGTAATTATTGGAAATTCCCGGTAATGTTGTTCTACATGTTGTTTTGCATGTTCTGTAAAACAAGACAGGAAAAAAAGGTACCGCTGCAATTCGGATCCAGCATCTCCTCTTTATGAAACAGGTGTTTTAACCAGCTTTACCACAGCGCCGGCAGAACACTATTCTTATACAGGTGGATACCCACCCTCAAACCTTTGTTCTCCCGCTACTTTACCTTTGCCTACTGCCCTGTCTCTCTCACACCTGAAGAAGGCTCCACGGCCGAAACGTTGTTGTCTCTTTCTTCTTTTTTTCAGCATGGAATAAACCTATTACCTATTCTTATACAGCCGCTTGGACACACCGCTCTGAGACATCTGAGGTCGATGTGCGCTGAGCCTGGTCGCCGACCAAAATCATGCCCAAGTGTAGATGGCTTTCGTGACGAGGTGGCCGAGTGGTTAAGGCGATGGATTGCTAATCCCTTGTGCTCTGCACGCGTGTCCCATCCTTGTCGGTTTATGTCTTCGACTTGTGATCCGTTTCTAAGTCGGACTTGCTTTCTTTAGCTACTGTAGTAGAGCAGTAATATTTCTAGCGTTGGCTGAACATGGCTTACAGCAGTAGCTGACAGATATAGTCTCTTAATAGGTTAAATTTATGCTTTGTACTGCTTTCACCTGATATTAATAGTAGTCCTGATGAACGATTTAGGGACATGGCGCATCTTGAAAATGTTCTTGTTAATTTCAGTTTGGAAAAAATGCACTCACCAGAAGCAGAAACTGGTCGTATCTGCAAAATGCGCAATGCAATAGCAATGTCTTGCTATGAGTCCTTACCTGTTACAGGAGGCGTTGTAGGACTTTTTAGCTCAGAAAAAGCTATCAATTCATCTTACATTTCTACTCCATCAATATTAGCAATGTTATCTTTACTAAGCTCTAAATATAGCTCTAATTAAATGCAAATTTTAAAATACATTTTAAAATAAATGCTATTCCATATATTGTAACTTTGTGGTATTTAGAATTTTTATCTGAGGATGCAAGGGAAAGTATTATACAAATGTGAAAGAGGCTTGTATTTTAATACAATTTTCGATCAAAAGAAAACCAAAATCCGTATGATATTACCGTCAATATCCCTTGATATCAACGTTCAGTTGAAAGATTTGAAGAAACTCTCAAACAAGCAACTGCAGTAGCAGAGAGTTTTGATTTGAACCGATGCTTGCAGCTCAATACTCCATTCGTCCTTGAAAGAAGCAAAGACAGGGATGTTTTGAGTGTCTCCATGATCCTCTTCTCAATCCAAAAGAAAGGTTTTATATGATCCTGATACTACTAGAAAAAGGGTCAATTTCCGCCTGCACTGATGTCCCTTCAAACGTTTTACGTTAAGAACTCTGGACGTTTATACAGTGGAAGCCTGGTCCATTTCTTCTTCTGAACGAGACTATGGGAGTGAGTATTTTGATGTCGAACTGGGATTTAAATAAAGAGGAACACTAAACTACATTGGGCTACACGTGTGACAAAGCGTTTACTTTTCGACCTCTCGATAGCTCAGTTACTAGATCTTAAGACTGTAAACAAAAACAGCGGGTATTTCTTATGTCCCTGGTTTGAATCCAGCTCGAAGGATGGTGTTTTCTTGTTCCTTAATCAAAAAGTGAAAATTGCGAATTTGTCTTTCACTTTGACGTTCACCCGAAAGCTCAGTATACAAAGAAGTAGAGGCTCCTGTTCTGAATAATCCTCACGTCTGACTGTTTTGCTTAGACCTTTAAAATGTACACTGTGGACTGTTTGCTCTTCCTAACACAATTAAAAAGCCGCCGACAAACTTACCGATCGGGAGTTTAGTTCAGTGATAGCGCGCACTTAAGACGCTCCGTTTTCTATCGCCGGCATCTCTGTATTCTTTTTAAACGCGATATCTTTTATTCTTCGTGTGTGAATTTCAGGGAGACTCATAAACTCTTTGTCTGTTTTAAAGATATATTATTTTAAACCAGACATAATGAAAGACGTAGTAACTAGACACGTACAAAACACATGAATAGTAGCGGCTCTGAACTGAATGTGGTGCTGTATGGGAACGCGATGCAAACGCCAATGGCACAATGGATAACGTGTCTGATTACGGATCAGAAGACTTTAGGTTTCTACTCCTTCCTGGTTCGTGAAGAAGCTTTTAAACCACGCTACTCAACACTGACATCGTAGTGTGTGCGGTCCTACACAACCTTACTATCGACTGGATGAGTCTTCTGTTCAATCTCCGATTCTTTCCGCACATTCCTGCTATTTCACCACCGTTATTGTAGGATAACAGCCACAGACACGAGAAGATATACTATTCCGAACAAATGTCTTAAAAAATCACGTTAAAAAGGGTGACAATAAGTTTTTGTTTCTTTAACGTAACCTTACTTTTGCCTGTAAAGTTCACATTATTTTCTGTAGCCGCAAATCCCCAATATTTCTGCTGTCTCCCGAGAAACACAAGCGTGGAGTCAAATCATATTAAATAACACAACACATCTATTAATTTAACACCCAGATGTGACAGAACACATGTAAGACTTACACACAGCTTTTAATATGCTATAGTGAATTTGCAAGTGTCCTGGGGAGGGAAGAGAACTGATATTAAGGAAATACATATTTAAAGGGGATGTAAGTCTTAAATGTGTTTTGTCACATCTGGGTGTTAACTGAATATTTTTTTAGCATTATTTATTGTGTTTTGACTCTATACTTGTGTTTCTCAGGAGACAGCAGAAATATTGATGTTTACATTTATTTTCACATTCCCGGTGATATTGACTTAGGTACTCAACTATTTACTCGTAGTTTGACTCGTGTCAAAAGTTGAAAATCTCTGCAAACATCAAGATGGCTAAGGACGTGGAAAGAAACTCAATCACATTTAGAGAAGGTAATGTTTAGATCGGATTAATTCGAAGTGTGTCTCTGCGTGCGTTTGATCTACCAACGTTGTGTTTAACTGAAGGACACCCTGAGTGTGGCATAGAAACTAACACATGTCGTATTTTTTCTACATTCACAGATTTTTGGCTAAAGTAAAAACAAATCGTTGTCATTTTCTTGCCAGCTGGCAGTAATTCTTTTGCATTGATAAGAAAGATGAGCACTTTATCTTCCGCAATGTGTGGATTTCTTGAAAAATAAGCTGTGCCAAAAATGAAATGAACACTTCTTTTAAACATAATGCAGAAGCATGTTGTCTATACCAATAAACGGTGCGAGAAGACAGGAAGAAAAGCACCGCTGGGATTTGAACCCAGGATTTCCTGTTTATTAGACAGGAGCTTTAATCAACTAAGCCACAACGACGGCGAAGCAATATCCTTTTACAGCCAATTGCACACACCGCTCTGTCACATCTTCGTTCGGTGTGCGGTGAGCCTGCCCGCTGAGCATGTTGAGAAAGGATGTGCAATGGCTTTTATCCGGCAATTTCATTACCAAGGAGCTCAATATGCTTTTGATGATCTACAGGGTGTCCAGTGCAACACAGGCGATGGACTGCTAGGATTTGGAGCCAGGATTTCCCGTTAACTAGACAGGTACTTTAACCAACTAAGCCACGGCGCCGGCAGAATTCTCCTCTTTTACTGCCACTTGGACACACCGCTCTGAGACACCTGCGTTCAGTAAGCGCTGAGTCGGCTGGCTGAGCACGTTCCCTCCTTTACATTCAATAGGAGCCCCGACACGAAGAGAAATGGCTTTTATTGTGCACTTTTCATGTCCAATGAACTCTGTCGCCCTTGGGAGATGTCAAGCGCATTTACGACACTTTTCCTTTCTTTCTTTCTTCTTTCTGTACTCTTTGATGAAACAAAACGAGAAATCATGTAAGGGAAAATGTCTTTTTTCATGGAGAAAACATGCACCAGGAAATGTTGTGTTTAGAAGAAGTGAGTTAACATGAAAAGTGACCTAATTTACCGGAGCAAATGCTCACCTAGCAAGATCTGCTTTACTACTAGAGAGAAGTAGAGTGAAAGACGTGATCATTTCACGCCGTTGTGGAACAAAACGCTTTTTTCTTGGAATTCTAAATCAATTAGAAATTCAGAGCGACACATAAAGGCTTTGTCTGCTTAAAAGTGATGATTTTTAAAAACTGATAAAAATGTAGAAAACACGTTTCTCACGTAGAAATTTAAGATGGGGGTGGGGTATTACTAGTAGCGGCGCTGAACTCACCATGGTGCAATTCAGTTACGTGGCGGGCTAGTGGTTTAATGGATAACGTGTCTGATTTCGGTTTATAAGATTGTCGATTTGACTTCTACCGGGGTTGTGTGATTTAAATCAGGCTCCTCAGAAATAGATGTCCGTTATGTAAATGAACCGCACCTGAAAGCAAACGTTG
This sequence comes from Atractosteus spatula, assembly GCF_055471065.1. NCBI lineage: Eukaryota > Metazoa > Chordata > Actinopteri > Semionotiformes > Lepisosteidae > Atractosteus > Atractosteus spatula. Next base: position 646,862 of record NW_028296629.1, on the reverse strand, counting down.
GGTCTGGGTTCCTTTCTTTCCTGCATGAAATAGCAATCGTTACAAAAAAAACACCAACTAATGTCCAATAGTCCAATAGTTAGTTATTTAAGTAAACATGAATATACTGTAAGGTCTTGGTACACGGGAGTGGATTTCAACCACAATTAAAAAAGGGCAAATTATAATTACAGGCTTCAAACACTTTTTCATACAAAAGTGACCAAACACTCCCTAACTTTCAGGTTTGCTTGAACCTGTAACAAAAAAGCGGTCTGAAACTTCCATTCTCTGATGTCACTTTCTCTAAAGTCAGACGTGATGTTTCGCGGACGTGCAGTGTGCCTTTTCTCTTGTCGTGTTCAAGATGAAACGCTGCATAAGCTCCTGACTGCGTGTTCTGTACTGTTCTGTTATTTCGTTCAGATTACCTATGTGGTGTACAGATAAAACTGAACAGCGTGGTGTAATTTCCGGGTTTGGCACCAGCAACACCTGCAAACCCATCAGCTGACCTCGACGTGATTTGAACACGCAACCTTCTGATCTGGAGTCAGACGCGCTACCGTTGCGCCACGAGATCACGCGCTACACGTGCTTTTAATTCCCCCAAAGAGAAAAATCAGCGTCCCTGAAAATTTTTTTTTTCATTCTCTCCTGTGAGGAACACCGCAACGAGGGTCTCTTCTTCCCAGACCACAGATTATTCTTCCTGCTCGGCTCTCACACAGGGAGCAGACACACCGTCTCCACTAATGTGTTTACTACATCTATAGATCTGACCCCCTACAGCCCCGATATTGCTTGACAGGATATTTACCACCAGCCTCGTGAACTTCTCATCTTGACCTCTCCCAGGAGGAGCACAATTAACACAGAATCCCCTCTCCATTTAGCATTTATCAAATTGCGTGGATGCAGACATCACTCAGAATCACCTGTATGATTCTCCCAAATTCAGACTGGCTGTGCTTTCAAAAATGTATAGGTGACTAGCTTCCTAACAGTTTTAACAGCATTTGAAAAAGGCTGTTGATGCATTGGGCTTGAACTGACCCCGGGTCAACTGCTTGGAAGACAGCTATGCCCGACACTACACCATCAACGCGCACACCACAGAGCCCCTCAGAACATCATACGATAATGCCACTGATATCGGAAGCTTTCTCCAGCATTTGTGATGATTCCACATATTGCGAAGGAATCATGATATTGTTCAATACTGTCGCTAGACGTTCGAATGGGTTTCAGGGCCAGGTGGACTGTTTCCTAGAGAGTCACGAACCGCAGTGGTATTGTATTGCAGTGAGACAACACAATGCCTGCTAGACTATTCATGCTAAATGCCACAGATTGTGTTTGTCCAGTCGTGTCAGTCATCCTGAAGCTACGGAAAGTCAGACGGAAATGTGCTGTAATACTTTCAGGAAGTTAGGATTTGTTTGTGCAAAATCCGAGAACATTGCTCTGTTATCTTGTATCTTTGCTCTGTCATCGTCATCAAGGCTCTGTCATCTACTGCTGAAAATGAGCAGTGATTTCTCAGAATGCCCTATGTATCCAAAGGATGTGAACTATGTAATAGTTAAACCTATGTAAACCTAAAGCTATAAGGGGAAGACAAACGTGAAGCGTTACAGCAATGGCATATCATGAGATGATTAATCGCAATTTCCGTAGGAGCCCCATGGTTGCCTGGCAACCGTCAGCTTTGCACAGTGGCAGTATCGTCGCCTATGAGGTTTAGCAGAGGTGCAGTTATTGCGCCTCCGACTTGAAATACACGCGATTTGAAATACAATCAGTGGGAGCAATTTTTGACAGTCTCGTGAGAGGCTGAGCAAGGTGTTTAAAGACAAATTTTGTCATCGTATCATCAAGCACAAAGAAGCGTGTTTTTGTCTTCTCAACAGAAATGTTCTTTAGCTCTTTCAGCGTTATGCAGGGAACAACGTCCGTCCAGATCACCTTTGAGTCAGTGCAAATGTTTGTGAGCCGTCAATTAAATTTTATATTGGTTGTACTGGCGTGCTGCTTGTCTGTGAAACATTAATCTTGTGCTTCTTCATGCCGAGTCATCTGCAAGGGTCGAGTTTATTCAATGTTTGCGCACAGCGCTCCATCAGGAATATTTTGTCCTAGTTCAATAAGGACTTACTGCACGCATTCACAAACCTCACAAACCGATAAAACCGGTTCGCTGGTTAAAATATTTTATTAAATGTGAAAAAAGGTCTGATTGTGAAAAGCTCAAAATGTTAGTGAAAAAATCAGTAACATTAGGAAAAATGAACTGTGGGAGCCCCATGACTCCCCATGTCATGCTGTATTTCTCGCTCATTCTACTGGGAGTGGTGCCGTCACTTCTGGATAAAGACTCTCAGTGGTCATTCCAGACAGGTCAGGTATGACTGTGCTTTGCCACAAGAACCTCGGAGATTGTAAGCTGGGTAGTTTCAGATCAGTATTTTATTAAAGGTTCAAGCAAACCCGAATACCTTTGCAAGAGACATTTCAGAATCCTAGTCAAATCCAGTACGATTGCTGGATCCCTCGAATTCGGCTGAACTATACCACAGATCTGCAGTCCACCATTAGAATACTGTAGGTGTGTTGTATAAGCCATACCGCCCAAAATAGTTCTAAAACAGGAGATGCATCCTCGTTTAGGAATGTGATATAAAGTGAAATGGTCTGGGAAGAGTCCTACGTTTGAACAGTTCAAAATAGACGTAAAGGGGTATTTACGGACTCTTTCGAAATGTAAGAACAAGCTGTGCGGACCTTATCTTTATTTACCTTGTGTAATCGTTTTTCATGAAGTGTAATTGTATTTTAGCATGTGCCCCTGCTGATGTTATTGATAGATTATATGTGCTCTTGTTTGTATTGTATGTATTTTTGTTGTTGAAATAAAAAGTAAAAAACACATCTTTCCGGATGTGGCTGCTGTAAAAATCAAATGACATCGAGGGTGCTGTAGGCAGAGGTCTGAAGCCTGCTCCACAGAAGATCTTTATCCAGAGGTGTTAAAGAAGTCGAGATCTCGCCATGAGAGGGGAAGCATCTCAGAAAAAAGCAGGTGTAGTCATTTCCACGGTCATAACACCACTAAGTCGGGTGACAAGAGCAAAAGCCACCCGGCTTTCTCCGAGCAAGTAATGAGGCAAAGAGGCCTACTATGGCAGGTAGCATGGCTGAGTGGTCTAAGGCACTGGGTCAAGGCGTAAGTCTGTTTGGAGGCGTGGGTTCAAATCCCACTGCTGCTAGCTGCTTTTGTTGGGACTCCTCTTCATCTGACTTCAAATGAAAGAGAAGGAATTGCTTTTTGACAATCTTAGGGCAATGAATGTTAAGTTTCTGCAGCTGAAAACACAGGCAAAACTGCTCCATGTGAGGCTTGAACTCACAAGCTCGGCATTACTCCGCCGTGTACTGCTGTATAAGTACCGCGCTTACTGGAAGGTTGCAGAAACTTTGAGAGAACTGTGCTGGAAACGTAAATTACAGATTTCATTATCTGCACATTTAATAACTAGGAGAGATAACTCCTTCGGGTTCTAAAGCTCATAAGTGCACTTTAAGAAGTCTTTGCTTTTGTGAGATGGATCTCCGAGGTGCACCTATTTTCTTATTACTAATGATACCTCTACATTGTGAATTATTTGAAGGAACGTGGCGTTAGTTGAAATAAGCACTGAATGGGTTAAAACCTGCACTCTTTGAATTGCTAAAGCAATACCTTGAGGAGAATAATTCAACATACTTGCACAGGTCACTCGGCCACGGACAAGAACGATCAGCTACCACCACTATTATTATTGTTATTATTATTCAACCAGTTGGGGAACAATACAGTCGAACAATCCCACTGTTCTTATTGCAAGAAAAATAACATGAGACCACTGTAAGAGGAAGAGTGTTGTAATTGTTTGAATAATTGATGTCTATTTTTCACTCTTATGGGCAACCCTGTGAGTAGTATAAAGCGACACCTTTCGTCAAACTTTTGACAGGTACCACGCCCCATTTTCCAGCCAATGGGAGTCAGCGGTGGTTGGCTGTCCCGCCCCCTCAGGAGCCAATGGTGTGTCGTTAAGGATCGGAACTCCCACCTTCCCCCCCCCGGCCGGTCGGTCGGTCCGGAGCCTCAGGGTCCCAAAGCCCCAAGGCGGCGCATCCCTCGCTTTAGGTGTGTGAAAGTGTGTATTGGAAGGGGACCATGTCTGCAGCGGGGTTGAGTGCGCTCTATTATAACCCTAGGAAATCGGGTAGTTATGGCGGCGCGGGGAGTCTGGTGCGGGCCGCGAGATCCTGGGGTGTGAGCGGCGCCAGCTGGGCCGGGTGGCCGAGTGGTTGTCTGGCCAGGCTGCTTATACGCTGCACAAGCCGTGTCTCAAAAGCAGCAGGGTTTTAAGCACACACACACACTGACTGCGTAAAGTCTCACGGAAAGAACTCGCAGGACAAACACCATGTGAAATGTGAACCGCTTTATTTCAACAGGGGGTTTTCAAACACAGAAACAGCGCAGCATCACTTTTTACACAAGTTACAGACTCCAGTTTGCAAGTATGTGAAATGTGAACCCCTTTATTTCAACAGGGGGTTTTCAAACACAGAAACAGCGCAGCAGCACTTTTTACACAAGTTACAGACTCCAGTTTGCAAGTATGTGAAATGTGAACCGCTTTATTTCAACAGTGGGTGTTTCAAACACTGAAACAACGCAGCACACACGCGTTACTGGCTCCTGTTTGCAATCAATAATTAAATGTTGGTGCGGAAAATTAGTTCGGGACGCGTAACCACCACCCCAACATTGCTGAGAAACTTTGAGGCATCTGAAAAAGCATTCATAACCCCCTTCCGCTCCTCATGTCTAAAGCCATGTGAACCACACTGGGCGATCCGATCTAGCAGAGCAAAAAAAATTGCCTGCGTAATCAGCGGGATGGTGTTACCACAGGTTCTGTACAAAACACGCTGTATTTTGGAATACACACTGTAGAACCCCCCAGGCTTCTGTTTCTGATCTGAAAACATCAGATGTGCAATAATTTCACTCAAGTTCTTGACATACACATCTACCTCTTTAACAAATTTAAGGACATTAGCATTCGACTCTTTGTTTTGCATATCAAGCTTTGTAGAGAGAAGTGTGTAAAGCACTCTTAGTAAGAATTCAGACGTATACATTTGAAATTCTTCATTCTTCGGACGATGGCACACCCGGGTCTGTAAAACAGAGTGAAATCTGTATTCACACTTTACATAGATCTTTTTTTCTTTTGCAACGCATCGAAAGTCACGTCTACTAATTTTTCATCCAGCTGTTCAAGTGTGGCGTGTACATGCTCGTATGGGGAGCGGTCCTCAATTATATTTTTTAGCAACTGTTTTATGCACCGCTCAGTGTCATTTGTAATGGTGTACGAACCCAGACACCGGGCGGTGTACAGAACAGCCGATAAAATTCGGGCTAAACTGAGAGACTTATAAATTTCTAAAGCGGCAAACGTCACGTCTTCAGACCCATCTGTGTAGCCGCCAGACAGGCATGTGTGACCCCGCTGTATTCACATATCAGTTTATACGTTTTAAAGTATTAACACACAACGCAAACACAAATGTTGTGTTTCACCAGAAAAGAAATTTTAAACATGTGGGGTTGGTCTTAAAGTTTTTAAAATAATGTAATAAGACACAGTTTATTTTTAATAACACATTCGCGACAGCTTTTTCGAAAGTTTGACAAATTTCCACACAGCGCAAGCATAAAAGTCTTTAAGGTATTAACAGGCAACAAATGATGGGGTGTTGTTCTTCATACTTTAACGGATTGGTCCTAAAGTTCTAAAATTGATTCCCAGTAGAGATAATTTGTGATGTTATTGGACACGGGCGGTGTGTGGGGGTTAGTTAAAGGCTCTGGAATGCAGAGTGGGGGGGAAACCCCCAGGGAAAGTTTACAAACATTTTAAATTCATGTAAAGTTTTCTAATTTACAAGCACCACATGTATTTCACTCAAAAATGTTCTTAACATCGCATCGCGAAAAACTAAAACCTCAAAACGTCAAGCTTGGTTTGTGAACACGTCCCTATAAAGAACAGATACATTTTCTTATAGCGTTAATAAAAAACATTTTGCTTGATAATATTCTTAGCGGTCTGTTGGTGAATCAAACACAGACACCGCGGCACATTTTCACCACGTTTTAACAGCTATGAAATTTACACACCGTTGTATGTCTTAAAATAATATAGATTTTAACATTATAACGGTCTATATTCACTTATCAGTTTATACGTTTTAAACTTTAAAAGTATTAACACACAACGCAAACACAAATGATGTGTTTGCCCAGAAAAGAAATTTTAAACACACGGGGTTGGTCTTAAAGCTTTTTAAAATAATGTAATAAGACACAGTTTATTTTTAATAACACATTCGCGACAGCTTTTTCGAAAGTTTGAGATAAATTTCCACACAGCGCAAGCGTAAGAGCCTTTAAGGTATTAACAGGCAACAAATGATGGGGTGTTGTTCTTCATACTTTAACGGATTGGTCTTAAAGTTTTAAAATCACAAAGTAGAGATAATTTGAGATGTTTTGGGGTGTGGCGTTTAGTTAAAGGCTCTGGAATGCAGAGTGGGGGAGGGGGGCTAAAATTGACCCCAGGGAAAGTTTACAAACATTTTAAATGCATGTAAAGTTTTCTAATTTACAAGCACCACATGTATTTCACGCAAAAATGTTCTTAACATCGCAGTGCGAAAAAATAAAACTTCAAAACGTCAAGCTTGGTTTGTGAACACGTCCCTATAAAGAACAGATACATTTTCTTATAGCGTTAATAAAAACATTTTGCTTGATAATATTCTTAGCGGTCTGTTGGTGAATCAAACAAAGACACCGCGGCACATTTTCGCCACATTTTAACAGCTATGAAATTTAGACACCGTTGTATGCCTTAAAATAATATAGATTTTAACATTATAACGGTCTAAAACGTTTTCTAAAATGATTCTTAAAATAATTTATACAGACCAGTACGTGCACCCCCAATGATACCTAAGATTAATGGTTTTATGGGGGGCCATGTGTGTTTCTTAGAAGAGAATGTTTATCGGTTTCGGTATAAGTACCAGCGGTTTAACAGGCGAAGTTTTGGCTGGATTCCAATTCTTACAGTCTCACGTTATCGCCTAACTCGTCAGAATGGATCACGCCGATCAATTACAACAGTCTGAAGATAGTCTATTTACAGATTAAAACACTGTTCGACTTGATAGACGAAGACAAGGACTCCACGAATTTCAGTGGTATGTATATCTGGCTTATTGTGAGACAATTACAACGTCACGGTGCATGTCTCATGTTAGCTATAGTTACAAAACGTTGTATAATATTTGTATACTAGGCAATATTGAATTATTATAATGGAATTACCAGGGAGTTGTTCCGTAATGTGGTCGTGACTGTGTGTATCCATTCATTTCCATAAGCCCCGAAAACCACAGCTGTAAATAGACCAGTTACGGCGCAACCCAACACTGGTGAGTAATTACGACAATGTTTTGAATAACGCTTTACGACCATGTGACTCTTAAAGACACAGGGGTATATACTCCACACCAAAACTCGTATGTGTCTATTCCGCAGACGCGGGCGAAGGGACAAGTCGCTACACATTTAAAAAACCTTGTTTGGGGTTTACAATACCACCGCAAAAACTTGTGGAGACACATGCAGATGTTCACGTCATACCAGAGGGTGCGGGGCATATTATCAGATCGCCTGAGAGAAGAGGTCGGTATTATATAAAACAATCTTTTACCATGGCCTTTTAAACGTGTCTATAATAAAAATCCCACCGTTTTTCTATTTTTTGGTAATTTGCGGTGTTGAGTTCTTTCACTAATGGTATTTTCCCACTCCGTGCAGACCCCGGACCTTCAAAAAATAAACTGCGACGAGCCAACACATTAACTGGGTCAACGAGCTCAAAACGTCTGAAATCAACAAGCAAAGGTTAATATAATTTAAGCATGGTCAAGATGTGTTATGATCCACTTACAGTAAACGTTACTTCTTTTGTTAGGATGTTAATTCGCTGAAAGATCCTACTTTGCGTAGTTTTCTGTTTGGGAGTGTTAAAAAACCTTATTTTAAAACTGCTTAGCTTTTAAAGTTAAAAGCGACTGGTCTGTGCGAGGGTCTATAGGCCGTTAACCACGCCGCTTGACCCAGTAGCGCCACCACAGCCGTAAAGGAAACCGGTGTAACAACATGTCCGGGTAACTTGTTCCATTCACCCGCAGCCCTTTGTGTAAGGATGCGCCACATGTGTGGCGTTTTTATCATAGTTATCGTAGTTTTCTGATTTTGACCGTTTAGATTGCATTGATTGGTGTGTTGAAAAGTCTTTTATTTTTATCACAGTGTAGTTTTCTGATTTTGAGATGTGGAGCATTGGCGTGGTAATAAAAAGTCTTATTTTTTCACACAGCAGCTGTATCGACGCGCGGCGAAACAAGTGTGGCGGAAACGTCGGACCCTAAGGTGGTGACTGCATCGGAGACGGCTGTTAAGACGCTGACCAAAGCCAGACGTGTCAAGCCTGCGGAGAGAAATCATAACGCGCCTAAAGACTTGGTGTTGGGTGATGTGCTAGATTCAGTGCGCTGTATTACACAGTCACTATCAACGGCGATCACTAATAAGGTGTCCAAAAAACGAGCTTTAGAGCGTTTAAGAGCGGTTTTAGCCGGTGTACAGACCTTGTTTCCAAAACAGATCCAGGTTTTCACCGCTAACCTCTTAGATATAATTTCTACAGAAGATGCCGCTCTAAGCTCAGGATTTCAGACCATGATGATGATATTTCATGCTTCATTGGTGCAAATCCCCGGTGATTAATGACTAAGCATGCGGTCTAAAAAGTGTTTAAAAGACCGACCGCTTGCCAGCATCAAGCGTTTGTACATAAATAAAAGAATTAAACTGGCAAAAGCATGTTTGTTGCGTCGTCAAAGAGAGAGGCATTCAGAGAGAGGCATCAGATTTCCCAAGGGTCGCCCGAACCACGCAATGAAAATGCAGTGGTAGAAAATAACTTAATGCCCGAGGGTGTTGTAGCAGAACAGGATGGCAGTAACCGAGAACCGGTTGTACTGAACGATCTGAATCAGGTTGGTGGCGGTGCAGGGGCGAATAGAGACCCCTTAGTTTTCCTGGAGCGTATACGTAGTTATAACAGGTCTTATAATAATTTTAGAGCAACAGAGCACCATGAAGAATTTCGTTTTGTTAATCTCGACAGAATAACCTCGTATGTACAGGCTATAGACGCTGTGCATGGTGCAGTCCAGAGAATATTGGATGAACTTTCTCCAAACATCGGGGCGAATGATTTTCTACAGCTGCGTTTGACTGCGGGTGGTTTTAACAAACCCTTGTTCTCATGCAGGAGACACCCTGGAGAATTAAATGCTGCCGATTTTTTAAGCCACATCTCAGACCTCTTACAGAGCCACACAGAGGTTCTCACCGATGACAGCCTCCGATTAGTGGTGACGATAGTTAGGATTATGCCCGCCGAAGATTTAAATCCGTTCTGTACAGCCGGGTAATTGCTCAGAAAAAAGCGCACCTTATCGACTTACATTACACGGGCGGTAATCTGTATTTCGCCGGGAGTGTGTACGGTTTGTTGAATGAAGGTTGTACCGATGGGGAAATGTTACAGGGCGCTAAACGAATGCACAAAGAGTTGGGTTTTCCAGAGAATCGGAAAATGAGTTTGTCAGACATTACCGCTTTTGAAAAACATTTCAGGGTGGTCATTAAAATTTTGTACCACGACCAGGGTGATTGGAAATATTTTACAACGGGGCCCACAACACCAAATTCTAAAATACTTTTTGTTCTACTGCATGAAGAGCATTTTTATGGGGTTTTAAATATTAAAGCTTTTGTGGGGGCGGCGTATTTTTGCACTAACTGCCATGCGGCGTATAGCCACAAGAACGCACACACCTATGTTAAAGCTTGTAAAACCTGTTTAGATCCCCAGTGTTGCGAAATTGATGCTGAAATTCAGAATTGCCCGGCCTGTAAGGTCTTTTGTCGTAGCTCTCAGTGTTTGGCGAGACACCTGCGGAATGCGGCGACGGGTGTTAGTAAGTGTGAGCGCAGGGTCTTTTGTGAGAAATGTGGGGTTTATAACCTCGCAAGTCACAAATGTAAAGAGAAACTGTGCTCGCATTGTAACAACGTGATCGACACCCCTGACACACATTTGTGCTACATACCGCCTTTGGACAACCCCAAAATTTCAAACAAGTACATTTTTTTCGACTTTGAATGCATGCAAGAAACGGGGACACACATACCAAATTACGTCCACGCCCTTCATATTGACAATAAACGAAGCTGGGAATTTTATGGTGAAACTTGTCAAAGGATTTTGTGTGTAAATTTATCGATAGACGTTTCAAAAACCATACGTTCATATCGCACAATGGCAAGGGATATGACAATAACCTAGTGATCAGACAGTTGTTAGCTGAAAAGATGGACGTTGAACTAATTAATCAGGGTGGTAAGATAATGTGTATGACCGTAAAAGCTCTGAACATCAGATTTATCGATTCTTTAAACTTTCTACTTATGAAATTAAGCAAACTGCCGGCCGCCATGGGGTTCCCCGGGGGTAAGGGTCATTTTCCACACTTGATGAACACTTCAGAAAACCAAAATTATGTCGGCCCGATGCCGCCGCCAGAACTTTACGGCGTTAACTACATGCTGCCGAGCGAGAAAGCCTAGTTTTTGGTTTGGTATGAAGAATGCAAGGGAAGTGTGTTTAACTTACAGAGAGAGTTGAAACGTTACTGCCAGTTGGATGTGGCAATTCTAAGAGAAGGCTGTGTCAGGTTTCGGGACGAGGTCAAGAATATGACCAGACAGACACGTGTGACTGAGTCAGGGGCCGCCTGCGTTGTGTGCATCGACCCCTTTCAGTTTGTGACCATCGCTAGTGTCTGCATGGCCATGTTCAGACTTACGTTTTTACAGGAAGAGACGATAGCGTTGCTACCCCATGACAATTACCACCGCCAGCAAAAACGATTTTCTACACCCAGCATTCAGTGGCTTATGTACATCGAACACACAGAGCCCGTTAAAATCCAACACGCGTTAACCACGGCAGGTGAGTTCAAGGTTGGTCCATATTTTCTGGATGGTTATGCTGTAATTGACGGAGTGCAGACAGCCTTTGAGTTCAATGGTTGCTTTTTTCACGGTTGTAGCGTTTGTTATTGTGAAAACGATTTTAATCCGCTGACAAACACTACTTTTGGTTGGTTGTACAGAAAGACGATGGTGAAAATTAATTTTCTCAAAATGAGAGGTTTTAACGTGCGTGTTTTGTGGGAGTACGAGTTCAGAGACATGCTAGTTGAAAATGGTGACTTGGGTAAATTTCTAACAGCTGCGCAGTTACCAGAGCCTCTACAACCGCGCGATTCGCATTTTGGGGTGAGAACAAATGCTATTTGTTTGCATTACACAGTGCAGCCCGGTGAAAAAATTCATTACTATGATTTCACCAGTCTGTATCCGTTTGTGAACAAAACTAAAAAATACCCACTGGGGCACCCCCGAATAATTTATTACAACTTTGGAGATTTAAAACTGTATTTCGGTTTAGCGAAGGTGAAAGTTTACCCACCCAGACGTTTGTACTTTCCAGTTCCTCCAACCAAAATTGACTGTTTTTCACACTGTGTCGTACGTGTGCTGAAACAAAACAGACCACTCCCTGCGAGCACAGTGATGAAGATCGCGCCTTGACTGGTGTCTGGTGCACCCCTGAATTGCAGATGGTCTTAGATCTGGGGTATAGAGTGTGTAAAATTTACTAAATTTGGCATTTCGAAAAGGCCTCACACGATCTTTTTTCCCCGACTACATCAAACTGCATCTGAAAGGGAAATAGGTAGCTTCGGGGTTTCCAGAGTGGTGTACAGATGTCGCGAAACAACAAAGATATATCAGCGAATATTATGAAAAAGAGGGTGTCCGGCTGGACCCCGGCAACATTAAAAAGAATCCGGCCAAAAGACAGCTTTCAAAAATTGCCAGTTTGTGGGGCAAGTATGGGCAAAGAGACAATTTACCACAGACCACCATTGTGAGAAACCCCGATGAATTGTTCAGGTACTTATTTACGGCATATCATGAGGTGTCAGCCTGCGAGTTTATCGATGAAGACACAGCCTGTGTTACGTGGAAACACACTAAACACCACTATACGGGCCATTCAAACACTAACATTTTCATCGCTAGCTTTACATCAGCCTATGCCCGCTTGGAGTTATACATCCTGCTAAATGCTTTGCAAGGCCGCTCTCTGTACCACGACACAGATTCCGTTATCTTTGTGAGCCAGGAGGGTGAGTGGAATCCGGGGCTGGGTGACTATTTGGGTGAGCTGACCAGCGAATTCGATGCTGGACAACACATCACCGAGTTTGTGTCAACAGGACCCAAGTCATACGGGTACAAGCTGTCTGGTGGGAAAGCCTGTTTAAAGGTGAAAGGCATTACACTCAATGTGAACAATTGTGAAAAAGTTAACTTTGAGAGTTTGCGGGACTTGGTTTTTGACTATGGTGTTAACCCTTATGCAGAGTGCCGGGAATTTAAACACATTTCTATTCAACAGCCGATGATCGTGCGTGTTAAAAAGGATTGGCGCAGTGAGACCCGGACCTTAATGAAAACCCAGAAGGTGGTGTACGACAAGCGGGTGGTGCAAGAAAATTTGACATCGTTGCCCTACGGATATTAACACGATGGATGTTGGGTTAAAACACACTTTTTCATGCATTTTGTCCAGACCCTCGAATTGCGGTAAAAGTTATTTTATAAAATAACTCCTGGAGAACGGTGATACCATTATGACTCGTAAACCCGAAAACATAGTCTGGTGTTACAGCTGCTGGCAACCTCTATACGCTGAGTTGCTTGTGAAATTTCCATACATTCAGTTTATAGAAGGGCTACCGACGTTCTTTTCCGACGACCAGCTACTGCCACCGGATAGAGTAAATTTGATTATAGTTGATGATTTGATGGAGTCTGCGTGTGAAAATAATGAGATAGAAAAACCTTTTACCAAATACGTACACCACCGAAACCTCAGCATCATGTATATCGTCCAAAATGTGTTTTGTCAAGGCCGGAAAAGTAGAAGCATAGCGTTAAATACAAAGTACATGGTGCTGTTTAAAAACCCTAGAGATAAACTACAGATTACAACCCTGTCCTGGCAGATGTACCCCGGTAAAGCGTTCGATGACGCTACTAAAAAACCTTTCGGTTACTTGTTGGTGGATTTAAATGCCGACACCCCAGATGACTATCGCTTGTGAACAGGTCTTTTCCCCCCAGATGAACCCGCGGCTTATGTATTTAAAGAATCTAAAAGTCGGTGATCTCGCAACCATAGACTCAGTAGAAAAAACACGTTCGGGCCGTCGTCATGTCTTCACGCGTTCTGAGAAACCTGACACTTACGTTTTCTGGTAAAAGCCAGCCCCAGTCACCGGAAAGCTATTCTCTGTGGGGCTTCAGATGATCTTGTACAGGCAATAGCTAAGCCTGCTAAGCAGTTTGGGACCCTGAAGAGAACGCATAAGCTTTTAAAGACTTTTAGTCAAAAGGGTCTTTCTCTTAATGGAAAGAGACTCTTGGTGAACCAGTCCGGCACTTTTATCGGGACACTGTTGAGTATTGCAGTACCATTGATTACGGAGCTTCTACAACACCGATAATGGACCACACTGAAAAAAAATGTACCTTGTACCTCAGAAACAGCTCGATCGACTCCAAGACCGGTCCGGCAACGAAAGCGATGTGAGAAAAATAACAACCTGCAGGTTGGATGACGAAATGAGAGACATTTTTCAGAACTCGCATCTGCCTGAATATGAAAAAGTGAAATTGTATAGTCAGGTGTTACAACGGTATTTGACGCCAGGAGGTTTCTGAAGAGGGGACTTTAACTGTTGTACTACCCGAAAATGCACCCGCCGATCTATTACACGCGTTACCACAACAGCCGTCATCGACCGACAGCGCGTCTCAGTGGTTCCAGAGAAATGCCGAGATATTGTTAAAGACTATGGCACGCAATAAACAATTAATAGCCTGGAATTAAAAAGGAAAATTTGTGTACAAGGGGGCACCCGTTGAGGGCTCTCACATGATTGATCTTGTCAGAGCTCTCACACAACAGCAATCAGTTGCGGCCGGTAAGAAGCTAAAAGGTTGGGATGTGTTCACAGGGGTTGGGATATGTTCACAATCAATGTACCAGGCACCTTGCTAGCCAACGCTGGTAACCGAGAGCTACTTGAAAAACTCAAATCTGCCCCACTGTGGTGTGCAGCGTCTGTCAAAACTTTAAAACCCCATGTCCCGCCCCCTTTTCAACCAATGGTGTGTTGTTATAGGGCGGATGTCCCGCCTTCCCCCACCGAGCAGTAGTGTGATAGAGAGGTTTATCAGAACTATTAAAACAAAAATGTGGAGGTACCTGACACACAAAAACACTTCGATATATTGCCGATCTGTCTGATCTTATTTACTTTTATAATCATAGTTACCACACGACTATTAAACGAACCCCGGCTTCTGTTACGACTGACAACTCCCTTGAGATGTGGAGAACTGTCTATGGCGAACACTTTAAGCGAAAACCGTCAAAGTTTTCATTTAATGTGGTGATCATGTGCGGGTGTCCAAAATAAAGGGAGTGTTTGAGAAGGGGTATGAACAGACCTTCACAGATGAAATTTTCAGTGTCAAAGAGCGGACCCCGGCTCTGAAACCCTATTACAAACTGCAGGACTATGCAGGCGATGACATTAAGGGCTCCTTCTACGCGGGAGAGCTACAGAAGATAAACCCCACTGCTGAAAGCGTCTATCGCATCCAAAAGATTTTAACAGCCAGGGAGCGTGGTAAAAACAAACAGCTTTTGGTAAAGTGGCGAGGCTGGAGCGATAAATTCAATAGTTGGGTGAAGGCTTCCGAGGTCAGAGACATATAGAGGTACTGAAAAATGAACCCCAATGGCTTCAATGTTACGCTGGCCAGTAATTCATCCTCAAAAATGTTTCCAAAGAACACCAGCACGTACTTCACAGAGTATCTAGCAAAGGCGATTGACCTGGACAGGAACTGGGAAGTGGGTCTGGACGAGCTGCACTATCCGCATACGCTAAACACGTTTGATCAAGATGAAGATTTTCTGTTTGTCAGCAATGAGACTATATGGACACGTACCTTACCTGGAGGGTACTACTGCAACATCGATCAGCTCATGCATGAAATGAAACGTGCTGCGGAAAAATCCAAGTTTTAATAGTTCTGTTAAAACTCTCTATGACACTTACCTTCACATCGCTGGCCGTAACGAAATGTTCAATATTCTCACATTTGAGAAAATTTTGGAAGGTCCTGTTAAGAAATTCTTTTCCCTCGTCCATTTGTAGCTTTTTAGGAGTACGACCCTCTTGAAGTATATTTCGGAAAGCGCTTGTCACGCCCCCTCCAGACTTTTCAGTGGCATGGCCCAGGCATATTTAGACAACATGTCCATATGTGATAAGATGTAACAGGAACCATCGTTGAACTCACTGTAGTCTCTCATGTCCACCAAGTCGGCCTGCCACTGCCAGTCCATTTCGGGTACCAGCGTCCTGTTTCTCTTAAAGCTCAGGTGCGCCGGCTTGTGCAGCGTATAAGCCAGCTGGCCAGACAACCAGTCTGATACCCGGCCGCGACTGGCGCTCACACCCCGGGAACTCGTGGCTCTCGCCAGACTTCCCACGTCACCGTAACTCCCCAATTCCCTAGGGTTATAATAGAGCGCGCTCAACCCCGCGGCAGATATGATCGCCTTCCAACCCTCGTCGCTAATACGTGCTTTCATACACTTATTTATAAATCATTAGCTCCGGTGGAGGGCGGGACATCCGACCATAGCAACACACCATTGGTTGAAAAGGGGGCGGAACATCCGTCAACCACGGCCTCCCATTGGCTGAAATGGGGGGCATGGTACCTGTCAAAATGTTTGACGAAAGGTGTCGCTTTATACTACTTACTGGTCTTACTGAATATTATTTTGATTAAAAATAGTACTTTAATAAGCAATAAATGGCACCTAAAATAGTTTGAAGGTGAAGATCACTTAAAATCAACTACAAATGTGGGAACTTAAAATTTGTAAGATTATAAATTGCATGTAGCACATTAGCAACACTACAGTAATGCTAATATAACAATAGTGTAAGAAAATCCTGATCCAATTCCTTTCAAATGTTAATACAAAATGTGAATTATTTCAGAGTTTCAGAAGTGGGTATTGGGTCTCCTGATAGAGTTCAGAGATGAACTGAGGCGTGTGGGAAGGTGTACAGAACTGTTGGACTCCCAGTTCCACATCAAGAAGCTAAGCACAATGGATGAGTTCTGTACACACAAGCGAGTCTTTGCTGCTGGTATAATATTACTGTATATTCTCTCTGTGGTGTAGAAAATATTCACTAGTATTCTAGGTTACAGATGGGTCAAAATTTCACAGCCAACATCTGATTAATAGGATCCATCTCTGGCATAATTTCTTATTTTTAGTTTATAATGTATAATATTACTTATCTTTTAATGCCAAAATAAAGTGTTTTACATAATGTTCTATGTTCTAAAATGTTACTACAATTTAACTTTGAAATATGGTCACTTTGTATTCTAAGACTGAGCAAATACTGCAGAAAAGTGCAGTTAATATGTGAAAATGTGTTCGTTCCATTGAGTGGTCATGGGTTATGTGTATGTCTGATTAGTTGATTAATGAAGATCCAATAGTAAAAAAAGCTTCTAATATTGTTTCAAATATAATATTATTTCCAAATAAACCAACTTCGGAGAGTAGGTGGCAGTGATGTCAGAGGGAGTGTGTTCACAATGTTGTCAAGGTATTGCTTATTGATTTTTAAGATGTTTTTACGTTACATTTGTACTTTGATCAAGTTAAAATATCCACAAAATTTAGTTTATAGATATTTATAGAAGAGATAATCATTATTTATTTGAGTACTAATATTATAAAATTTTCTTCTAGCTGCAGTGCTGAAGTCCCACCCAACAACAACAAAAAAAGAAATAAAGGAGCACACAATGCTTTGTTTGAAGATTGCATATGCAAGGCAGGGGGCCTGGAAGTCTGGACGCTGAAAATGATAAGTTGCTGGTTTTAACTGTTAGGAAAATTCTAGAGGTCTTTGCAAATGGTGAACAGCAAAAGTTGGTCTTAACTTCACATTGTAATAATATTTTCTTAGAAATATAGAAGTTATAAGCTTCAAAATTTACATTTGAATTGAAATGTGTTTTTGAGTTAAATATTAGCATGTTCAGGTAATTAGTTTGTGTTTGTCTTTACTATATATATTGCCATGTTACAATAATTTGTAGCTAAAGTTTACTAGTTGTGTTTTTTTATAATTAGCCATATGTTGATTACAATATTGTATATAATGTATAATTTGAACTACATATTTTTCAGGTGTGAATGATTGTATATTTTCAGAATAAATTTCTAAACCAAATCATTGGCTTGATTTACTAGTTTCTATGCCTATAAAATCTATCTTTGATGTATAATAGACCTTTAAACATATGTACAATAGTCCTCTAAAGTTATCCGTATAATAGAACTCCAACCATTTATGTATAATGAACATATAATCTTAGATGTATAATTGACATATAACGATATATTAGAATTTCTTTCTAGACGAATTACGGACCACATTTATATGTATAAGGTATGTGTTTAATAGAAGTATATTCTACATCTTTTGCCCACTGGGCCAATTGTAATAATGGCATATTGTAAGTGGATTGTAACTTCAAATTGATCATTCCTGAGCTTTATAACTGTGTATCATTTCTTTTAACCTTATTTTAATATTTTTTAATTATTTTTGCATTTTACAGAACTTTTTAAATATATTGTGAGCATTTTAGCATAATTTTAAAATAGGACTATCAATGCTCCTGACTTTTAAACCTGTATTTCTTCTGACATTAATCTCTCCACCTGCAGATGAGGAGGGAGGTATTTGATTTTAAATTGGTTGATTTGGGGGGGAAATGTACATGAATTTCCTTGTGTGTATCACCAGTGGGAAACTTGGCATTTTTGGATGAATTGCAATCTATACTGCAAGGCCTTCAGACTGATATAGTAATGACTGGAGATTTAAATAACACATTTGATACATCACACAGGAACAGTATAACATCTAAAATGGCAGAACCCTCTAAATCACTGAAAAAATTCAGGCACATTCATAATCTATAAGATGTTTGGTGGTTACTGTGTCCTGCTACCCTTTCATATTTTTTAGTGTGCACGAATCTGTCCCTCTTCTTTTACTAGTTTTTAAGGAATATTCTGAAATCTCTGATTACAAGATCAAGCCAGAAAAAAATGATGACAATTAGTAGGAAGAAAGATTCAGTAGAATGTATTGAAAATGTCTCAGGATGGTCAGGAGGCGCGCTGCGAGAATGTCCTGCCCTTGGGAGCCTTTCTGCTCCTGGGCTGTCCTTCCCTGGAATTCTTTAGAATAGTCTCGCACCCCTGGAATTCTCCT
Source organism: Atractosteus spatula (assembly GCF_055471065.1). Lineage (NCBI taxonomy): Eukaryota > Metazoa > Chordata > Actinopteri > Semionotiformes > Lepisosteidae > Atractosteus > Atractosteus spatula. The sequence goes on along the minus strand of NW_028296629.1, from coordinate 628,136 downwards.
TAGGAATTCTCCTTCTGGGAGCTCTGTGTTGCCTGTTTTTACCTGGAGGAACTTCAGCTCGTTCATTGGCTGAAAGTTCCATGGGCATCAGAATTCCACGTGGGTTACTCGGCCCTACCAGTCCCTGATTGGTTGATCAAGGTGAGATATGAGTCACTTACTCCTGACACTTAGGAATGCAGTCCAGATGTCCATCTGGCACACCCTAGACAGATAGGCGCCAATGGATGACCATTGATCATGATAGCCAGGCTTAGCTAAGTGCATCCCCATTTGGGAGCTGTCCCTTATCAAAAGAAAACATCTTTAAATCAGCCTGCATGAATAGCTTCTCTGTGGCTGCACCACAGAGATGAAGAGAGAGATGGGGCCTTACTTGGGAAAGCACAGCAACACTTAATTCTGTCTTATTAACAAGCATTGCCGCTACAATTAGTAGGAAGAAAGATACAATGTATTGAAAATGTAATATGTTTTAAAGGATTAAAGGGAAAAGAAATACTTTATCTACGCAAACTAATTCAACTGAGCTCCTCTAAACAATATAGCCTGAAGAATTGCCAAAGCACAATGTATCAATTTGGGTGACACTGGGGGAAAAGGATCACAACATTGAGAACCACAAGGCTTATTTTCAACAGCAAACTTTGTGCTTGAAAATATTTGACAAAAAAAGGAATATTACATGCACGGAAACCAATATTTACCACTAGGGTAGAATGCAGCATAGAACAGTTGATTGAATGTTAGTGTAACTCTATAGTGCATCACAGAGGTCAGTCTCTTCCCCCTCATTATGCAGGCTGACTTGTTCACAGTGAACTGTCCTCCAGCGATAGTCAGCTGTAATCACCGACGCAGACATGATGTTAATACTCTGACAGCACCTTGGCTGATTTTGTTAAAGTGTTTTCCCCCTGGTTATAAAACGTTTCAAAATTCTGACACTGAGGTGTGAGACACAATGTAACAGGCTCTCATAATCCTGAAGTACAATAAATTTTATTGTATTGTTTTTTAAATTTGATCCTGTGAACATTGCATGTCCCTCCTTCCTCATTACCAAAACATCTCAATGTCACCAACAGTATGTACATTTGTTATTACAACACTTCACTGTTGCATTTCTGAGTTGTGACATTGTGAACATGGCATGTTAAAGTATATAGAATATCTAGATCAGAACAGGCTAAATGCAATTCATAGTGATTTATCATTTTCTTATTTTCTAAATGAAAAAAAAAAATTCAGTGATTATGACACTTCGGTATGATATAAAATATGCTTCAATGACAGAATAAATAATCATGGAAAAAATACCCACAGTGGTATTCATATTTGTGATTATAGGAATGTTAAATATCAGGTGAGTAGCTGCGTCAGCATGCGTAGGCTGCAAAGGAACAAGTAAAGGACTATTCCTGCTGAAAAGAGAAGAAAAGAATCACAACATTTCGGCTGTGGAGCCTTCTTCAGGTGTGAGAAAGACAGGGCAGTAAGCAAAGATAATTTTCTTTTTATCTTTGCTGACTACAGTTTATCTTTGATGACAACATCAAAGACATTAGTAATTTTTACTGCTAACAGCTCCACATCAACTTCATTTAATATATAACCTCATCAGATCTCTCAACTCCCAACTCTTCCAGTTTCTCACTTCAGAGAAGGATAAAACATTCAATCATCCTCTACAGAGAAAAACCATCAACACCCCTACCACCTCCACCAATCCTAACCTTGTTGTTACTATACCCTCTGACCTTTCCCTTTCAACCCTTTGCATCCTCAGCTAACATATTTTAAAATTACAATAGACTATATAGTATTTATGTTTAAATTTAAGGTAAATATGTCAAAATATCAAAATCCAACTGCACAGTGCTATCGTAACAATGCTTGTCAAGTTCTCAAACAAACCTGCATTGTATTTTTAAAATATTTCAGCAGAGGATTCAACTGGAGTATAAATGACGATTCGACGATCATTTTTCTTGGGTGAATATGGTTTTCTGGGGAGTTACGATGTTGGGCATTATTGGACATTTCCTGGTGATCCTGACACGTGTTAAACACTCGCATTTGTTGCAAATATTAAAATGGCTATGGTTTCGCTGAGAAATCCAATCGACCGAAGACAATATTTACATCGCCAAAGAAACTCGTCCCTGGGTGGAATCGAACCACCAACCTTTCGGTTAACAACCGAATGCGCTAACCGATTGCGCCACAGAGACTGACTTGGAGGTTGTTCTCTCGAATCACAAATTCCCGGTTAAAAAAAAAATCTCTAACCGTATATTTTGCCAGCCGGTAATATTTCTTCTGCACTGATAACCAAGAATTGGATTTCATTTTCCGCAAGCTGTGTGAATTTCATCAAAAATAAGTTTTCCAGAAAGGAAATGAACACATGCATTTAACGAAAACAAGCCCTTTGTGAGTGCCCAAAATGGTACGTTCTGTACTACAAGAAAGGAAGAAAGACACGGCTGGGATTTGAATTTCGTTTTTTTTGTTTAATAAAGAGGCGCTTTAACCAACTAAGCTACGGTGACAGGACAGCCATCACCTTTTACAGCCACTTGGACACACCGCTCTGAGACATCTGCGTTCAGTAAGCGCTGAACCTGCTCTCAGAGCAAATTGCCTCCTTTACATAGCAGCCCCGACACTGAGAAACGAAGAGAACTGGCTTTAATCTGGCATTTTTCATGTCCAATGCGTTTGACATCTCCCAAGGGCGACAGAGTTCTTTTGCGACACTATTTCTTCTTCTTTTTTCTTTCTGTAAGCTTTGATAAAAACGAAAAATCGTGCAAGGGAAAAATGTACTTTTTTTCATAGAGAAAACGTGCACCAGGAAATGTGATGAGAAGAAATGATTTAACATGATACGTGACCTAATTTGTCGGAGCAAATGCTCACCCAGCAAGGTCTGGAGAGGTTGGAGAGTCTGGTGGATGTGATAATTATACGGTGTTGTGGAAGAAAACAGTCTTTCTCTGAATTCTCAATCAATCGGAATTTCAGTGCGAAACATAAAACCCTTGTCATATTTAAAGAGATTATATTTTAAAACTCATAAAAATCAGAAAACACATGTTTCTCACTTTGAAATTTTAAACGGAGCGGTGCATTACTAGTAGCGGCGCTGAGCACACTATGGGGGAATTCAGGTTATGTGAAATGTCAGCGGTTTAGTAAATAACGCGTCTGATTTCGGATCATAAGATTGTAGGTTCGACTTCTACCTGGCTCGTGTAAATGTTATTCAAGCTCCTCAGTAATAGATGTCTATTATGTAATGAACCGCACCTGAAAGCAAACGTTGGGTCTGTTTCCTTTGTTTTCCAGCATGAAATAGCAAATCGTTACAAAAAGCACCTGCTAATGTCCAATAGCGTTTTTTTTTTTCAAATTACATTTTCAGGCTTCAGACACTTTTTTAATAAAACAAAAGTGTCCGGAAACTCATTTACTTTCAGGTTTGCTTGAACCTGTATTAAAAAAAAGTTATCTGAAACTTCCGGGATTCCATTCTCTGATGCAGCTGTCTCTAAAGTTGGACGTGATGTTTAGCAGATGTGAACGGTGCCTTTTCTCTTGTGTTCAAGGCTATTCGCTGTGTGAGCTCCACACTGCGTGTCCTGTACTGCTCTATTTTGTTTAGATTATCTATGTGGTGTACAGATAGAACTCAACTGCATGGTGTGAATTCCGTGTTCAGGACCAGCAGAACCTGAAAAACCAATAGCTGACACGCAGCTTTCTGGTCTGGAATCAGACGCGCTACCGTTGCGCCACGAGGTTATACCTGTCAGCGCCTTTGAATTCCCCAAAGGAGACAAATCAGCTTCACAAAAAAAAATCCGTTAAGAGCGCCGCTCTTCCGAAGAGACTCTTCTTCCCAGACCACATTTTATTCTTCCTGCGCAACTCTTGTGCAGGTGTTGTTCTCAATTACAGATCCAGGAACACCTATTTTTTTAAATTAAGTACCCCATGGTGCAACGGTAGCACGTCTGACCGCAGTCTTCACCTTAAAGTTCAATTCCCCAAGCCTTTTGACCTTATATGTCCATCCCTTCTCGTCAAAACGCGTATTTTCACAGGGTACCCTTCAGAAACCGCAGTATAGAATGAAAAAACTCCAGTAGATCTCGGCCGCTGTTGGTGATTTTCATTTAAAAATAAATGAATCTCTGGAAATTTTACGGAGTGTATCACTTTCACCGAGACCGAGAAGTGTTAAGCTGTACATGAGTCTTTGTGGTTCGGTTGTTAACCAAAAGGGTGGTGGTTTGAGCCCTCCCAGGGACGCTATGAGCCTTTTAATGTACACACCCGTCTCACTTTATCTCCACGGCCGGTCTTGTACCGCAATCAAATACAGAGCCCGTAGGAGGCAGTAAGCCCGCGTATATAGCTCACTGTGTATATAATGAAGAAGCAGAGATTAGTTTCTCATCTGCGCGTTACAGAGCCTTACGCAACTCGTACTGTACGAACAGCTAGAGTTTGATCCCGGCACCGGTTATTAGTTGAAAGGCCATTGTAAATGACGTGTAAGAGATTTATAGATAGATACTTTATTGATCCCGTGAGGGAAATTAATAAAGCTTATCCAGCTGGCTTTTATGTTTCACACTAAATTGCGATCTTGAAACCAAAATAATTAGAAATATGGAACACAACCGTTGTTCCCCAAGAAGGAAAGCTGTTTAACACTGTCGTCACTCTTTTTTATTTAACCCAGATTGTGAAGACAACTCTGCCCTATCAAAGGAAAATGTTGCACAAAAGTTGGAAAGCACACTCTGAATCCATCTGTACTGTATACTTGATTTCCGCGATCCGTTCAAGGCTGCTTGGTGCTTCGCAAGCGAGTCATTTCAGGGAAGAAACTCAGTTTAGAGAACTACTGGTGCATTTTCACTCATTGAATTTGATCTTTGTACTCTCTTTTCATTCTCAGCTATAATATTTCAAAATTACAGTTCGGATTTGTTGGAAAACTTCACAGGCATTATTAAGTTAGGACTGTACAATTGTATTTTAATATCTTGGTATATTTACCTTCATTTTAATATGGATGTAACCATAAATGTTGTACTTTTGTCGTACTTTTTAAAACATTTTAACTGAGGACGCACGACGACTATTATACCTTGTGATACATGCAAGACATCTGTAAACGAAGATGTAATTACAGTCAAATTGGCAATTATTTCTATATGTCGATGATAAGTTGAAGGATTTGAAGAAACTATATATTATTCCTCGATATCGATGATCAGTTGAAGGATTTGAAGAAACAGCAGTGATAGCAGGTGATTTTGGTTTTGAACCCATCTTTACACCTCAATAATCCATTTGTCCTCGAAAAAAGAAAAGACAGGCATGTTTTGAGTCTCATAATGATCATCTTCTCGATCCAAAGAAACGTATAAATTTGATTCCTTCCGTAGTATTTTGGATTTTCTTACAATGATCTCACGAAGTATTGCCAGGATCTATATCTAGCGTTCGGTACCGATAAAACTGCTGATATTGATTGAGTAGAAATCTATGATGTATTGACAACTTTATCTGAAGCGAGAAGTCCTAGAACGCTGCCTATGATGTGTTAGGATTCATACCAAGATATACTTTTTGTTTTCAACCCAAAATGCTGCTAATGCATTACACATTATATGAACATTTCCAGTTTTGGTACCTTCTCTGCGCGATTTTTCAAAACTGAAACTAATTACAAAATTACTTAAGATCAACCATGACAAAAACATATAAATCAGGACTAATATTAATATCAACTGATGTTACTACAGAAAAAAACTACAGTTAAAATTTAACTGAAATATTAATAAGACTATGCAAGCCTAAAAAGTAGAACAATTCAATTTATATAACTTTTTTTTTTGAGAAATGGCCTCACACACCGGAAGACACTAACGTTTCTCTTCGTTAGAGTATGTGAATAACAGTTTAACCCAAAATGTTTGGAGTCCAGAGGGAGGACTCGCTCGCTGAATGATCTCTCAAGAAATCCCTGGTGAGATTCAACAGGTGTTTTCTTCAACAGCCACTAAAAGTCTGATGACCTTCTCTGGATTTTCTGAATATGACATTAAATTAGTTCAAATCATTTGGTAGTTAACAGAACGAAATGCTTTGGAGGTACATTTAAAACAGCAGAGCAACACTGTAGCACTTCGTGTGTGACTGAAATTAATTGTGTAAACCTGTCTCTCTATGAACACGAGCAAAGAGTTCTCACTCCACAGAAGACTGTGATGTGAGCACAGTAATATAAAACACCTGGAGATGCCGGGGATTGAACCCGGGACCTCATACATGCGAAGCATGCGCTCTACGACTGAGCTACATCCCCTAGGGTGCTGATGGTGGAACTGACGTAAACATGTTCATATGTTCACTGAACACAATCCACCCTTCACGAAGAATGCCTGCAGTTTCCCACTTTCGCGTTTCTTCTACTACAAAGTAAATTAATGGGAATGAAGAAATAAGGAAGGGAAAATAATCGCATCGAAGCTTCCAGAGACTAGGCAAAATGAATAATTTATTTTTATATCCAGTCACATGGGCGACGGTGGTTGATTCTTCAACGGGGGGGTGCGTTTTTCTACCTCCTTACTCGATTGTCTTTCAATTATGTTTTCTTTGAAACCTTTTTGCATCTTTTAAGTGCTTGCGATTAAATTACGCATAGAAAAACACCAGTACAGTTGATGTTCATGGACCGATGCACACAACTCCAGTGATAAAGCCCTGTTTGTAAATATTTTAAAAGAACGTTAAAGGGCGAAACAACGCTCCAACCACGTGAATGGTAACAAGAAGGATCGTGTTCTTATTTAATATGTGCTTTTGAATTGCCTTGTCAATACACACAGGCTTTAGAGATGGACAAATAATTTACAGTGGTGTTTGTAAACAAAGATGGAACATGTTATTTCTATACCAGGAAGAAAGGAGCAGACTCTTAAACTTTAAGAGACAGAAACAACACCTCATCACAGCTAACACTAATTAAAATGACATCACAACAGAAGAGTGAAGCCTTGAGTGAATCAAATTAGTTTTTGTTGGTCGTCTGTGTCTTCATAACTTTGTAGGTGAGAGAGAGGATTGCGAAAATGTGCAGGTGCTTCTCAGAAGTGCGTTGGTGGTATAGGTTCCTTCAAATAACTGAGCCAAGTGCATCCCCAAATCTTTTCAAGATGATCTGTGATCCGGTAACACATCTCCTGAAACTAACATTCGAGGTAGGAAGCATGCTCTTAAACACCAAAACACTCAAAAAGGAAGAAGCAGATCTCTGTACACAAGACGGTAGTGCGATATTAGAATTTCTGAGTTTTTGACGGATTCAGGCTCCTTCTCAGAGGTCCTTGCTCGCCAAATAACTTTGCATCTGAGGAAGAGCACCACGGAAAAAAACCCAACTCAACAAGCGAGCGCGTTGGTTGCTCTTGCTCTTAATGCAAGGAGCTGTTTTTTTTTTCCCCGCAATAATCATTATTAACCAGAAACAGCAGCACAGGTAGGTCGCATTTGTGATTATGTCACTTCTCTGCTTCAGCAAGGTCAATAAAAGACTCTGAAAGTAGTAAAGCAAAACTGAACTCAAAATCATATTAGGAATTCTGAGCGATATCTCCATACAGGTAATCTAATAAGAACGTTGAAATATTTGAATATCATCTCTTTATATATTTCGCTGCTTTTTACCTGGAGTAAAACTATTGGATTGAAGGAATGCTAACCGCTGGGTTAAAATGTATAGTTGTTATTTGGAGAAATCTGTAAACTCGTGATCTTATATGTTTTAAAAGACAGCACAGGAAAAAACGACAGTGCTGATTATTTTCCAGAGATGGAGCACTGATGACCTATCCGAGCTGATTGATAAAGCCCACCCAGTGGATACTCTAGCAGAACGTCAAAGAACATTCACCTTTGTATCCAAGGAAACCACAGGAACAACATCAAGAAGCACAATCAATTCCCCTTTTAAATCTTTCCTGTAAGGTATGCTATGTGAAATCATGAAGTTAATCCTCTGATCTCTTTTGATCACGAACAAAGTATTTCTGATGGAGCGCTATGTTCAAAGATTTAATAAGCTTTACCCCTGCCAACGATTCGGTGTGAAGAAGTAAAAGTTTCACAGGCAAAAGCAGCTTGCCACCACAGCCAATATTAAATGTACTTGCTGGCACACTATCATGTGCATTGGCTCAAAAGTGATCTCGGCAGACGTTTTTTCCCTACATAAAGCTGAAAGTGCCAAAGAGAATTTCTGTTGAGAAAACAAAATATTTTTTTCTGCCTTGGTGTTAAGCTGACAGCCTGTCTTTTAGAAAGTCTATTTCTAAACACCTCGCACAGCCTCTCAACAGACTAACAAGAAGAGCTTTTATTGATTGTATTGCATGTCTTAAAACACTAACATCTGGCAGTGGTGGGATTTGAACACATGCTCCCAGAAAGACTAGAGCCTAAATCCAGCGCCTTAGACCACTTGGCCACACTACTTTCTACCATATCCATCTTCCTCACATTGCTGGCTTGGACTGGGGGGGGCTTCAGCTCTTGTCGTCGGATCTAATGGTATCATGACATGTGGAAGTGACTGCACCTTCATCTTCCGAGATGCTTTCAATACCACAAACACTACTTTCATCGGCACAAACGTAGCAATAACAAAGGAGGTGGAATTCTTCCTTTGTGCTGTTTGTAGGGGCACAACTCTACGGCGATCTACTGACTTGAAGAGCAAAAATCAAAATCCTCTGCTATTACTGTTGCTTTTTTCATAGTTTCTTCAAATCCTTCATTTGAACGTCGATTTTGAAGGATATTGATGATAATACCACATAAATTGTGGTTTTCTTGTGATCGCCAATTTTATTCAAATACCAGCCTTTTTTACAGTTCCTTGCGTGTTTCACAAGGTATAATATCCCCCTCGCATCCTCAGCTAACATATTTTAAAATGACAATAGATTATACAGCATGCATGTTTACATTTATATTAAAATTAAAGTAAATATACCAGAATACATACAGTGCTAACCCAATAATTCTTGTCAGGTTCTCCAACAAATCTGCATTGTTATTTTAACATGTTTCAGCTGAGGGTGCAACAGGAGTATAAATGAATTTTCCCGCCAGCCATTCAAAGACCAATTCCGAATACTTTTCAAAAATCTGCCTGCATGTTTGTTTATTGTCATTTAATTTGGAAAAAGTTCAATATTGATCACAACTAAAGAAAATAATGATCTCCAACCAAAAAGTGATAAAGATGTGAATTGCTCTTGAATCAGAGCTGGGTGACACTGGCTTCTGTTTTGATATGGTTGTACGAGAAACAAGAGGAATTACCAATCTCCTACAGAACATGAGTTGAACCAGGAGTGAGACATTTCGTATACTAATGCATATGTCAACGCCTGACCTACATCGTAAAACTAAATTAAAAACTAACATTAAGTTGTCAGAGACATTCATTTATTTACAAACAAGAGACAGACCAAGTAATAATTCTACATTAGTTCAGGTGGGTTAACCTGAACTAACAAACCTATTAATAATTCTACATTAACGTGTCCTACACTGCTCAGACTAATTGAAATGGTCTGATTCAGAGCCTGTGCAGTTCGTGCTGATTACAACAACGCCAGTTCTGAACCCTCATCACCAAACTGAGCGCAAGTTCAGCTGTTCTCCAGCTTTGTTACGCATGGTTTTTCATTGCAATTGAGTTCAGAGCAGGAGCTGATCTCCCGACAGTACAGTGTTAAGTTGTCTGCAGCCTCATGCGAATTTCGACAACTTATCCAAAGTGTTTTCTATAGCTTTCAGGTGCAGTTCATTTATATAAAAGAATGTAAGTGGTATAAACGCAACGAGCCAGCCGGCAGTCGAACCTATAATTTTCTGACGCGAGGCCTGACGCGTTATTCATTACGCCACTAACGCTGATATTGTAGTGCTAAAAAAACACGTTTTCTACATTTTTGTCTGTTTAAAAATCACTCTAAAAAAGACAAAGGGTTTGTGTGTCGCGCTAAAATTCCGCTTCATTTCGAATGCAAATAAAAACCGTTTTGTTCCAAGAAATCATACATTTGTCACATCCTTCATACTATACTTCTCTCTTGTATTAATAAAGCATTTTGATTTAAACTGAACAATATATGAAAGGTTTCATCTATACACTTACACATAATAAGTATACGAATACGTACTCGGAAGAATCCGCAGCTCAGGTATTAGAGAGATTTAAAATCGGATCGGAGGATTTAGAGTCCAGACTGCGAACCGACAGCTGACACAGGTCTTTTATGGAACCGTTTTGATTTTCTCTCCTTTGTCCCCGTGGCGTCATTGTCCTGCTCGCAGCCGAGCCAGACACACGTGTGGTTTCTGTCGCTGGGCGCACACCCTGCGGTCCATGTGGGTCCTAATACCCCAGTACAATGACGGGAACACTAAACTGTAAACAGGTGCCGTCCTTCGGCTGAGACGTAAAACCGAGGTCCTGACTCTCTATGATCATTCAAGAGAATGGTGGTGGTGGAGGGGAGTCCCCATTACCTGTAAAGCGCATTGAGTGGAGTATCCAAAACAGCGCTATATAAGTGTAAACAATGATGATGATGATTATTATTATTATGATGATGTAAAATGCAATAAAAAATGGAAAAAATATCAAACTTTGATTCAAAATAGATTAATGTAAAAACTGATAAAGCTAATGCTTTTTTCAGGGCTATATCTACTTTTTTTTAAAAAAGCGAAGTCTGTCGCGATTGTTAAAGTTAGAGAAGGTGTACCAGCGGGTGCCTTCATATCGCGAGCGTCAGCCTCGCCCGTAGCTGCGAGAAGGTTAAAAGCGCACAAGTGATCTGTCTTTCGTCAAAGTAATTGCCGGAGCAGTAAGACGCAGAGCACCATCCAGCAGCTGTAGACGATGTTCGGGGAAGAGCTAATTCTGTTTTTAGCACAGGGAGTGAGAATGAGCTCAGTCCAGCTCCCAGCACAATCCATCCTGGTTTGGTTAAAGTGCGTCTGAGGCTCTTTGGATCGTAACGTAAAAAAAAACAATTGCTCACATCGTGTGACTTCCACGACAGGAAGGAAAGGTATCACTTAAAAAAATCAGAACTGAAGATTTGGATCCTGGGCCTCAATTTGATCAAATTATTAAAATGATAATTATCAAAATATCAGACTGTGTTTCTGCAACATTTCGTGCACAGTACGCCATTTTAATCTAAAACAGTCACAACGAGGGCTTTACACGCAGTGTGGGATATTTTCCCCTTTTATATTTTTGCCACTTTATATCGAACCTGTTATACTCCCAGAAGTGCACAGTAGCTTGTACTTAATAAAAATGTACAATTCACCACTGGTATAAACAGATGTGTGCCGTGTTTGCCTTTGTAAGCATTTGTTTAAAAAATAAGTTCACAATACGATAAAAACACAGAAAGCACAAACTTTATAATACAACGATACAAAATCAATACCAAATCATTATGCCAATTAAGTACCTATCATTTGAAAACAGAGAACACCTTTATATCTACAAAAAACTTGACATTTGTATGTATTTTTGAATTTCAAAGCAGACAGTGTAGTCCCTCAATTCAAAGATCAGATCTTAGCCAAAACAGGACAATCAGACGTGGGCTGAATTCGGAACAGGAGCCTCTGCTTCGTCGTTTATTGAGCTTTTGATCAATGTCTGAATGAAACAGATTCGCTTTTTTAACTCTTTGGTTAAAGTACACAAAAGGAACCTTTCTTCGAGCCGGAATCAAACCACCGACTTAAGGATTCCCCGCTGATTCCACTGCACTTCTCCGCTATACCAACTAAGCTACCGAAAGGATATCGGATATTGCTCTCAGGCACATACTGCCCAATGAAGTGAAATGCTCCGGATGATTTAAATCCCACTTCGACATCATGTTTCCAGCTCGTTTCCTTAGTCTTGTTTACCTTGAATTTAAGCCACGAACCAGGATTCTACTGTACAAACTTCCAGCGATATTACAAAATGTTTGATGGGGCATCAATCATTCCAGGCGGAAATTGACTCATTTTTTTCTCGAGGGATCATATTAAACATTTCATTAGTATCGAGAGGAGAATCACCATGAGACACAAAACAAACAGTTTCTTTCTGTCTTTATTAGAAAGTAGCGTTTGTACTACATTAATAATATTTTCGTGGAAATAAAGAAGTTGTACATTTTAAAATTTATATTTGAATCGAAATGTGGTTTTGAGTTAAATATTAGCGTGTTCATGTAATTAGTTTGTTTGTCATTACTATATATATATTGCCATTTTACTAGAATTTGTAACTGTAGTTCACTAGTTGTGTTTTTTATGATGATGAGACATTTGTTTATTACAATATTGTATAGAATGTATAATTTGAACTACATATTTTTCAGGTGTGAATAATTGTACATTTTAAGAATAAATTTCTAAAACAACTCATTGGCTTTATTTACTAGTTTCTACACCTATAAAAATCTTTCTTTGATGTATAATATACCTTTAACTATATATGTATAATAGTCCTCTAAATTCATCCGTATAATAGAACTCCAACCATTTATGTATAATAAACATATAATCATAGATGTCTAATTGACGGATAACGATATACGTATATTAGAATTTCATTCTAGACCAGTTACGGAGCACATTTACACGTCTAAGGTATGCGTTTGATAGTCGTATATTCTACATCTTTTGCCCACTGGGATGTGCCGATTTTAACTTAGCAAACCAAGATACACATTTTCTAATGCAGCCTTAATTACAAGACTGTTTCTCGAAAGCGTGTTATGTAAAAAAAGAGAAAAACGAAAATATATGGATGACAATCATTCAAAGCTGAAGATTTTACTTTTGAAAAACTGACATTTTATGTATGCAGATGCATTCGCTGGTTTTAGAACTTTGCTGTACTTCCTGAATCATTTTCAGTGTTAAAAAGTGGGTGTAGATTATTCTTTCACGCTAGGACGTACATGTGTTTGATTTTCGTTTCACTGATTCTCATTGAATATTTGGGAATTAACGACGAAAGAATCATTTGCCTCGGAAAGCAAAAGGTTTGGTTCTCAACGATATTGAAGACACGCCCATGTAGAGCAGCGTGTGATGATTTGTACTATAAAAGACCAAGTGCTCAAAGTGACGTCTGCGATTACCGTTTAGACTTTTCATCTTGGGCGCACTTTTAGAAAGCAAAGATAGAGCAGTTTTGTTGAATCACTCTACAGTCGCTGTCAGCTGAGTGGCGCAGCGGAAGCGTGCTGGGTCCATAACCCAGCGATCGATGGATCGAAACCATCCTCTGCTGTATACATTTTATGCACGATTGATAAGCACACCATCAGTTTAATGAAGTGCATTAAAACTGATTTTTTCTCTCGTGCGTATGCAAGCTTCACACTTACGGTACTCTTTCATCTTTACCAATAACAGATGCCCAAACGTATCTTTGGTTGTTCTGCGATCCTTCATAGTTTCCTCAATTCCTTCAAATGAACATCCATATCAAAGCAATTATGTACATATATATATTACAATTAAGGTACATATTAAAAATATCAACGCACATTTGTATAATGCTCATTTAATAATGATTGTCAAGGATGGTCAAGTTCTCCAACAAATCTGTGTTCTAATTTTAAAATATTTTTGCTAAGGATACAACGGGTGTATAAATGAATTCTCCCAACAGCAGTTAAAGAAAAATTCCACACGTGAAGATGGTTTTCTTGGACATTGACTTAGGTACTTAATTGTTTACTTGTTGTAGTTCCACACGAGTAAAACACGAAGATTTCCTGCAACATTCAAGAGGGTTTGCAAAGAAATCCCTTCAATTTTTACCAGAGATTATGTTTACATCATCACAATCTGAAGCGCGTCCCTGAGTGCATTTGACCCACCAGCCCTTTGTATAACAGCTGCACAGGGACACATTCCTGTTGCTTTTCACAACTCACATGTTTGTAGTTAAAGAAAATAAAATACTGTCATTTTCCTGCCAGCTGGTAGTATTTCTTCTGCACTGACCAAGAGTAACCAAGAACTTCATTTAATCTTTCGCAGGCTGTAATCTACAGAAAAGGGAGTGAATACATGTACAGTATTAAGCTAAATCAAGCCGACGGAGATGCACTGCTGTTGTTTTTCTCCACTTTTCGTTAAAAGGAGAAAAAATCACTGGCATTTTTTTGCAGCATTTCTTCTGTCCTGATAAGCAAGATTTGTATTTTATCTTTCAGAAGTTGTATGAATTTCTTGAAGTTCAGAAACAACTTGTTACAGAAAAGAAATGAACACTTGCTTCAAAGTAAATCAAGACGTATGTCTCTTTCGCTGTGTGTGCTCTTATCTGTCCATCTCTCTCTCCTCTTCTCTCACTCTGGTAGTCTGTGCAGAGTATCTGAAGGGGATGTAACACCACTTGGCAAAGAAGAAAAATTCTCAGAGGCAGAATAAAAAATCATTATTCTCTTCTCAGTCAGATTCACAGCTTAGACTCACACTCAGACTGAAGCTCAACTCCATAGTGATCTATATCCTGAAAAACCTAAACCAGAGGGCATTCAGGCAATCAGTGCTGCTACATAAATAATATCAGACAGAACAGCCTGGACTCAGGTCACATCTCCCCCTTTTCTCCTTCCTCACAGCCGCTTAGAGACATAAAAGAGCTCCTGGTTCTCCTCTCTGTGAACTGGGCTCAGGGGTCACTGATCTGGCAGTTGTGGGCTCTGTTCCAGGTCGGAAGCAAGAAGGTTCTATTAACGCTTTCCAGGACTTCCAGCCCTTCAGTATTACTTTCTTTACTGTATATCAGGCTCCAAACATGTTTTTTAAGTGTTTTATAACACAAGTGAGTGTGGAATTATCTTTGTATTTATGTAATAAACACCAGTATGGACACTCTGATCAGTATATTGATTATTAGTAGCCAAAGGCCGATGGTCGTGACTAAAATAGTGACCAGTTGACCAGTCTGTAGCTCTGAGCAGTGGGACTCAGATCACACAGAAGAAGACCTGTCTGTGTGTGATTCTACACCAGCCCTGGGATTCAGCTGCTCTCACAAGTGTCTCACAGACAGTCTTATAAATGTACAATTAGATGAAGTCTTGTAACAGTTATACAGTTAATTTAAATCATCAGACTACCTATAGAGCTGAGAGCTGGGTGGAAATAAAACCAGGATACACGTTTTAACCTCCAGGAACATGAGTCTGATCCTCCTGGCTTCTATACTCTGATGATTCGTGTAAAACCCTTGAAAGCGCTTATTTCAGGGACTTGTGCTCGTTCTCTATTGCTCCACACGGGTACACTTTGTAACACATTAATCTGTGAAGTAAACGCTTTTTTTTTTGCAACATTTCGAGTACCTCTGGCATTCATGAAAAAGACACTCAAAAGCAGCAGAGACGCGCTCTGCTCTGTCAGAATAAGCGCTGTGACGTCACAGACACCAGCCAGAGCGCTGGGATCAGAGAGAGAGACCGCGGGAGGTGCACGGAGCGCACAGAGAAGAGCTATTGATCACTTATCTATCGACAACCAATTATTTAAACTGAAGAACCGTAGAAAAATCGATTAACTTCACCGATTGGTGAGTACTGATTCATTTCTTGACCCTGTTTAAGTATCTAGAAAACAGTTAATAAAGACTGTATCGACCAATTACCATAATGCTAGTATTTATGTAATATTAGTGATACTTACAGTGTTAGGGTCAGAGTATTAACACTCATCATCATGTTAGTTTTCATGAGAGTATTACTGTTATTATAAGTATTATTAGTCTAGTAGTAGTTTTTGTCAGTGTTAGTAACAATGATAATGTAAGTTTTGGTGATAGTGTTACTGTTGTAATATTAGCAGTACCTGCATTAGTGTTAGTTATAGTGTATCTGTACCTAAGAGTGTATGCGGTGCCTATGTCCGTATATAGTGTCTATTTGTGTATCTGTGAGTCTGTGAGTGTATACAGATGCAGCTATTCAAAGTGCGCGATACAGACACGTACCGCAGGTGGCATCGCGCAGCGTGACGCAAGATGACGCGTGGCACCACAGTACGTGATTGGTTGACCGACAGGGGCACTCGTGGTCCGTTGGTCTGTCGTAGAAAGACTTACAGTAAACGTCTTTGCTGTGCCCGTTGTAGATATTGAATTTTACCACTGAAGGGAAATCTTAGTAGCTGAGCATAAAAAGAATAGGAGCATACTGTAACGCGTGTGAAGGCCATAAACGATATTAATTTTGGAACATAAACATACAGTATATACAGTAGCTGGTCTTGGTACTTTAAAGAAAAAAATACACACCAGTATTCCATTTCTCCCTAAACATTTTAAGCTTCGAAGTCTTTAACTAACGTGATACCGGAGTCAACAAGCATACTTTTAGAATTTGATTAATAGGGAATAGAATATGGAATCGCGTATCTAAAGAATTTAATAACGGTATGATTATATTCGTGTACTGCGACAGGGCTGTGTAGGGCTGTTTCGCCTCCCTGTTCATGCGAGTTGTCTTGTAGCCTACTGGTCTACGTGCCTGGCTAACAACTCATAGGTTGTGTGTTCAAATCCAGCTGGTGCTGGACTTTTCTTTTAACAAACATTTCTTCGAAAAAATAGAATAGCGATATCATGGACAATCAACTGACTTTTATATTTCAAAATATCGCAACATGATCGATTCTAAGTCATTTTTGATAACAATCAACAAACAAACAAACATTTCTTTGAAAAAATGAGACGTTTCCCTTGGTCAGAGATATAAATATATAATATATAAATAAATTAAATTTAACTAGCATGTAAAATAGCGTGTGAAAAAGTGGTAGTTTTAAGCTTTTCTGCTAATATAATATGGAATCGCGTATCTAAAGAATTTAATAACGATATGATTATATTCGTGTACTGCGACAGGGCTGTGTAGGGCTGTTTCGCCTCCCTGTTCACGTGAGTTGTCCTGTAGCCTACTGGTCTATGTGCCTGGTTAACAGCTCATAGGTTGTGTGTTCAAATCCAGCTGGTGCTGGACTTCTCTTTTAACATACATTTCTTCGAAAAAATAGAATAGCGATATCATGGACAATCATCTGACTTTTATATTTCAAAATATCGCAACATGATCGATTCTAAGTCATTTTTGATAACAATGAATAGTCACCTTCTTCCCTTCTGACAACGGTCCCTGCTTCTGTTTCCTGCTTCTATTGTGTGTGTGTGTGTGCAACAGAGTAAATTTTTATAGGAGAAATGGAGGCTGGACAGTATGCGTTACAATATAAACATTTATATTGATTTAAATCGTGTTCTGATTTAAATCGCAAACGCGTGTTTAATTATATGTGTTTTTTAATCATAATCAGGCTAATGCAACATAAGTTGATACAGTATCTTTGTCTTCTAGGTATCTTAATAAACTTTCAGCATAGCTTTCTACCCGTTTAGATTTATATTTCTTGGGATTTTGGGATCAAACGTGGAAGGATTAGATTGTAATACGTTTTAGAAAAGTGTAACCTATACCTGCTCAGACTGTACGCCTTCCTAAACTAGTGTCCTGCCCTTCCCCGCGCACCCCAGCCGGGCGCTCTTCGGCCTTTGCCCGGGACGAATGTATATTTTGATATTTACACCCGGCGCGGCACCGAGGGAGCGTCTGCATTTATAACTTAGTTTTTAAAATTAGTCAAGCAATATGAAGCATCTCCTTTTACTTTTAAGTCCCTTAAATACATTGAGCACAGCTTTCTCACCACTTAAGATTACTTTTTTGGTATCATACTTACACAAAGCAGAAACTTTCCGATGACATACGGTACAAGTGGAAAGATTACAGATTTTAATCGTCTTTAATTTTGTTACGTTATACGTTTTAGGAACGTTTCATCTAAACAAACACCACAAAACTATTCTCGATTGTATTTCTGAATGTTATGTTACACCTACAGTAGTTCACTGCTTTAAATACATCAAATTAAGAATGTTAGGTGTAGCACTTTAGATCTTTTTTTCTGAACCAGTGAAAATCTGATCATGTTCCTCTATAACAATAATAAAAAACTTTATTTTACATATCACCTTTAAAAGTGGCATCTCAAAGCAATACAGTAGATCGAAAAACAGTTAAAAGGGACCAAAGTAAATACCAGACAAACGCAAACGCGTTTTTAATAAAATGCTTTTATTCATTCAGCAGGGAGTGAGAGGGACATCCAGCAGAGAGAGACACACACACCGGTTTTCATTGACAAAAAGTAATTGTTTTTTTTACATGTTTTGTTTGTGGACAAATCCTAGGAAGAACACGAAACAGCCTGTTAATAAAATTGTTACAATTTTGTTCGGTCAGTTCTTCCTCCCAGAATTTATAGATCGCATCGATCAGTTCCTGCTTTGTGGTGGGCTTAGCGGTTTTCCGAACGTAGTCTTTCAACGAATGCCAAGCCATCTCTATCGGATTTAGATCTGGGGATTCGGCTGGAGTTTTCACCCAGTTCACTCCTTCTGCTATAAGCCTCGCCCTTGCTGCTGTGTGTTTCGGATCGTTGTCTTGAAAGAGACGGTGCCTTGATCCAAACTGCTCCCTGATATATGGGGCAGCATGCTGTGTGACCACGACGTCCTCGAAGAATACATGGTCCATAATTCCTTCAAAAATAAGAAGTGGTCCCGGGCCTCTTCTAGATATACCCCCCCAGATGTGAACCTTCAGTGGATGTTTGGGCTTTGGCTTGTCCACATATCTCCCCTTTTTACAAAATGCCATTGTTGAAAACTGTTCCAGAGCCACTGTTGTTTCGTCGGTAAAAAGTACATCCTGAAATGCCTCCCCCTGTTCAATCCATTGGAGAGCTTGCTTGAGTCTTTCCTCTTTGTTTTTTAGCCTTATCATGGGGCATGTGTTGGTTTTTCTGTATCTCCATCCAAGCCTCCTGTGTACTCTTCTTATCGATGTCGGGCTAATATTCGCACCGAGGTCAGCCCATAGCCGTCTTTGGACTTGCATCGCCGGTAGCTCATCATTTTCATCAGTCAGTTTGTCGATAGCTCGCACAATAGGACTTGAAAAAAAGAGATCAACAGTTAGTTTTAAAAATAATGTGCGTAGTTGTATTTACATGCAAGAAAGGTATTTTTAGAAATTTATTTACCTTTGAATCGTCCTCGGTTTAGATTCTCTTTGCCTCCTCTCCCCTTTATAATGCTGTCTCACTGTGCTTTCAGAAACGAAGATGTCCATCGAAGCCAACTGCTGTACAATGTCCCGTGTTGACTTCCCGTTTCTTTTCATCTTCATTATTTGGTGTGAGAGAGTCTTCGTGATTTTGGCCATTGTCCGTCTCCTTACCAAAGCGATACAGTGGTGCAGCTTGAATTCTGTACCTATATACTGTATGGTATGGTACAGATAAACCTTACACCATACCGATGAGCTAATGCCAGGGAAAGACACTCCTATTTTATTTAAAACACAATACGCCAGGAAATGTGTCTGATGCATTAGCAAGTTAAAACAATTGGGTCGAAAACCTGGGCGTAACACCATTTCCTTTTTCTGATCACTCGCTTTCTGGATACACATCTCACCTGTCCTGTTCTTTGTTTTCCTGGTTTGCTGATTATGCCTGCTGCGGTCCACTCCTACCCTCACATCTAAAGAATACTATTTTAAATTTCTTGGCGCAGTTCATTAACCCTTGTATGTGCTGTCCGCGCCCAAAATGCAATTTAAAAAAAGTCAAAAACCGCGCTCAAAATGCAATTTAGAGCTTAATAGGAGACACTCCACAGGCATTCACAACAGCAACATATGAAACGTTTATTTTTTAATCGCGTATCTAAGGAAATCTCAGTATTTCAAATAGAGAAAAAAGACCTGACTGACAAGCCGATACATACTCTTAGAGTTTGATTAATAGGGAATATAATACAAAAATATAGTACTAAAAAAGGTACTACCACTTTTAAAGGTGATATGTAAAATAAAGGTTTTTATTATTGTTATAGAGAAACATGATCAGATTTTCCCTGGTTCAGAAAAAAAGATCTAAAGTGCTACACATAACTTTCTTAATTCGATGTATTTAAAACAGTGAACTACTGCAGGTGTAACATAACATTCAGAAATACAATAGAGAATAGTTTTGTGGTGTTTGTTTAGATGAAACGTTCCTAAAACGTATAACGTAACAAAATTAAAGACGATTAAAATCTGTAATCTTTCCACTTGTACCGTATGTCATCGGAAAGTTTCTGCTTTGTGTAAGGATGATACCAAAAAAGTAATCTTAAGTGGTGAGAAAGCTGTGCTCAATGTATTTAAGGGACTTAAAAGTAAAAGGAGATGCTTCATATTGCTTGACTAATTTTAAAAACTAAGTTATAAATGCAGACGCTCCCTCGGTGCCGCGCCGGGTGTAAATATCAAAATATACATTCGTCCCGGGCACAGGCCGAAGAGCGCCCGGCTGGGGTGCGCGGGGAAGGGCAGGACACTAGTTTAGGAAGGCGTACAGTCTGGGCAGGTATAGGTTACACTTTTCTAAAACGTATTACAATCTAATCCTTCCACGTTTGATCCCAAAATCCCAAGAAATATAAATCTAAACGGGTAGAAAGCTATGCTGAAAGTTTATTAAGATACCTAGAAGACAAAGATACTGTATCAACTTATGTTGCATTAGCCTGATTATGATTAAAAAACACATATAATTAAACACGCGTTTGCGATTTAAATCAGAACACGATTTAAATCAATATAAATGTTTATATTGTAACGCATACTGTCCAGCCTCCATTTCTCCTATAAAAATTTACTCTGTTGCACACACACACACACAATAGAAGCAGGAAACAGAAGCAGGGACCGTTGTCAGAATTGAAGAAGGTGACTATTCATTGTTATCAAAAATGACTTAGAATCGATCATGTTGCGATATTTTGAAATATAAAAGTCAGATGATTGTCCATGATATCGCTATTCTATTTTTTCGAAGAAATGTTTGTTAAAAGAAAAGTCCAGCACCAGCTGGATTTGAACACACAACCTGCGAGGTGTTAGCCAGGCACGTAGACCAGTAGGCTACAGGACAACTCGCATGAACAGGGAGGCGAAACAGCCCTACACAGCACACGAATATAATCATATCGTTATTAAATTCTTTAGATACGCGATTCCATATTATATTAGCAGAAAAGCTTAAAACTACCACTTTTTCACACGCTATTTCACATGCTAGTTAAATACTTCAATGCTTAAAATCGTTAGGGAGAAATGGAATACCGGTGTGTATTTTTCCTTTAAAGTACCGATTCCTGGAATCTGACTGGCTGACACCCTTCTGAAGTGGTTCCATGAAATCTGGTATACGGAAAAGAAAGCATTGATAAAAAAAAGCCTGGATTCTCATGTATCTCATACAAGTATCTTTTAATACAGTCTTTGCTGTGCTCTTGAGGATCCTTGTGGTATTTTGAGCTCTAGTTAAATAATAAGTGTCGCATTTTAAATCATTTTCGTAGTTAGAAATTATGAAACGCCCTGTTAAAAGCAAGGGAGTTTTTATGCCCGTTGAAGTAAAACAAAATGCCTGACAAAGTATGGCTTGGACAGATTCCAAGTGCTTGTACAAATGTGCTAAAGAAATTATACTTTGAGTATACAGCTTGTCCAAAGTCATCCATTATTAATACTATTAGTAATATCTTCGGTAAAGGCTTTGATGCATAAATATTTCTGATAAAGGTAGGTTGTGTACTTTTGTCCAACTGAGCAATCTTGCTTTCATAAAATATACCAACATTTTAATGACTGAAGATTAACATGCTGTAATACACAGTTCAAAATTAAAGGCTCAAATGCTATACATGAGAGGTTAAGCTCCCCCTGGCGGTTTTACAAGGTGACGCCGGATAGTTTCCGGCAGAGCGTCAAATGACGCGCGATTAACCACGTGACACTGCGTGACACCGCGTGATACCGCGACACGCCCACCGGGGTATGCCGTGAAATACCTCACCTAGTGTCTTATTGTGTGTATAAATGTGTGATGTGTCTGTGAGTGTAAATGTGTGTGAGAGTGTAGGTGTACAGTATATCTATCAGTGTGTGTGAATGTGTGTGTAGGTGGGCTTGGGTTCCACTGATGTGTCTGACAGAAGTGACCCATCAACAGGTGTTGAGTTCCAGAGCCGCTTGCAAATAAAAAGACTTTCTAGAGTCCAGGCCAACGTCCAGAGAGCTGTGAGTTCTCTGTTTTTATCAGTATTAGTAATAATGACAGAAGTAATTCCCACGCAAATGATTATTAACCAAAACAGACGTCAGAAAATATCGCCTTTGCAATGATGTCACTCCTCTTCTTCATGAATTTTCTTTAATGACAGGACATTTCTCTGTCTGAGTGCCAGCTGCGAATAGTGTGACAAGCCATTTCTTTCCAATATTTTCTAGTTCAGTTATTTATCACATACAAAATATTATTCTCATTAAGAATATTTTACCTGCAAAGTCACAGTGAAACTACTATGGCGAATGAAGTTTTTATGGGTGGAAAACGTTCAAAAGACTTAATACTCTAGGGAAGGCTTGAACATACAACCTCATTATAACTCCACTGTGCACAGCTACATGCATACCACACACTGAACAACTGTGCCACTGGACCTCTCTAAGGTAGGCTCCTACACCAATTGTAAAACTGGCACAAACGTAGGTCGAAACACGGGGTTTTGGCTGTGGATACATCTCCACATGGGGGAAAGGGACAGTAAAATTGTAAGGAAAATAAAAGAGAAGAAACTGAAATATACAGTATGTGCTCACTGTAATGTAGGAAGAGGTGGTCAACAAGCAAAACAGCTTTGCGGATAATGTGAAGTAACATTGTTTTGTCAGTTAGCCCACGAATTGTGCTTCATGTGCCTTAAGCTGTGCAATTTGTATGGTTGTTGAATGAGATTGGTTTCTTCACAAGCCCGGTCAGTTGCCAGATGAGAGCTTGCCGATGAACTCCTTCATGAAGACTTTCTTTAAGATTATTACACCTTTCATTGTCAAGTCGCTTCCTTTGCATACAATAGTATCACCAACACTAAGAGAAAGGATGAGAAATGGCATTTATCAAGTGATTGAAGTGTTTGTTTGACTGAGGATCCTTGTGTGCTGAACTGTGTAGTGCAGTAAAAGAGAAGGTTTGTGTCACTCAAGACTGTAACAGAACAGACTGTACGTGGATAAATGTGACAAGAACACATCGAACTTTTTCCATATGTGAAGGAAAATGCTAAAGAGCCTGAAAACTTTTTAAAATTTAAGTTCGCGTGCTTTATATACTGTATATTCTTTACTTCACTTTATATACTTGGGGCGGAGCAGTGCCTCTGTGGCTAAGGATCTGCGCCTGTGGTTGGAAGGTTGCTCGTTCCAATCCCTCTGCTGGCAGAGGAATCCTACTCTGTTGAGCCCCTGAGCAAGGCCCTTAACCCCAACTGCTCCAGGGCACCATACAATAGCAGAACCTGTGCTCTGACCCCAGGCTCCCTCCTTATTTGTGTGCCTCATGGAGAGCAAGCTGGGGTATGCAAAAAGATAATTCCTAATGCAATAAATTGTAAAGGGTTAATAAAGTGATGTTATCATTATTATTATTCCTTACAGCAGAGCAAACAAATTGTTACAAAAAACACCAGCTAATGTCCACCAGCGGAATTAACATTAATATACTGTAACGTGCTGTTACTTGGGAGTGTTAACCTACAGATAAATTAAACAAATTGCATTTATAGCTCTAAAGAGGTTAACATAGACGTCTGTAACATATCTTTTCAGTTCATTGCTGTTCCTCTGACTTGGCGAGCCTTTGGAATTTTAAAACAGCTTTTTGCTTGCCTCTCATGTGGTCTGTGTACCAGTCCATTAAGAGCTGCACTATCACTGTGTCGTGTGTGGTCCTACACAACTACACAGCTATCTACTGGAGTTGTCTTCTGTCCATTGCAGTTGAGAACAGATTTAATACGAAGCTGCGCAGAAATTTCTGTGGCAAATATCGCTGCAGAACTAGCCCGTGCACAACAACAAAGAGAAAAAGAAATACCACAGGGTTGCCCATAAGAGGGAAAAATAGAAATCAATTGTTCAAACAATTACAACACTCTTCCTCTTACAGTGGTCTCATGTTATTTTTCTTGCCATGAGAACAGTGGGATTGTTCAACTGTATTGTTCCCCAAATGGTTGAATAATAATAATAATGATAATAATAGTGGTGGTAGCTGATCGTTCTTGTCCGTGGCCGAGTGACCTGTGTGAATACAGTATGTTGATTTATTCTCCTCAAGGCATCTCTTTAGCAATTCAAAGAGCGTGGGTTTTAACCCATTCAGTGCTTATTTCAACTAACCCCATGTTCCTTTTTCTAGGTCTTCAAATAGTTTACAATGTAGAGGTATCTTTAGTAATAAGAAAAAAGTTGCACCTCGGAGATTCATCTCACAAAAGCAAAGACTTCTTAAAGTGCACTTATGAGCTGTAGAACCTGAAGGAGTTCTCTCTCCTAGATATTAAACGTGCAGATAATGAAATCAGTGATTTACGATTTCGTCAACCTTCCAGTAAATACATCTAAGACATGTAACAAACACATTGTTCAGCTCCAGTGGTGCAATTGGTCAGTGCACAGTACTTATACAGCAGTACATAGTGGAGTCATGCTAAGGCTGTGAGTTCAAGCCTGTGGCAGTTTTGCCTGTGATTTCAGCTGCAGAAACTTTCTGTTGGATTTCGGTTGGTTCTTCTGTAACTTTTTCCGCTCGATGGAGCTTTATTAATGCAGGCACACCTGCTTCCTCTGCATTTTATTTTATCACTGCTCATAAACCAACATACTGCAGACACCTCTTATACTGTCACTGCTTGTGGGCCACATGTTCCTGCAGTCAGCCTACTATACCACGCTCATGCGTGTCTAGAAACATTACTGCTCTAGTACAGGAGCGAAAGACTAAACGAAATCACACCCACTTTTAAAAAATCACGTTTGACAAACCATAGGATGACAAATATGGGATTCTTTGGTTGTTTGAGTACATAAATCAAAGACACTGCGTTCAGCATATTCACATCAGGCACTCGGACAGAGATAAACCCAGAGAAAATCTTCTCACATTTTAATCTGTAACTGCAGGATTCAACAAATTGTTAATTATCTCAACTTCACTTACAATTTTTAAACAATTTACAAAGCCCACAGTGGATGACATTTGGTTCCGGCACACATCAGTTGCTTGGAATATCATTGTAATATTTAATTTGCTTTCCCGTCACACCACTTTTATTAATAATGAAGTTTATCAATACACGTTTATTTAAAACATGCCATTTATACAGTTTCTTTCTGTCTTTATTAGGAGCTGTATCACAGCTAATCCATGTAAAGCCTTCAGTATGTGATAGTGAGAGTTCAGTTATCCCAGGGAGTGAAGAGAACTGAAATTTAGTAAATACATACTTTAATAGAGTGTAAATCTTCAAAGTGTTCTGTCACTTCAAAAGCAAATTACAGGAGCAGGGATTGAACCCACATAGACATTTGCTCAGTAGGTCTTAAGTCCAACACCTTAACCACTCAACTATCTTGGTCAACGGTTTCACCTGTTCAATTGCTCAGCAATTATTCACCTAAAAAAATATAACTTTAATCAATTTCTCAGCCATCCCGGGTTCACCTTTCCAGTTCTGTGTTACACAATTCATTTAATATATTTGTTAATTTAATATATTAATTTAATATATTTGTTATATTTTTGAATGGAATGGGACTGTACACTGGTGGTTCCCAGGGGAAAACAGGGTTATTGAGCCATTGGGTATTGAGAATAAATTGGGTGGGTGAATGTAACCATGCGGTAAAGTAAAACAGTCTTCTTAGATGAAGCGCTACAGATGCAGCCCCTGAAAGTATATAAGACTTACATTTATAGTACTGCTGACACAAATGGAGCCTCTACATCAGACCGAAATAGCGATGTGTTCGCTTAGTTGTGCGTAGGATCTCCTCATGAATCTGTCTCATTGATCAGTGGAAATAGAAGCCATTATAATATGATACATGTTCACCTTCAACCCCGCAGCTGTCGGACGTGCTTGTTTTGGTACTATTTGCAATGAGCACCGAATTAAGAGTTAGGTGTCCATACTGGTATCTTTTAAACTGTGAGGGACATTGGGTTATATACAAACGGGACAGAGACACAGTAATAATCCTATATTAACGTGTTCTGCATTTTAATTTACTGATCGGTTTGTGCTAATTATAACCACAACAATACCCCTGTGTCCTGAGCACCACACTGAGCACACGTTAAGCTGGTTCTCTGACTTTGTTCAGCACGACTGCTTGTTTGCAGTTGAGCTCAGAGCTGGAGATGATCTCCATATTCTACTGCACTAACTAGTCCGAAACTTAGTACACAGTACACACTTTCTAAATGAAGTCAGGTTGTTAAAAAATTAAACCAGCGCCCTGTCAAAGAAACGTACCCCGGTCTCTCGCGCGACAAGCGAGGTTACTCAGCACTGTACTAACGAGGAGCGCTTGGCCGCATCTGAGTGTGAGCTCAGTTTACTGTCAGCAGACATTTCCTCTTTTCCAAAGACGTTTTCACCTGCTCTCAGCTTTTTAAAGACGATCATAAACGCTCAAGAAGTAATTCATGTCAGTTTGAAGTCTGTTTCTGTTGTCTCAGCTCTTGATAAAGAAAAGCCGTGCGTGGGAGACTCCCTCTCTGAAGAAGTTTGCCGTCACCCTGCGAGGGAGAAGAGCCATCAATCACCGAGGCAACCACTGAGACAGTTAACATTGAACACGTGAAATCCGAGATGTTGTGATATTTTTTCCCGCTTAAGGCTTCTATCGTTTCTACTCTAACGAGAAAGACCTCTTTATTAGAAGTGAGATTTTAACAAACGTCTCCAGGGGTAACTGCGACCTGAACGCAACGCCTTAGACCACCAGCCATCTTGCCTGTGGTACTTATAATGAAGTATATATTTTATTTCTACTCGTTGATAAGAAAAGTGAAATCATGTAATTAGGGATATGTCTTTTTTTCATGGGGAAAACTAGCCCGAGCAAATGTAAAGTTTAGAGCAGCGCTCAATAAAAATAATCAGAAACCGAAAGCGCTTCTTATACGGATCAGTATATTCCAATACCACTGGTTCTGCAGAAGAAATAAGAAAAGCCGAACTCAAAGCACTGTTTTGCCATTACGGCTACTCCATCTGCAGCTGCTTTAAGATTACTCACACTGTGTTGCCATTAAGGCTACCTAGTTAAAAAAAAACTTATCGTCACCTTTTTGAACGTGATTGTTAGACACCCGTTAAATCTCAACCGAGGTTTCTTGAGAGATCGTTCAGCGAGCGAGTAATAAAAAACTACTTCGCTTCTAACCTCTGCTGTCGCTGTAAACTCGGACGTGATGTTCTGCAGATGTGCAGTGTGCCTTTCCTCTCGTCGTATTCAAGAGCACTCACTGTGTGAGCTCCTCACTGCGTGTTCTGTACTCTACTGTGATTTAATTTAGATGATTACGTGGAGTAGAGTGACAAGATCTACTTGAACATTTTCGGTTTGTGAAATGAAACACTAAATACACTACTGTAAATACAAGTAATGGACATTTAAAATAACCACAGTACAGCTAGAAGAGTGAAAGATAAAAGACTATTTAGAATGACATTCACAATAGACTTAAGAACAGCACAACCGCCCGAACAGAGACTTGAACCCTGGGCCCTCAGATTAAAAGTCTGATGCTCTACCGACTGAGCTATCCGGGCTCTGAAAGAAAGTCAACACTGTCGAGATCCTCGCAAGTCACGTGTCTCTTGTGCCGAAGAGCAGTCATACCTGACCCGTCTGGAATGACCACTGACAGACTTTATCCAGAAGCGACGGCACCACTCCCAGTAGAATGAGATGGCACCACTCCCAGTAGAATGAGTGAGAAATACAGCATGACATGGGTAGTTAAGGGGCTCCCACAATCCATCTTTCCTCACATTACTGATTTTTTTCAATAGCATTTTGACCTATTTTCACATTCAGATTTTTTTCACATTTAATAAAATCTTTTAATCAACAACATTAAAAAGAAAACAAATGGAACATTTTTTGGAACAATAATTAAAAAAAAACTTTCAATGCCTTGGTTGTATACGTGTGCACAACCTTTATAAAGGGAGTTGCAACAGTGCTGAAATCTAAAGAGCATTTCTGTAGAGAAAACAGCATTTTTTCTGCCTTGATGTTAAGCTTAGGGAGCCTGTCTTTTAGAAATTCTATTTCTTAACACCTTGCACAGCCTCTCGACAGACTAACAAATATTTTTTGGAGAAATTGGCTCACACACCGGAAGACACTAACGTTTATCTACGTTAGAGTATGTGAATAACAGTTTAACCGAAAAAGTTTGCAATTGTGATTTTGTTAAAATTCAATAAATCGTCTATCAACAGTTAGAAATTATTAAGAAATTGTTTTATTTCATAAACTATAAGACAATTAAGAGAGTTTATAGGTCATATCCGTCGCTTATGTTCTTTTAACTCTAGCGTTCAGGATCCAAACCCAGGTGCGGACGGTTGTGTTTCTTGAATCTCTTGTAATCATCAAAAGTCGATGTGTAGTCCTTCAGTACTTTCTCGAGTTGTGCCATGGATATTTTATACGATCCATACTTGTCATGCTCTTTTTCATTTTCCTTAACAAACGGAAAAAAGTTCAAAGTGTGTTTATGGCTGTGCTTCACATATACACGAGAGCACTTGTAACAGTACAGGACACGCAGTGAGGAGTTCGTGAAGCTTTCAGTTTAGTGCGGAGTTCAGAAGGAGGATTCGCTCGCTGAATGATCTCTCAGGAAATCCCGGGTGGGATTCAACAGGTGTTTTCTGCAACAGCCACGACAAGTGTGAAGCAATCTCTGGATTTCTTGAATTTGAACTAAATTATTAGTTCAAATAATTTAGGATTTAACAGTACTAAATGAGGTACATTTAAAACAGCAGCGCAACTCTCTAGCACGTCGAGTGTGCCTGCATTTGATTGTGTAAACCTGGCTCTCTCTGAACACGAGCAAAGAGTTCTCACTCAACAGAAAATTGCCATGTGAGTACTGTAATATAAAGCACCTGGAGGTGGCAAGGATTGAACCTGGGACCTCATACATGCGAGGCGCTCTACCACTGAGCTACATCCCCGATGCGAATACTTATGGAACAGACTTAGAGATGTGCAGAGAATGCCTGCAGTTTCCCACTTTCGCGTTTCCTCTACTGAAGAGTAAATTCATGGGAATGAAGAAATAAGGAAGGAAAAATAATCGCATCGAAGCTTCAAGAGACTGGGCAAAAATTAATCTGTTATTTTTGTATCCAGTCACACGTGCGACGATGGTTGATTCCCAGACGGGAGAGAGCTTTTTTTCTACCTCCTTACTCGACTGTCTTTCAATTCTGTTTTAATTGAAAGCTTTTTGCATCTTTTAAGTGCTCTTAATTAAACTATGCATAGAAAAACAGCAGTACTGATGATTTTCATGGACTGACGCACACTTGTTCTGTACAACTCGAGTGATAAAGCCCTGTCTGCAAATATTGTAGAAGAACGTAAAAGGGTGAAACAACGCCCCAACCACAGGAATGGTAACAGGAAGGATCGTGTTGTTATGTGATAAGTCCGTTTGAGATGTCTTGTCGATGCACACAGGCGGTAGAGCTGAATAATTTACTTTTAGTGGTGTATTTAAACAAAGATGGAACATGTTATTTCTGTACCAGGAAGAAAGGAGCAGACTTTAACTTTAAGAGGCAAAAACGACACCTTATCAAAGCTAATATTAATTAAAATGACATCACAACAAAAGAGTGGAGCCTTGAGTGAATAAAATTAGTTTTCATTGGACGTCTGTGTCTCCATAACTTTGTAGGTGAAAGAGAGGATTGTGATAATTTGCAGGTGCTTCTCGGAAGTGCGTTGGTGGTACAGGCGCCTTCCAAATAATTGAGTCGGGTGTGAATCCCAGCCAGTGCAAACCCAAATCTTTTCAAGATAATCTGTGATCCACTAACACATCTTTTGAAACACTACGACAGGTAACACCCCGTGTGAAACATCATGAGCATCTGTTAAACCTCTCTACCTGCCCGTTCCTCACACAGACATGACAAGGGTCTAAAGGGACATTTTGAGCCGTAGAAACATTTTGTCATTCCGTACTTTCCAGTGCAGTCAGGCCAGTTCCACTTCAACTGCGCCCGACAACGGAGGTCGTTTTGAAAACAACGAGAGTAAAGGGACACTGCACGTCTGCAGAACATCACGTCCGAGTTTAAGGACAGCAACATCAGAGACTGGAAGCTAGGGAGTTTCAGGTCTGTGTTTTTATGATAGGTTCAAGAAAGTCTGAATACCTTTGCAAGAAGTATTTCAGAATCCCAGTCAAATCCAGTACGAATGCCGCATAGATCTGCATTGTACAATTAGAATACTGTTTTTCCGTTGAATCAAACACGCCTTATAAAGCATTTCTAAAACAGGAGAGATCGTTAGGGAATGCGTCTTCCTGTAAAAATAAAATGACTTCAAGGGCACTATAAGCAGAGGTGTGAAAGCCTGCTCCACAGAAGAACTATAGCCAGAGATGCCAAAGAGGTCGAGATTTTCACCAAGTGAGAGAAAGCATCTCAGAAAACGAAGTTGCGGTCGTTTCCACACATCATAACACCACTAGGTCAGACCACAAGAGCTGAAGAGCTGCTGTCGTGAGTAACGCGGCCGAGCGCTCTAAGGAGCTGGCTTAAACCTCCAGTCTCTTCAGGAGCATCTGTTGGAGTCACACTGCTCCTTGTTAAGAATCCCTTTTATTGTTGTTGCTGCCTCCAGGCGATGTAAACCAGATTCAGAAAAAAATAATTTGAACAACATTATTCCTCTGTTTGCGCGAAGGCGTGGTGGCCAAGTGGTAAGGCGTCGGTCTCGTAAACCGAGGGTTTTGGGTTCAAACCCCACCTGTGCCTGTTTCATTTGTCACTACTTCCCTTTAGTTTCAAAGTCTTCAAAAAACTCGCAATGTAGGAGTCTCAATAGTAAGAGAACATAACTGTCGCATACCGTTTCCACGATGTATTCAGCGACGCGAATGAAATATTTTAGTGCTGGCTCAAATGCAAGGAATTTCAGAAAAACCTGGAAAAGAAACGCTTGCAGTAAATGACAAATTTAAAGCGTGTAGTCAGTATGAACAGAACAACGCAATGCTCTGTAAAACGATCTGAAGCCGCAATTACTCTTTTATCCGGGCAGTTCATTCCGATACGATGTTTCCGCAGAATAAATGAAATGCCGAACTCCAAACATGTTGTTGCCATTATTGTTACTCCTGCTGCTGTAGTTTTAAGCTTTAATCAGTGGGTATGTAATGTTGTAAAGGGGCTGGACTACTTTGTTCAGTCCAAATTCCATTATGTGAATTTATGCTTTTTTAATATAAGCATTAACAATACAATGCGTGCTCAAAAACCGTTACTTATTAGCTTAAGAAGCGGCAGTGTTTTGACAAAGTGTGGTATTCGAACAGTAAATGCTGAAGTGTTTAATACTTGCTTGTGAGCAGATCTCCCTCGATTTAGACAAACTCTTGTTTGGCCGATGATTTCAGATCAAAATCTGAATCGAGTGGAAAGAAAGCTGAATTACGCAAAGGTCATATAAGGCACTGGGTATCACTCTTACGCCATCAGGTCATGCTAGGAGGATTGGGGGGATCAAATTGACACAGAGGGACCCAATGTGGGGGCTGAACCCACAGTTCTGAGATTAAGAGATTCATGCTCTATTGACTGCGCCTATATAACTCTTGTGCTACAGCAGTAATGTTTCTGGGTGTGGATGGACATGACATAATAGGCTGACAGCAGGAACACGTGGCCCACAGGCAGTGACAGTATCGCTATCACATTTGGCTGCAGTATATTGTGTTGAGAGCAGCAATAACTTTCCTGCAGAGATGGGAGTGCCTTTAATACAGCTCTTTCAATCGGACAGAGTAACAGGAACGGACCAAAAGTTTCTGCTGTGGATCCATCTCCACGTGGGGGAAAGAGACAATAAAATAGCGATGAAGAAACAGAAAGAATTGTGCTCGCTGCAAAGTAGGAAAGAAAGAGGTGTTAGGACACGTAAAACAGCTTGGCGATAATTTGCAGCGACAGTTTTATGTTATTTAGTACACAGATTTCTCTTCATGTTCCTTAAGATGTGTAATTTGTATGGTGGTTGTGTGAGAACAGTTTATTCTAAAGTCCTGTCAATTAACAGTGGAGAGCTACCTGGTGCACGTCTTCAAGAAGACTCTCTTTAAGGCGATTAGAAGTTTCTCGAACAAATCTGCGTCATATTTTTAAAATAGTTTAGCTAATGAGCAACGAGAGTATAAATGAATTCTCCCACCCTCCATTCGAAGATAAAACTCCATGTGCGAGTCGAAGTTTCCTTGAAGCTACAGATGTTCGTCATTATTGGACATCCCCGGTGATATTGACTAAGGAGCTCAATTCTTACGTGCTGTAGTTCAACGTGCGCAAAATATTCGTATCCCCTGCAAATATCGGCAAGGTCAGTGATATTCTCAACAATTTGTGCCATTGCAATTCGTGCAATTCGTGCCATACTTTTTCGCAATGTATTCTGACAAGCCAAGATCAGAGGGTCATATTTGAAAAATGGTGCATTAAAATGTCTTGTACTTCAGGATTTTGATAGTCGATTACATTGTCTCTCACACCTCGGTGTCAGAATTGTGAGACGTTTTTATAATCAGGGGGGAGGGCCGTAGCAATAAGCAGAAAGCACAATCACCTTTTTCCCATTGCAAGTCCATGTTATGGTGAGTTTTTAAAATTGGTTTGCGATTTTCTAAAATATATTCCATACAAAAATATAATTTGGACAGTCGCTATTTATTTGGATATTCCCTTTCACTGAGGATGTCTACAGTATTCCAGCCGAATTAGTACTGATCGAAGAGAGCCATCTACAGGCGAAAGGCGACATAACATCACAGCAGCAGCATTTAAGGCGGAACGAAAAACGCGAATAAGATGCCAACTTCAGCCTTGTAGCAGACCCTGGGAGGCACGCTCAAAATAATCATCTTTCCCAGTACTTCAGAGTCATATTTAGAGCGCTTTACTGCAATTTTATGTGATTGATAGGAGATGTGAAGCCATCGAGCCTGTACTGCCATTTCTCATGCTTTCTCTCAGTGTCGGAGCTGCAATTGCTGTAAAGGAGGCGACTTGAAAATGAAACGTGTAATCACCTTACAGAGGGTCTTCACGACGGGGTGCGTCAGCAAGTTCTCCATTATTGTCAATTTACTGGACTTCTGAAGAAACCTAGCTACAACGAAAATACAAACTGCACAGTTTAAGGCACATGAAGAGAAATCAGTGTGCTGATTGACTCAAAAAATGTCGCTACAAATAATCTGTCAGGCTGATTTACTTGTTCGACCACCTCCCTCCGTCCCTCTTTGCTGTTAGCACAATTCTTTCAGTTTCTTTTCTTGTATTTTCCTTGCTATTTTAGTGTTCCCCATGTGGAGATGGATCCACAACCGAAACTGTTTTCACCCTGTGTTTCTGCAGCGTCAGTCTGTATAAGGATCACATCTTGCACAGCTCCAGTGGCGCAATCGGTCAGCGCGCGGTACTTATACAGCAGTGCATAGCGGAGTTATGCCGAGGTTGTGAGTTCAAGCCTCACCTGGAGTAGTGTCTTTAGCTACTGAAAGCAACTGTCGAGTTTAGATACTCTTAGGTATTTGATGGAGATAATTTATTTATGTTTATGTTTATTTTGAGTCACAATCAAAGAAGGCTCCACAGCTGAAACATTGTGTTTCCTTCTCTTTTCAGCATGGAATAAACCTTGACTTTTCCTTTGAAGCCCATGCATGCTGACGCAGCTCCCTACTAAAATTACACAGCTGTGTACCTCCAACTGACCTGTACACAAATATATGAGAGAGGTCTACTGAGACGAGAGGAGCACTGAAGACTTGAAAAAGCTCTCGCATTAGATTCTGTGTTTTTGTTGTTCCCCAGATTTGTTTTTAATGTTCTTTTTCTTTTGAAGGTGTTGCGTTTGGTTTTTTTTTTCATAGTTGTTAGACTACTACAGGGATTTACCTAGGTTCCTGGAAGACTTCTCGTTTTGTGTTTGTTGTGTTTTCGGGTTACAACAATTTTTTTTTCTATTGATAGGACCCCACGCATTACTATGGGAGTAGTTAACTTTAGTTCTTACATTGTACAGTACCTGAAATTACCACATAAACTACTACTCTGTTTCCCTTTTTTTAAAAGGCACAAGTGAAGTTTGTTTTTCCTTGCTGCTGATTGGTAGCTACAATGGGTCAATTGCAATAAACTTATATACAATAAACTCCGCTGAAATTTGTCAGCAGCTCTGTACTAAACCTGTTCTCGATTGCAACAAACCTAAAATAACAGCTGCTGCCCATTAGATGTTACTGCATTAGGAGTCTAGCTTAAACCACCTCTTCATAGGTTTTAAGCAACTCGGTAGCGGACTAAGCAGAACAATTGATCACATTAGAACTGTCTTGAATGTAATGGAAATAATGTACTCATTAATTAACAAGCTTATGCACCACTTGCTTGAAAATTATTATTATATTTAACTAAAATTGCTTTCCAGACACCACAAATATTCACAATGAATGTTATCATAACACATTTTTAGTAATACAAGTGTTATTTATTAATAATTAAGTTCCATGTATATCTTTATTAGTAGCTGTATTACAAGTAATGCATATACAGTCTTTATTACAGTTAGTTTTCAGTTATCCTGGGGAGGGAAGAGAATGGAAATTAAGGAAATAAAAATTTAAAGGGCTTAAGTCTTCAATGTGTTCTGTCATAGCTGTGTGTTGTCACATCTGTCATATCTGGGTGTTAATTTAGTATATTTGATGTATTATTTATTGTGATTTGACACTACACTTGTATTTGACAATACACTACACTTCTCAGGAGAAAGCAGTACGATTTTTTTTTTATTTGAGGGTACAGAAATTGTATTGTATGGCCAAATGTAAGGTTACGTTAAGAAACCCTTTTTGTTACCTTTTGCAATGTTATTTATTTAAGACAGTTCTTCGGAATAGTGTCCCTTACGTATCTGTGACTGTGGTCCAACAATAACGGTGCTGAAATAGCCGGAATGTGCGGGAAGAAGATGGAGATGGAACAGGAGGCTTATTCAGTCGATAGAAAGGTTGTGTAGGACTGAACACACTGCGGTTATGGTATTGGGTTTAAGAGCATTACGATCCTACAGTCTCCTCATCCGTAATCAGATGCGTTATCCAATGCGCCACTGGCCCTTGTACCGCATTCCTCAAGTGCACCACTGTGAGCTTGTGCCGCTACAATAATACATCGCCCCAGTGCAAATTTTCTCAATTAGGTGCACGTTTTCTATGTGTATTTAGTTAATAAGTCTTTCATTTTGTCTGTTTTAAAAATTGCATCTCTTTAAAACAGACAAACGAGTTTATGTGTCGCGCTGAAATTCACACATGAGGGAATTCAAACGAAAAAAATCACAGAAAAGATATCGCGCTTAAAAAGAAATCCAGAGTGGAGACGCTGGTGATAGAAAACAGAGCTTCATACGATGCATGAGATGCTTTACCTCTGAACTAAACTCGGCTCTTTAATCGTGTTAGGAAAAGTGAATAGCCAACAGTGTACATTTTAAAAATCAAAGCAAGACAATGAGACACGAAGAGAATTCGGAACACGAGCCTCTCCTTCATTGTTTAACGAGCTTTTGATGAACGCCTAAGTGAAAGACAAATTCACTATTTTCACTTTGTGATTAAAAAACACTTTTATCACACGTTAAGCACTCCTGATGGTGTCGAATAGTTCTCTTTTCTACCCTCATCATTTGAGGATCCCCAGCTAAAATATCTTTTTAAACTACAATAAAATTGCAATATTTTGAATACTATTTAAGTTTACATAGTCACATTCTCGGTGATATTGACTTAGGCGCTCAACTATTAACTTCTTGTAGTTTGACTTGTGCCAAAAGTTTGAAATCTGTGCAACTATCAGGATGCTTAAGGACATCCAAAGAAACCCCATCACATTTAGGGGAGACGGTGTTGAGGTCGGATTAATTTGAAATGCGTCTCTGGGGACTTTTGATTTACCAACGTTATGTTTAACTGAAGGATACGCTGACTGACTGTGCCATAGAAACTAACGCACATCACCTTTTTTCTACATTCACAGGTTTTTGGCTAAGGACAAAAAAATCGTTTTCGTTTCCTTGCCAGCTGGCAGTAATTCCTCTGCACTGACAAAACAGATGAGTATTTTATCTTTCGCAATTTGTATGGATTTTTTAAAAAACAAGTTGTTCCAAAAATTAAATGAACACTTCCATTAAATTTAATGTAGAACCATGTTGCTGTCCATAATGATAAACTGTGCGGCAAAAGAGGAAGAACGGCACCAGTGGGATTCAAACCCACAATCTCCTGTTTAGTAGGAGGTGCTTTAACCAACTAAGCCACAACATTCTCTCACCCTACTGTTAATCCCGCATCAGCAGGGTCAGCTTGTCGGCACGCCTGTCTCCATTTGGTGGTTTGAGCTGACGCTGCCATGACGTTCCCATTAAATGCGACCGAGAATACTCCAACCGGCGCGCTGCTTTGCCTGCTGTCGGAGAACTAAGCCACGGCACTGGCATCAAATATCCCTTTTACAGCCACTTGGACACATCTCAATTGCTCTGAGACACCTGCATTCAGTGTGCGCTGAGCAAGTGACGAGAAATGGCTTATGTCCAAGGAGCTCAATTTGCTTTTTATGTTCAATGGGGTGTCCACTACAGCCGGCACTGAAGCGCAGCACAGGCTCTGTGGTTTGACATCTCCCAAGGTAAATGTTGAAATTGTAGGTGGAAGAGGAAAATTACCCTCGTGTATGGGGAAAGAAGCCAACTCATGTCTGGAAGGGGCTAAAGTGTGTATGGAGGTGTCCTAGTGGTTAAAGCAATAACTTCTTAATACATTATACTCTGCACAAGTAGGTTTGAACCCCATCCTTGTCGAGGAAGGGCTTTGACACATTTTGACCTTTTTAAACTTGGTGTGCTTTCGTATCATTTATTCGCTCCTATACTGTAACAGTAATATTTCTAGATGTGCATGACCATGGTAGGCTGACAGCAGGAACAGCAGGAAGCAGTGACAATATCAGAGGTGTCTGCAGTGTGTTGGTTTGTGAGCAACAATAAAATAACTTGACGTGGAAGCAGGTGTGCCTGCATTAACACAGCTCCATCGAGCCGAAAAAGTAACACAAGAACCGACTTAAATTCAACAGCGAGTTTCTGTAGCTGAAAACAGAAACTACTTCACGTCAGGAGTGAACTCACAACCTCAGCATAACTCCGCTTTAAAAGCACCCCAACCTGACCAATCGCGCTACTGGAGCAACACAGCACAGTAGCACATTTTCCTCAGTGCTTATTCCCTAGCCTACCAGCTTCAAGACTTTTTTAAATCGATCGAAGATTCATTGGAAAAGGTTTGTCGATTGTTTAGGTGGGAATCACACCCGGATTCACTGCTTTCAAGGCAGCTATGTTCATCATTATACCCAGGACTGGCGCCAGGTGAATGATCTGTAGGGGGGCATCTGAAATCCTGAGGGGGGCAGTGATATTTTGGTTTAAACAGAGCCGTTGCAAGCATCCAAGTGAATTCTCGCAAGCATGCCACTGATTAGTATTTCATGTCAGAAGATAACGACAAGCAATCTGGTATTTAGCGATGAAGAACAGTTCCACGTTCATCAGAACTCACGTGATTATTTTTGCCTGGAGCACCAACCATGTGTGTTCATTTTTGGAACAACATCAACAGTAACGAGGTTCTGAATCATTAAGAAATCATTGTAAAACCAACAGAAAGTACAAACTTCTATAACTACAGTCCTAGTTATATAACAATTATAAGTATAAGGATAAACTACTGCAAGGCATTGGTCCATCTGAGCAAATAAGGTCGTAATAATGTTGACATCCCAAAACACAGACACTATGTAACATGCTGCTCCTAGACAGATAGCCCTCGTGCACATCAAACAGTCCGATGTAGTAACTGCGAATTCGGGGTTAGTGTAGTTATCTGACCATTGACAAAGTACAACTATTTTTTACGGCGCAAGTTAAGTAAGTGAAAGTGTTCAAAAACTTTTTATCCAAACCTTTTATCCAAAACTGAGGGGGGTGGAACTGTTCAGTTGAGGGGGCGATTTTGGCATGCCAGTAACATTTTCACAAAACGTCCTAGAGTTACAAAAACACTTACTTTGTGTATAAAGTGCATTGTGTACACACTGTAAGTTCACAAAGCGAGAAATACTGCTCAATATGGGATCCTGTCCAGGAATATCAGGGCTGTAGGGGGTCAGATCTATAGATGTAGTAAACACATTAGTGGAGACGGTGTGTCTGCTCTCTGTGTGAGAGCCGGACAGGAGGAATAATCTGTGGTCTGGGAAGAAGAGACCCTCGTTGGAAGAGCGGCATTCCTCACAGGAGAGATTGAAAAAAAAACTTTTTCAGGGACGCTGATTTTTCTCCTTGGGGGAATTAAAAGCACTTCTAGGGAGTGACCTCGTGGTGCAACGGTAGCGCATCTGACACCACATCAAAAGGCTGTGTGTTCAAATCATGTTGAGATTGGCTGATGTATTTTCAGGTTCAGCTGGTGGTGTCCAGTTTTATCTGTACACCACATAGATAATCTAAATGAAATAACAGAGCAGTACAGAACACGCATTCAGGAAATTACACAGCAAAGCATTTTGAACACGACAAGAGAAAAGGCACGCTGCACATCCGTGAAACATCACGTCCGACTTTAAAGACAGTTACATCACAAAATGGAAGTTTCAGGCCCCTTTTTTATTACAGGTTCAAGCTAACCTGAAAGTTACAGAGTTTTAGGTCACTTTTGTATTAAATAAAATAAATATTATTTGCCCTTTTTTAAATTGTGGATGAAATCCACTCCCATGTACCAAGACCTTACAGTATATTCATGTTAATTAAAATGACCAACGCTATTGGACATTGGCTGGTGCTTTTTGTAACGATTTGCTATTTCATGCAGGAAAACCCGACCCAACGTTTGCTTTCAGGTGCGGTTCATTCACATAATGGACATCTATTTCTGAGGAGCCTGTTTTAAAATCGCACGAATCCGGTAGAAGTCAATCCTACAATCTCATGATGCAAAATCAGATGCGTTATCCATTAAACCACTGGCCAATCATGTAACTGAATTGCACCATAGTGAGTTTAGCGCTGCAACTAGTAATACACCACCCCATCTAAAATTTCTAAGTGAGAAACGTGTTTTCTACATTTTTATCAGTTTTAAAATATCATATCTTTAAAACAGACAAAGGGTTTGTGTGTCACTCTGAAATTCTGATTGATTTAGAATTCAAAGAAAAAATGTTTTCTTCAACAAGGCAGTGAAATTATGACATCTTCACTCTACTTCTCTCTTGTAGTAAAGCAGACCTTGCAGTGTGAGCATTTGCTACAGTAAATTAGGTCATGTATCATGTTAATCATGTTATCACTTCTTCAAAACAAAACATTTCCTGGTGCACGTTTTCTCCATGAGAAAAATACATTTTTCCCTTACATGCTTTCTCGTTTTTTTTCCATCAGAGTACAGAAAGAAGAAAAAAGGGAAAAGCAGTGTCGCAAAAGAACTCCGTCACCCTTGGGAGATGTCAAGCTCATCGGATATGAAAAGTGCCAATAAAAGCAATTTCTCTTCATTTATATTAGCTTCGGGGCTGCTATTGTGTGTGAGGAGGCAACTTGCTCAGCGCTTACTGAATACAGGTATGTTTTGAGTGTCATGCTGATATAAATATAAATATATAAATGCAAAAGAAACTTTTAAAGCTGATAAAGTAATTTGCATGTGGCTACAACATCCCTGGAAGAGAGATTTTATCAGTTGCACATAATCAGTATTTTTTACTTTTTGTTCAGCACTGGAAATATATTTTTTTAAGTTTTCTTAAGAAGATCTCATGAAGTATTGCCAGGACCTACCTTTAGCACTCAATAGCGATATTAATGGAGTAGAAATGAAAGATAAATTGATGATCTGAGCTAAAATAGTCCTTACGCGCCTCCTGTAACAGTGTTCGTATTCATAGCAAGTAATATTCTTTTTCAACCCCAAACGTTGCTATTGCATTAAGCTTTGTGCGACCATTAGAGGTTTCGGTAGCTTCTGGAGAGCGCACTTTTCCAAACTGAAACCTATAAGAACATTATTCAAGGTACACCATGTCCCAGAATCTTTCATCGGGACTAGGATTAATATCAATGGAAAGCACTTCAAGATTTAACTGAAATATTAAAAGAGTAGGAAAGCATTTAAAATAGAAAAAATCAGTTCAGATGATATTTAATTTTTGACAAAAAATGGGCACATACTGTACATCAGCTCAGTGAGCAGTGCGAGGTGCTCTCCTGGAGATGATGTTAAATTAGTTAAAATCATGTGATAGTTGAAAAAGCTTAATACTTAGTGAAACAGCCAGCACAAATGGTTGCATTTGTGATTATGTCACTTCTCTACTATAGCAGCGTCGATAAAAGACCCTCTGAAAGCAGTAAAGCACTGCACAACTGAATTCGTTGCTATTTGGAGAAATCCACAAACTCGTGTTTTTCATGTGTTTTAAAAGAGAGCCATACTCACCGACAAAATAACGACACTGTAGCTGATTTTTTCCGAAGCACAGTTGACCTTTCTGAGCCAAATGATGAAGCTCACCCAGTGAATACTATAGCAGAAGGTGGAGGAAAGTGCAACTTTGTAACTACTGCAACCACAGGAACAACTGCAAGAAGCAGAATCAATTTCCCATCGAATGGTGGTGTTGTCTGAGGTACGAGATGTGAACGTGTGCAGAGAATCCCACAATCTCTTCAAAACTTGGATAAAGTATTTCTGATGGAGCGCTGTGCGCAAAGATTGAATAAGCTTTGCTCCTGCCGATGATTCTGCGTGAAAAAGCACAGCATTCAAGTTTCACAGACAAATGCACCATGCCTACAAAACCAATTTTAAAAACAATTGCGGCACTCTACGATTCACACTGACTCAAAAGTGATCACGGCAGATGTTGTTCCCTGCATAATGCTGAAGGGACCAAAGAGCATTGCTGTTGGGAACACAAAATGAGGCTTTTTTATGCCTTGATGTTAAGCTGACAAAGACTATCTTGAAACACCTAGTTCAGTCTCTCGACAGACTGTCAAGCAAAGCTTTTACCCATTGAAGTCGCAATAGAAGGAAGGTCTTAACCCACCAACACTTAGCAGCGGCAAGATTCAAACCTAACCCAGCGAAGAAAATGGAGCATAAACCCAGCACTTAGACCACCCAGCCACACTCCCAACACCTTACTCTTTTGGAGAACGTCGGGTGGGTTCAGCTCTTGTTGTGCGATGCGTGGAAATGACTGCATCTTCGTTTTCCGAGATGTTTCCTATCACATCTTTGTCAGCTCTGAATATAGTGCTTCTTTGGAGCAGGCTTCAGACCTTTTATTTTATTTATAAAGGAGGGCGCATTCAGAAACATGTAATTCCTGTTTTAGAAATGCTTTGGGCGGTGTGTTTTATATAATGCACGAACAGTATTCTGATTGTATACTGTAGACCTGTGTAGCAATCATACTGGACGTGACTGGGATTCTGAAATGTTTCTTGAAAAGGTATTCAGGGCTGCTTGAATCTATAATAAAAAAGTGACCCCAAATTTCCAACCTTCCAATCACTGATGTCGCTCTCCCTAAACCTGTACGTGATGTTTTGCAGATGTGCAATGTGCCTTTACTCCTGTATTAAAAACGACCTCTGTTGTTGGGCGGAGTTGAAGGAGAACTAACTGCACAGAAAAAGTACGTAACGATAAAATATTTCTGCGCGTGAAACACATCAATCGTTCAGCATTTCTAAAATGTTTAATTGAATTGACAAAGAAATCCTCTCCTTAAACTTCGAAAAGGATTATCTGTTGAGCCAGCAGACGTAACACTGCAGGTGCCCGTTTCTCACAGGTGTTTGAAGTTGTGGATAACATTTAGCAGGTTTGGCGCCGAGGCTTAGCTGGTTAAGACGCCTCACTAAAAACCAGGAGACCCTGGGTGCGAATCCCAGCGGTATCTATTCGTAGACAACAAGCCACTCATTGTCAATATTTATGGAGCTTAATTTAAAGACAACGGGAGAAGCATGAGTTACAGCTTTCTGTAGCTGTTTTACATTGCTGTGCAATGGTGAGTGCATTGGACTTCTAGGCCTTGATAGAATGAAGTCATTTAAAGGTTGTGGGTTTGAGTCCCACCAGAGTCATGTATCATTTTGATTCAACCTTTCAAAATCCTCTAGGGATTAGTGTTGATCAAGTCAAATAAAGGACTTCTTAAGAGTCCACAGTTGAAAATGAACCAGCAGCCACAAGAAAGAAATTAGCACTGGATTGTGATCACTTTACTCCTGTCCTGGAGTCCTTGCACTGGCTTCCTGTCAACTTCAAAATCCTCATGCTCACCTATAAGGCTCTCCATGGCTTGGCACCTAAGTACCTGTCTGGGTTATCGCCCTACTCCCCACCTCACAACCTTCGCTCTTCTAATTCTGGTCTCCTATCTGTCCCCCCGTCCATCTACACTCTATGGGTGACAGGGCCTTCTCCTGTTTTGCCCCAGAGCTCTGGATCTTTATCCCCACGGATATCAGAGAGTCACCTTCTCTAAACTCCTTTAAATCCAGACTCAAAACTTTCTTCTTTAGAAGAGCCTTTATTTACCTGTTCTTTACCCATCTGCTCCTACTGTATTATGTACCACAATCTGATGTCTCCTCAAACAGTGTATTCCCATCATGCTAATATTGTGTTTTTTTTGTTGTTGTTGTTGGCATTATGTAAAGCACTTTGAGAAGTTTATTATTATTATTATTATTATTATTATTATTATTATTATTATAAAGGTCTTGTTTTCTTGTCCTGTGTTTACAGGCTCAGAGGCCAATGCTCTCCCTGATGCTGGGGAAAGGGCTCCTCTTGAACAGCAGCACAGTGAGGAGGAGTGGGGCAAACTACATAAATATGAGAAAAGACGCAAGAGAGTTGTCACTCAGAGTGTCGAAGGGTCGATGTATACTGGGGCTCAGTTGAAATGCAACGTCAGGACTTTTCCGAATTAGGTCACACGAATAGAGCACAGCCTTTTCCGCCCTGCCACGTGGGTATCGGTAACTCACTGTGATCGTATAGTGGTCAGTACTTTGTGTTGTGGCCGGAACAACCCCGGTTCGAATCCGGGTCACGGCAGAATAGGGGCGTCTGCTTTTACAACTTGCACGAATGACGGCAAAAAAAAGCCAATCGATGTGAACGAACGGCGCTTTACAGAGGAGTACTGCCTGACTGGATCGTTGATGAACGACAGGGGCCACTCCAACCTCTTTTCGGTTTTCTTCAATGACTTACTAAGGATCTTCTTCACATTCGCCCATGCAGGGGAAGCCAGTTACACCAAAGCAAACGCAGGAAAGTGCATTTCAAGCAGAGACCAGGAGGGACTTGTTTACACCGAGAGTGGTCGGAGAATGGAACAATGCACCCAGCCCTGTTGCTGGGGCCGAT
This sequence comes from Atractosteus spatula, assembly GCF_055471065.1. Taxonomy (NCBI): domain Eukaryota; kingdom Metazoa; phylum Chordata; class Actinopteri; order Semionotiformes; family Lepisosteidae; genus Atractosteus; species Atractosteus spatula. Next base: position 584,126 of record NW_028296629.1, on the reverse strand, counting down.
TCTTGATGAGATCTTGGGCTCACTAACAGGCCCCCGCTGGATGCTAATCTTTCTGTTGTTCTTGCAGGTCCTGCACTGCTTTTGAGCCGACAGAGCTCGTCCTGGTCTGTCGGCACAGCCCAATTGCAAATGATCGGCTCTGCGTACAGAAGGAACGTGCGTTTGGTACAAGAGTGCATGAAGGCACCGGAAATACATTGGGAACAAATGACCGGTCGCTCAAGACCTCTGTGAAGTACAGGAGCGTGCAAAAAGAGGCTGTTTCCGCCCTGTCTCGAACCGGGGACCTTTCGCGTGTTAGGCGAACGTGATAGCCGCTACACTACGGAAACCTGCAGGGACCGCTGCTGGTGTCTCGCTTGCGTTTCGGGCTGAGAAAGGGAAGCGTCACTTTAGGCAGGGGGCGCTGGAGAGAGGAACAAAGGGCGCGATGAAACAAAATGCTGAAACCCGGGATCAAACCAGAGACCTTTAGATCTTCAGTCTAACGCTCTCCCAACTGAGCTATTTCGGCGGTGCAGAGAGCCCATAGCCAACTGCTCCAGCCTTCCTGTGTTACGGCATGAGCACACCAAGAGGAGCGGGAGAGTGTTGCAGGAACGTCACTCAGAAGGAAAGCCACCCAGCTGCGCCCTCTTAGCTCTGTCCAGCGCATCTTCCTCGCATGGACTCCTGCCTGCGACGGGCAGGAAACAATTAGCAAGAACAGAACAGCACCCTGTAACGTTGCCATAGCCTAAATGTAGTGGCTCTCTGAAGGCACCAGTTCTGTAGGGTTTGGGCATTTACTGTGACAATTATTAATTGTAGCAGTAAATCACAAAGTTAATTCTTTTGATGGCTTTAGAATCCAACCATGTGACAGAACTCAAACAACGCACACACATAGGTACTAATACACGAGGATACATTTATTAATACATAGAATATGCATATAAACGTAACAGATCTTATCGAGAGGGTTATCAGAATACAAAAGGTATATATTCAATCAGTTACGAAGAGTTACATATATCAAGAGGACATACGTTCAGTATATCATTCATTTAGACCGTTTCGTAAATTAACTTGTTTATAACTTCTACATTAGATACTCAAAACAAGTACGTAACTATTAGGAATTAAATTGATATCAACTGGTTTGGATAACAATTAAATTCTCGAGCCGTAATGCAGTGAAGTTGAATACTCATCCAATTTCTGGGGATACATATCTCCTGCAGGCACAAACAATCAGCTGCAGGCTTGTTGCTGTCCAATCCGCGCTCTCTGGCTCCGTGCCAGGCTGTGCTGTGCGGCTTGCGACGGTGCGCTGCTGATGCTCACTGACCGGCTAGTTAGTGTCGGCTTTAACTAGCAAAGATTGTGCACTGTGGGTCCCAGCAAGTCAGGAAGAGGACCGGTTTGTTCCTGATGAAGAGCTAGTTCTGAATAGTGATTCAGCTGTCCACAGTTCTGACCTGTTCACGAGGCCTGCTGCTGGTGCTAACCTCGGGTGGATCCTCTGGTTACTCTCTGGCAACCTCCGCTCTAGACTCTTAGAACAAAGGAAAGTTCTGGCACTCGGACACACTGACCGTTACGTGGTTGTCCGGGCTGAGTCTCAGGATGGTCAGGAGGCGCGCTGCGAGAATGTCCTGCCCTTGGGAGCCTTCTGCTCCTGGGCTGTCCTGCCCTGGAATTCTCCTTTAGAATTCCCTTCGAAAAAGTTCACAGAATTCTCACCGAAGTCTCTTCTGAATCTCACAGGCTCTCTGTGTTGCCTGTTTTTACCTGGAGGAACTTCAGCTCGTTGATTGGCTGAAAGTTCCATGGGCATCAGAATCCCACGTGGGTTACTCAGCCCTACCAGTCCCTGATTGGTTGATCAAGGTGAGATATGAGTCACTTACTCCTGACACTTAGGAATGCAGTCCAGATGTCCATCTGGCACTCCCTAGACAGATAGGCGCCAATGGATGACCATTGATCATGATAGCCAGGCTTAGCTAAGTGCATCCCCCTTTGGGGGCTTGTTCCTTATCAAAAGAAAACATCTTAAATCAGCCTGCATGAATACTTTCTCTGTGGCTGCACCACAGAGATGGAGGGTGAGATGGGGCCTCCTTTAGGACAGCATACCAACGCTTAATTCTGTCTTATTAACAAGCATTGCCGCTACATATCCCCCCTTTTTGAAGGTCACGAGGTCCTGAGGCGTTGTTGCCTTCAAAACAAAAACAGAGTTAAGTGATGTCCCTTGTCATTAGAACATTAACCTTAAATGTCCACATTACTCCTCGAGAATTCATACCAGAACCAGCATTGGATGCAAACAGGATGAATAACATCTGAAGCATGTATAAACACGGTAGGAGACATTATCTAAGTCTAGGAGTTACACATCAGGAAGTTCACTGTCAATATCTGATACCTCTGTAGTAGATATTTGGGAAGAAGTAACTTCCTTTCTTTTGACATGCTACCTTTGACTCATTCGTGCTACTCGGAGTACATCTTGATGTGAGAGTACAGCATTCAGAGTATACTGTCAGTCATGATCCAACTACCCGGCAGCAGTGTTACAATAACAACAGTTCCTGTTCCCAGCCCCCCCGATAAACCACAACACCTGTGTTGGGTATCTGCTAGGTTGGTTTGGAGGTTTGTTCCATTAAAGCAAACTAACTACCTGTACCTCTTCAGGGCTTACTGTTTCTTGGATTTCTATCCAATTCAATAGTGTGGCACCTGAAGGCATCCAAGACCTCAAGTTTGGTCTTATGTTGTCTGGTTCTAGACCGTACAGTTTTAAGTTCAAGCTGTACTATGGCCTCCTCGGGAACTTGCAGGAAAACTATTGGTTAGGTAGCTGCATTGTGGTAGCTGTATCATGCCTGTCACAAGTCATGGTGACAGTTAAATGTGGTGTGCTGACCAGCCATTTACTTCCCACCTGCTCTTCATGGGGTTCATTAACCTCCCTCTGCTCGTTAGTAGCTTTACACCCTTCATTGGTGAATTGTTTAGACACAGCCAATGGATAGCTTTGGTAGCCATACCCATCTCAAGATTTGGAACCGAATTCAATCTTGGATTGCCTTCTGGGTGAGCTTTGAGCGATGGGGTTAATGTCACATACTCCTCAACTAAGAAGAGTGGAATCAAGTGGGTTGGGAATTGTGCCGTGGCTAGACTAGCTACAGTGGCACTAAACTCCCTTAACAGGTCTTGTGTCAGCATTCTGGCCTGTTGCACACAAGCATAAACCCACTGTATAACACCAACAATCATGTCCACTGGTTGGGGAATAAGGTTTAACCCTGTTGCATAGAAAGTTGCCTGTAGGGTTTTCCCTAAGCTTTCCAACTTTTGCTGCTGTTGATACAGTCTGTCACTACCCTCTGGCATCTCTGACACCTGTCTTCTCGGGGCAGTCAGGGTGAGAGTGCCAGTAGCACACAAACCTACCAGAAAAAGCAAACGTGCAACAGTGGCGGCAGCAATAAGTCCTCCCAAAAGTCTTTTCGGGTGGCTGACCCCAGTCATCTCCTTCTGAGTGACTGTTGTCTTTCTAAGCTGGCGCAGCGTGTACATGGTGTCTTTCTCAGTATGCCATGTGGCATCTTGGGCACCAACATCCTGGAAATCTGGGGAGATCTGACGCAGCTGCTGATGCTGCTCCTCCTTTTCCAGGGCATCTGCTTTTTCGATTTGTTCGTGCCTGTGCTCTAGGAACCCTGCAGGGGGTGGTGCAGCGGTGGAGCATGCCTGACCCTCGGCTGAGTGGTCATCAGGAGCACCTGAGTGATCTGGGATTGTTATCCCATTCTCACTGTTCAGGTCCACCCTGCACACTTCCTGATTGAGGAATCCCTCTATCGGCATGTTTACAATCGTACGCTGGGTAGGTGTAGGACACGTGCTCGCTCCCCCCTTCCCTCGCTAGGGGTTCAGGGAGCTGCCCCAGCACTGGGATAGCTAGTTCATTGTCTTTGAACTTACTATCACCCACCAGGCCCATGTCAGTGCAGGCGGGGATTCTGACACCCCTCTTTGCGATGTCCTGCACTGGCAGGCGGGTGACTTGACCATCCAGCTCCAGTCTGGCTGAACCACTGTTGGTCAGACTCAGACTGACAGACTGAGCTGGAGGCTGTAAGAAAACCGGCTCGGCTTTCATTCCCTGTCCCCTCTGGGGGACTGGGTGTGTTGGCAACCCTGCCGTTGAGGCAGGAACAATCAGGTCAGTCTCACTCACTACCTGGTAGTTGTGAGAAATAATGTTACCTGACTGCAGGTTCCCTGGGTCACAGCAGAGGGAATCGGCATCTGGGATCAGGTGTGTCCACAGCGCAGTAGTCTCAGCGTCCAGCTGGACCTCCTGACTAACCTGTGAATGTTGCACCAGGGGCACCTGGCGGTGGCCCTGCGACAGCTGCTCAAGCAGATCCTCATTAATAGAGGATCTCTCAGGGCTAAGGGTGAGGGCTACCTCACCAACCTGCTCTCCTGCCATCTGGATCCCTTCCACCAAGGCGGGGTGGTGGTCCTGACCCCTCTTGGGTGCCAGGGTGCACAGGGAAAGCTCCTTTTCATCACCAGGTGGGGAGATCTGCTCCTCTTTAGGGGTGTAAAAGGTGTGTGCTTTACCTGGTGGATCAGGCGGCTGCTTGGAGCACCGCTCCTGTGGCAGGGAGGCTGTTGTGACCTCAGCGGGGACACGACTTCCCTGTATATCCGGGGAACAAGAAAATATTTTTATTTCTTGTCCAGAGAGAACAGAAGGAATCTCCACATAGGCTTCTGTGTTCGGTGGGCACTATGTGAGCACAGTCTGCCTCTTGGCCCCCCTTCCTTCTGTACAGAAGGCTTAGGAGCCTTGACCTGTTTCCACACCTTGCCTTTCTGGTGATCCACCAAAGGTTCCTCTCTTAGTCGCATGCCCTTTTCTTTTTCTACCCGTTTGAGCTTGCTGTATGACATCAAATACCTTTCAACCTTAGTGTCAATCAATGTCTCACTGTGTAAGACATCTCCCATGGCAGCCTTGAGGTAAAAGCTTCCTGCTTTTCCTCTCTGTTTTACTGCCTGCTCTGTGACTTCAGGGGTGGAGTCAGCACTCGCTTGGGAGTGGCTGACCTCATCCAGGCAGGAACCCTTCCATTCAATCAGATAGACTGAGGGAGGGAGAGGGGGCGGGTCTCCGCCTCCTCCAGTGGAGAGTATCAGCTCATTCACGCTTCCGGCAGCCTTGGGGAGCGGTTGTCTCTGTCCTAATAAAACTTGTTCAAGCCTGGCCAGGCGGGCGGCTACTGAATCCTTTTGTTCAGCTTTATCTAGCCCTTTTTCTTCCCCGGTGTTCTCATGGAACTTAGGATGCTGGGTGCGGTCCTGTGTGCCTGCTTTGGAACGGGGCTTAGCCAGCTCAGGAGCCTGTGCTCCTTTGAGCACGGGGGAATTAACCCTGCTGGCTCTGACGGCGAACACAGTCGCTTTAACAGCTTTTTGCTCAGAGCGACTTTGGACATCATACTCCCAGGCTTTCTGCACGAATCTCTTAATATCAGTCATTTTCATGGTCTGTGCATCTGTATGCATTAAGATCATCTTTCTGACTGACGGGTGGAGATTCGCAATGAATAAACCCTTGAAATGTGTGTTCTCTTCTCAACCCTCATCATTTCGCCCTGCAAAATAAGTTCATCTAAGTCTCTCGTAATATTCGCGAGGGGACTCTGCTCTCTCGTGCTTAATGTTAAGGGCGGCGGCTATCGCGGCAGTCGGGTCAATAAACGCACTGTATTCTGATAAGTGCTTGACACAGCTCTTCAAAGTCATCACAGACTTTCTTCATCTGCCTAGCCATCCACTCATGTACAGCTCTGCTGCTAGTTTTCCTGACCAGAAACACTTTTTCCTGTTCTGTAGCATTTGGCAGGTACTGCAGGGTATACCTGAGGTCTTGAATATAACTCTCGATATTATTCTCTGACACTGCAGGGTCAAATCTCTCCATGTCCTTCGCTAGTTCTCTCAGAGAATGGAGGTTTATTCTCCTAGCTTCTCCGCTGACGGAGATATGACGGAAATCGTGGTCAGACCTGTCGCTGCTAGAGAGAGTGCTTAATAGCGACTTGAATTCAGACCTTTTAGCAACCATCGTTAAACTTAAAGAGTATTACTTTTAAGTACGAAATCACAGTTCAACCACAGAAAACCACAAGATCAAGTATGCAATCAACCCAGTAGATCGCAAAAGATCACAAAACAATCAAGCACTGCTTAAAGAGCAAGAGGAACTTTTTTCCTTTCGGCTTTCAGCACACTGTATTATCGAGTATGAAACCCGCGGTGTTTTATATTGAATTATTCCGCTTGGTTGTCTCATTTCAGTCTTACCATAGCCCGTCCAGGGACGCCAATAAATGTAGTGTGCTCTCTGAAGGCACCAGTTCTGTAGGGTTTGGGCATGTACGGGGACATTTATTAATTGTAGCCGTAAATCACAAAATGATTCTTTTGATGGCCTTAGAATCCAACCATGCGATATAACTCAAACAACGCACACACACACGGGTACTAATACACGAGGATACATTTATTAATACAAAAAATATGCATATAAACCTAACAGATCTTATCGAGAGGGTTATCAGAATACAAAAGGTATATATACAATCAGTTACAAAGAGTTACATATATCAAGAGGACATACGTTCAGTATATCATTCATTTAGATCGTTTCATAAAGTGAACTTGGTTACAACTTCTACATTAGATACTGAAAACAAGTACATAACTCTTAGGAATTAAATTGATATCAACTGGTTGGGATAACAATTGAATTCTCAAGCTGTAATGCATTGAAGTTGAATACTCATCCAATCTCTGGGGATTCAGATCTCCTGCGGGCTCTCTGGCTCCGTGCCAGGCTGTGCTGTGCTGCAGATGATCACTGACCGGCTAGTTAGTGTTGGCTTTAACTAGCAAAGTTTGTGCACAGGAGAAAAGATGACTGTGGGTCCCAGCAAGTCAGGAAGAGGACCGGTTCATTCCTGATGAAGCGCTAGTTCTGAATAGTGATTCAGCTGTCCACAGTTCCGACCTGTTCACAAGGCTTGCTGCTGGTGCTTACCTCAGGTGGATCCTCTGGTTACTCTCTGGCAACCTCCGCTCTAGACTCTTAGAACAAAGGAAAGTTCTGGCACTCGGACACACTGGTCGTTCCGTGGTTGTCCGGGCTGAGTCTTAGGATGGTCAGGAGGCGCGCTGCGAGAATGTCCTGCCCTTGGGAGCCTTTTGCTCCTGGGCCGTCCTGCCCTGGAATTCTCCTTTGAATTCCCTTTAGAAAAGTCCAGGAAATAGTCTCTCAGGCCCTCTGTGTTGCCTGTTTTTACCTGGAGGAACTTCAGCTCGTTCATTGGCTGAAAGTTCCATGGGCATCAGAGTCCCACGTGGGTTACTCGGCCCTACCAGTCCCTGATTGGTTGATCAAGGTGAGATGTGAGTCACTTACTCCTGACACTTAGGAATGCAGTCCAGATGTCCATCTGGCACACCCTAGACAGATAGGCGCCAATGGATGACCATTGATCATGATAGCTAGGCTTAGCTAAGTGCATCCCCATTTGGGAGCTGTCCCTTATCAAAAGAAAACATCTTTAAATCAGCCTGCATGAATAGTTTCTCTGTGGCTGCACCACAGAGATGAACAGAGAGATGGGGTCTCATTAGAAAAAGCACAGCAACACTTAATTCTGTCTTATTAACAACCATTGCCGCTACAAGTGAAAGGCTGAAGTGAAATAGAGCGGGGACGAAGGCAGTGAAGAGAGAGAATGTGGGAAGAAGAGAAAAACGCAAGGGAAAAAAAGCAGCGTCGTAAAAGAGGTGACAGAGCTGTCCTCTCTATAAGAAGGGTGCCAGCGAGCCTTGCTCTCGCTTACGGCCACACCCCCTTGAGCACGCCTGATCTTGTCTGATCTCGGAAACTAAACAGGGATGGGCCTTGTTAGTACTTGGATGGGAGACCGCCTGGGAATACCAGGTGCTTTAAGCTTTTAAGCGCAGGAGGCGCCCTATCCCCGCTCGCTTGCTCATTCCCCTGTTCACACATGCAGTGCGGCTTGTCCGTCTGTTTATTTGTCAGCTTTGGCGATTCACGGGTGCTTGTGTATTAGCGTGAGCGTTTTTTATTCTGATCATGAACAGTTTTACAAGTCCGCAAAGGATCGAGGAAAGGTTTATCGCCAGCCATTTATTCTTATCATGAACCTTATATACTGTATCTCTACATCCCATAACCTTTAACGGTAGGTGCTTGGGTGTGGACATGTTGTGATGTAATATTTATTTTAAAAGTAAACATTTTTGTAAAGTCTGTTATATTGTTAAAATCTATAAGCGTTATAAAGATCAATTTTTGCTCGTGCTTATAGGTTATCGCTGCTAAATGTGTCTTATTCAATTATTTTAACACTTTTATGACCTATCCACTAAAATATAAAGTCCCGCCCTACAATGCTCTTCTCAAAAGATAAAATAAGTTTTACATTTTTTGATTCAATGTAATTTCTTTTCTAGAGAAACACACATCATTTGAGGCTTAGGTTGCATGTTAATATTTTTAAGGTTTAAAGACTTTACGTTCACGGTACGTGGAAAATCATTTCAAACTTTTGAAAAGTTGTTGAGAATTTGTCATTGAAATAAGCTTACATATTTTAATTCAACGTGATTACTTTTCACTCTCGATAAAACACGTGTGATTTTGGGGCGGGGGGATATGGTGGGGCGTTCTAAAACATCACAACCATTTGAAAAATGTCTTGAGCATGGTTACAAATTTGGAGTTTATGTTTAAATTAGCCGACTTGCCAGTTTTGAAGTGTGACACCTGAGCTGTGCGGCCCCGATATTGACTGCTGCGAAGATGGCTTCTTTGAGTAGTGAATCATCGGATTCCTCTGCTATGCAAACTGAAGAAGTAGGTTGCTAAAATATTTTTTCTGATAGTGGAATTGTTGTTTCAATCTGCGTTTAGCGTATTTCGTTTTCAACACTTTGTCTTCTTTTTAGCAAAAGCTGACCCAGCACTCAGTGGTGTGTGACAGTGGCTGTCATGTGAACTCTGATGGTGATTCAGGTGTTGCGGGTCCGTCAACGACTGATGAAGAGTTGCTACAAATGGTAAATATTAAACCACAGCAAGTTCGAAGCAAACGAAGAACTCAAACACAAAAGAGGCATTACAATTTAAATATTTTAGGTAAAAAGCATGCCTATTTATTTTGTTAAGCCTTCCTTTTCTTTTTTCCTTTAATAGAATAACGAAGAGGTCGACGCATCAATCTTCAAACTACCATCAAGGTTGAATGTTTCGTGTCTGTTCATGTGTGTTCGCCAAAATGTGATTAATGATGATGTTCAACCTAGTTTAGCTAACGATGGCTCTAATGAGCCCGATGCTATGGATCAGATTGTAAAGTCGGTGGTATGTTGCACCTTCAACCATTGTTTAAAGGGGGTTGTGGTTGATGAATGCGCGGCCTGTTTGATTAATCATCCAGGTCACTGGGGTCACACATGCCTGGTTGTCGGGTGCGCGGATGGGTACTGTGGTGTCTCCGGGGGAAAGTTTATGTAAATGAAAGTAGTACTCACACCACACTTTTCTTTCCTGAGTTTCGTGGCATTTCTTCCTCCAACTATCTTCCAAATACAGTCCGTAATCCGTTCCCTTAATCCTGTTTCGATCCGAGTTCCAAAAGTCCGTAATAAAGCCAATCCGCGATGTATCCTTATCCAGTGTCCGTAATCCAAAAACCATAAACCTTTTCTCCTTTCAGTAGTCCGTTATTCTTTAGCCCGATCTTTAACATACACCTCTTTCCTCTCTTTTCCTCCAAACCGCATTCACCTTATCGGCTTCCGCCCTGTTCACTGCCTCCAGGGCACTTATATTTCGGTTCCTGATGCGGCTCAGCTGTGTCTCATTGTTTCTCAGGGTAGACCCTTTCCATTTACCGGTCAGCTGATTCTTTTTGGCAGCCATTTTGCTAAGGTCCATATCTAGTATTTTAAGTAGGTCATTCCGAAAATACCTGTTATAAATGACCCTTCCCCTGGTCATGTTACAGTACAAAGATGTGTTGTTTGCCGCATTAGAAATTTATAAGTGTCTCAGTTTAGCCCGAATTTTATCGGCTGTTCTGTACATCGCCAGTGGCCTGGGTGCCTATACTTTTACAGATGATACTGAGCGGAGTATAAAGCACTTGCTGAGAAAAATAATTGACGACCGCTCGCCATATGAGTATGTACGCTCCTTACTTGTAAAGGTAGATGGAAAAATACTACACGTGACTTTTGGTGCGTTGCAAAACTTATTTTATACTTATTTATACTTATTTTTACAGAAAAGAAAAAAGATCTATGTAAAACCAGGGCTGTGAAATACTCGCAATGTGAATAGAGCTTTCACTCTGTTTTACAGACACAGGTGTGCCATTGTGAGAAGAACGAAAAATTTCGAATGTATACGTAAGAATTCTTACAAAAAGTGCTTTACACTCTTCTTTCTGCAAAGTTTGAAATGAAAATCAATTAACTGAATGCTAATGTCCTTGAATTTGTTAAAGAGATAGATGTGCATGTAAAGAACATGAGTGAAATTACTGTGATTCTGATGTTTTCAGATTAGAAACTGAAGCCTGGCGGATTCAGTGGTTTGTATTCCAAAATACAACGTATTTTACATAGAACCTGTGGTAACACCGTCCCTCTGATCACTCAGGCTACTTTATTTGCTCTGTTAAGGTCGCCGAGTTCGGTGTTCATGGCTATAGAAATGGCAAGAGAAAGGGCGTTATAAATGCTTTTTCAGATGCTGCTGAGTTTCTGAACAATTTTGGGGCGATAGCTACAACTAATTTTCTGCACCAACATTTAATTGGCGTTTGCAAGCAGTAGTCTGTAATGTGTGTGAAAAGTTTAAAAGTGTATACTGGGATGTTTCTGTAATTTAAAACCTACTGATGAAATAAAGTGGTTCACATTTCACATGCTATTTGTCCTGCGAGTTCTTTCTGTGACACTTTACTCAGTCAGTCAGTCAGTCAGTGTGCGTGTGTGCGTGCGCTCACATCCCAGAAACTCGCTGCACTCACCAGACTTCCCACACCGCCGATTCCCGAGGGTTATAATAGATTGCATTCAAATTTGCAGCAGACATGATCACCTTCCATCCCTCGTTGCTAATACGCTCTTTCACACACTTATTTATAAATCGAAGGGGATGCGGTGGTGGGCATTTGGACCCTGAGGCCTGGGGCTGCTAGGGGTGGAAGGCGGGACAACAACACTCATTATGCCACACCATTGGCTCTCGAGGGGGCGGGACATCCGCCCATAACATTGCACCATTGGCCGATAAGGGGGCAGGACATCTGCCCATGACGGCCTCCCATTGGCTGAAAAAGGGGGCGTGGTACCTGTCAAAATGTTTGATGAAAGGTGTCGCTTTATTCTACTCCCGGGCCAAAAACAGCCCTCGGATCATCAACTCAATCAGGAACTCCCAGTCTCACAACTGCATTCCCTCGGTGCTTCCCTACCACCCTAACCCAATTTCTATCCCCAGGACCATCATTAACAATGAATACATTTTACAGGACGATCCCTCCATTGGTACTCTTTTTTCTGACCGCCCAATCATCTCTTATCGCTGACCACCAAATAAGCTTCTTGTTCACAGCTCCCTCACACTCAGCACCTTCCCCTGCAATAGCACTCGCTGCATCACTTGCAAATACATATCTAACGACATTCAGGGCATCACAGGACAATTCCAGATAACCCTGACAACATCCTGTATCTCATTTACTGTATCTCTTGCAAAAAATGTCCAGCTATCTACATTTGGGAAACCGAAAGGAGACTAGGAGAATGCTTCAGAGAACATATTAGGGCTGGGAAGGTTAAAGATTTCTCCAAGCCCATAGTTTTTCTTTTCACCTCAAATAGCCAGGATCTCTCAATGACTGACTTATTTTAATGTAATCTTCTCTATTCTCTTGCAGGTTTTGACTTCACACCTTTCTTCACCTCTCTCCATTTTGCACTTCCTGTGTGGCCTCTCTGCTGCTCCTGCCTCCTCCCCTCTCCCAGCTTTTGTTCTTCTGTGCTATTTAATCTTTGTAATCTGCCCTGTCTTTCTCACACCTGAAGAAGGCTTCACAGCCGAAACATTGAGTTTTCTCTCTTCTCTTTTCAGTATGGAATAAACCTATTACTTGTTCCTTTGCAGACTACACATGCTGACATAGTTTAGTTCAGGTGGGTATCTGCTTCAATATACATTTGTAAATGTCAATTTAAAACTGTAAAAATAGTAAGATTGTAACTCCACTTTAAAACGTGGCAAGAAATAGACACATGGCAGGCTACACCCTCGAAAGGACACCCGTCCATCCCAGGGCAAAGATATAAAAAATAAACATATAGGCAGCACATATCAAGCCTTACAAGAAATCATTAACGCCCTCAACACACACCACAGGTCCATTAAACTCAAATACACCAAGCATGGTAGCCTGATAGACTTCCTAGACACCACCACATACAAGGTTTCTTCCTTCAACAACACAGACAAACTGGACATCAAGGTATTTTTCAAAGACACATTCACACGGCTTACTGCACAAGGATAGCTTCCACCCAAAACATACTTTAAAAGGACTGGTAAAATCACAACTCCTACACTTCCACAAAATCTGTACACAACAACAAGACTTTGAGGAAGCCAAATACACACTCTTCCAAGCTTTATGCCAGAGAAGATACACACAAAGTTTCCTCAAAAATGTGGCACAAACATTTCTAAATAGAAAAACTCCAGATGACAGAAAAATACCCCTCAACACATCACATTCTCAACTCAGCATAAAAACCAACCAAAAACCATGATATTACAAAACACAAACATACTAAGGGAGCACAAAATCATATCTGCACACAGAAAAAAACAAAAACCTTCAGCATTAATTAGTCCAAAGCAAGCTAAAACCTGTGCAAAACAGATCATATACACCAAGAGCCAAACATTTCATAACAGAAAACAATGATCCAAAACAAAGAAACTAAAGAAATCTTCCAGTTGCAAAGGGCATTCTCAGAAAACATCAATAACGCCATCTACAGCATCCAGTGCAAAAAGTGCGGGGTGACCTATGTGGGAGGAACGGGTAACTCCATCCGAACCCAGCTGACACAACACAGGTACATCAGGAACCACGGGACTGGAAAGCAACCCCAACTGGACAGAGATAGAAAGAAAGAAAAAGGAAAGGGAGTGGATCAAAAGACTTAATACTATCTTTACACAAGACCTGAACATCAGAAAAACCGGGAGGGTTTTAGTCGTTGGAAGGAGAGTGCTCTCCTTGTCCCAGATGGTCCCCTCTTGGACAAAATCTGGGAGAAGGAGCTTTGCTCCCCTCTCCTAACTAGCCAGATCCTACAGGGACTGGAACTCTTCACCATACTAACATGCAACAAACAGAAGAATAACTGAAACCAATCAGCTATGGAAACTCGCACAGCTTGCACAGTCCTACTAGGGAGGAAAACAAAAGACCCTGATTGCCTATTGAGATGTTAATGGTCCATGCATAATCTCCACCAGGGAAAGCAGAAACCCATTCACCAACTGAAACTGCACCTACTCATACAGAAACGTACAGAAGGAACACAGACCATAGGATACAAACTAGCCCCCTAGGAGGAACTACAACACACTGCCCCTTACAAAACAGGATAAAAACAGGCCAGCATGGACACAGTGTTCCAGAACAATGCCTGAAGAAGACCCAGGCAGAAACATAGCGACACACAGAAAGGCAAGATTGTCTTCCTATGGAGCCACAGATTCTACAGAGGTAAAGCTGCCTAACAGTGGAAACCTAACGGTGTCAACGAAGCTTTAGGCATTTAAATGGTAAGTATGGATCAATCCAGAGTTGACAACGCACGCAACCGTACGGTCACCCTCCACACTGCCTACACAACAAACATGTCAAACAGACAGGATACCTTCCAACAAGGAACCAGGATCATCTACAAAATGATCCAAACAGTCCACCATTTACAAAACACAGCAGTTTTATTGGACGGGAGAACCGAGCACCCACCAGCCTACGACGGAAGACCGAGGAACTCAAGCGCCTCATAAAACCTGCCAAGCCACCCAAACTCACATATTTGAAGCTGGTAAGCAATTCCAAAAATTGGCTTCACACCACACTGCAGATCCTCGAAGAGCACTACGAGGAAAATCTGTCATACAACTAGAGGATCTTGAGCTTCCCCACTGGGAGGAAGCTTTCACACTTGCTTCCAACTGATCAAAGAAACATTATGGGAGGAAATTGCAGAACACCACCTTTGGACCCTACAGTACACAAGCTATCAATACTGGGTTAGGGAAGGACACTCGGGCAGATCAAATTATCACAGCAGTTTTTAAATTCTACAACGACTTCTACTGGAAAGACTGCGAACAAGACCAAGTAAGAGTTAAGTTGTTTTATAAAGTCATTATTTTAGAGCAAGGTATAATTCTGATAAAAATACAATAAACAATATGGTGAAGCTATTGGAGAGAAAATTAAGGCTCGGTTAAGAAACTGAAACAGTCTTGACTTGTTCCTTTACACAAAAGTTATTTATTTTCAAGAGAGACCCATGAGGATTCCTCTGGTGTGCAAGACCTGCCTGAAGACATTTGACCAGTTTCCTCTTCACCTAAAGAGGGTGTGTATGAAATGAGCCTCAGCAGAGGAGATCAGCAAGTTCCTTCTCCAGGCCAGGAAGGACTTGTTGAATCACCTGAGGAATGGGCAGGTCGGGGATTGCAAGAGCATAGGGCTCATGTGTGGTGAGAATGTGAGACTGGCGGAGTCCATGGACTGTTTTATGTGGAATCCTGAAGACACATCAGCAAGGTAAGATATTTATAATTTATAAGGCTTCTTCTGTTTCATTTCTAACCTTTACCTTTATGTAAGGGTATGTTAAAATGATATACCAGTGGTCCAGATGCCCTGAGCAAGAGGCTGCTGTCCAGGAGGAAGAGATGCCAGAGACTGAAGTGGAAGAGGAAGGGGAAGATGTGAGTTTTGGAGAACTTTCTATTTTTTCCAAATGTATCTTTTGTTTTATACTTGTATTCTAGTTTGTCTTAGAAGTAAAAATGTTTAAATGTGTATTTTGTATTCCTACTGTCCCCCCAGTTCTTAAAAGCCATCAGCAGGCTCTCAGGAAGACGGTGACCCAGGCTGGACTGGACAGAACGCACTCCCTGGATGCTCCTCACCTGGCTGGGTTTAAACAGGACCTTACCAAGGATCTTGGAGTGGCAGATTGCTCTCAGGAGGTATTTATTTTTAAAGGCATTTAAAATTGAGCAGTGATATTTCCATAGCACATGTTTTTACTCCTTAGCTTAAAATTCACCCATGTGAAATCTCAGCCATAAACATAGTGACTCTACATTTGTCAGGTAGAAAATGTTTCCAGATTCCTGTTTTTATGGATCCATCTGCATCTTCCTTAAACTTTGTAAAGGGCCTATCCAAAACAACAATTATTGTAACCAAATGAAGACCACTGGACTGTCTCACCAAATCATTGCTAATTATATTAAGAACATAAACCATTTTTTGGGCTACATCCTAAATGATATCAGTGTGAAAGTAGAGGATCCCAGCCTGGCTAACCTCATCATCAACTTCCAAAGTATCCTAAAGGATATTCAGAAGAAGAACAGTAACAATGTTGCCAAGAGATTACTAAAAATAGGTCATTTTCATTTTAAATCTTCTTTCAGTTGTACTTTTAATCTGAATACAAAAACAAGTTGATGAATATTAATTTCTCCCACAGATATAGACAGTTGCAGAGTCCAGAACCAAGTACGAAGGATTGCTGGAAGGTGTTGATGGTTGCAAAGAGAGATGTGTTGCACAGACTGGGCAAGACATCACCTTGCCTGAGCAGCTTCTTGTACTGTATTACCTGCAAGCCTTTCTCCAGCTGAAGCACCTGTAGCACCCAGGGGTGGTAAAGAACATGACAGTAAGAATACTTTCATACAACAAAAGTAAGAAATTACATAGATGGGATTTTTACAGTTTGGTGTATTCAGTTTTATTTTCTCGCTATTACAGGTTGAGGAATGGGTGCAAAGAAAGTGTTGTTTCAACAAGTGGGCACAAAAATGGTCATAATTCCTGTTAAAGAGCACAAAACCTCAAACAACAGCTGGCTTCCTTTGCATTGAGTGAAGAAGAGGAACATGCAAGTTGATGGCTACATTGATATACCCATCCACTCAATTCAGGGTTGTGGTAGAACTGGAACCATCCTGGCAAGCAGTGGATGCAAAGTACTGTATCACCCATAATGTGACACCAGTCCATCACAGGACTCACTCACACCATGGCCAATTTTCATAGAAGCCAATTAAAATCCATGTTAATACCGAACAAAAGACCTCCACCTGCATAGCTCCAATCATGTACAGTATTTAAGAAAATCTGGAATGTACCTTAATTGCATTTTATTTGTGTTTTATCAGCCATTTCATCTTTACTTCACTAAACTGCGCTGTAATGCCCAGGTCAGCAGCTGTGAAAGGAGATGGAGAAGATGGACTGGTCAGCCAATGTATCAACAGTGTCTGAAGTGCTTGAGAAGTGGAAGCCCAACACAGGACTGCCACCAAATGACATGCAAATTAAAAAGTTGATAAAGTATCAAATCTGGGAAGGCCTGAGCATCACTGACGATCCTGTGAAGGGGAAGAAGTTTGTGACTTCCAGGTGTTTCCAGAAGGGAGAGGTGGTGTGTGATTACAACGGCAAGGTCATCACAAAGACAACTGCTGAAGCTCACAGATGACAGAGGGAGACATGAGATGTCTTTTCTTTTCAGATGAACCTGCACAAAAACTGTGCATTGATGCTCGTGAAAAACACTGAGCCTTCCTCCTGGATAAGGAGCCTGTAGTGGTTTGATGGGTTTACTGAGACAATTATCAATTGTAGCAGTAATCACGAGGTTGTTCGTTGGGGCTTTTAGAAAATCAATCGTCAGAACAACTAACAACGCACACACACGGGTTCAATACACGAGATACATTTATTAATATAAACTGTGCACCAAACATATACTAGTCTGCCTGGATACAAGCGGCAGACCTTACTGTGAGGGTTATCAATATACAAGGTATATAATCTCGAAGAGATGCAAACACAAAGAGATACACAACAGAGAATATATTTCAATATATATCGTTCGGTTACCGAATCGCTAATCAGTGTTATTACCCACTGTTACTCTAAACTCGGAAGTAAATACATTACTCATGAATTAAATTGATAACAACTTGTGTTGAGGTACAATTGAATTCTCGAGACGCAATGTAGAACATGGGGTTTACTTATCCATTGTGTATGGATTTGGAATTTCCCGGCACGAACACCAAACCAGCTGACAGGCTCTGTTGCAGCGGTTGTCCAATGGGCGTTGTGTCGGCGTCCTCTGGCTACCGGCCAACCAGTCGAGGTGCAGCTCGGAGTAGGAAGGGCGGAGGAATCTGACTGTGGCGCACAGGGCAGTCGTTGCTCCGAGGGGATCTACCAGCTGGCTAGTAGAAAGTCTCTATGCACAGAGTGTGACCGCGAGTCCTCACAAGTCACTCTTTTGCCTGGGAAGAAACTGGTTCGTTCCCGGTCCAGCGCTGCTTCTGAATAAGCTATTCAGGTTGTCGACGAGGGTCCAACTGTAGGCTGCCGTTGATCAAGCGGAGCATTCACGTTGGTAGAATTCTGAGTACGTACGGGATCCTCGGCCTCGCGCTTAGAACAAAGTCCAAGTCCTTTTGCAGACAACAGCAGTTGTCACGTGATTGTCTCTGAGGATGCGCGAAAATGGCCAAGGAGAGCTCAGAACTGAGCTTGCGCTCCCTTTTTGATCAAGACCCAGATGTGTGCTGATTGGTTGAGAGTTTGGCGGGCATTGGAGACCAACGTGGTATTACCACGCCCTGCCAGTCCCTGATTGGTTGGTCAAGGTGAGATATAAGTCACTTACTCTTGACACTTAGGAATGCAGTCCAGATGTCCATTCGGCACTCCCTAGACTGATAGGCGCCAATGGATGATCATTGATCATGATAGCCAGGCTTAGCTAATGGCATCCCCGTCTGGGAGCTTGCTTCTTATCAAAAGAAAAACATCTTAAATCAACTTGCATGAATTCTTTCTCTGTGGTTGCACCACAGAGATGGAGGGTGAGATGGGGCCTCCTTTAGGAGCATACCAACGCTTAATTCTGTCTTATTAACAAGCATTGCCGCTACATATCCCCCCTTTTTGAAGGTCACGAGGTCCTGAGGCGTTGTTGCCTTCAAAACAAAAACAGAGTTAAGTGATGTTTGTTGTACCACGGTGGGTTCTACCTCTCGAGAATTTGTACAGGAAATAGTGTTGGAAAGAACATTGCGTATACCTGCTCTCAGTTATAAGGTACCTAGGAATGAGGCATTGGGCATCATCATTAGCCCTAGACCTTAAACTTCCGGCAGTTCACTATCAGTATCGGATAGCTCTGCAGCAGGCAGACGTTTGGGAGTGGTTACCTGATTTCGGTGATAAACCATTGCTCCCTTTGTCTCATTCAAACTACCCCACAAGGCTTTGATACGAGAGAACAGCATCCAACACATTACCCCAGCCATGATCCAGCTACCCAGCAGCAGTGTCAAGATGACCACGTTTATTGTTCCTAGCGCCCCAGAGGATCCACAACGACTGTGCTTGGGACCTACCAGTGTAGTTTTTAAGTTTGTGTCGTTAAGAACAAATTCGACTACCTGTACACCCTCAAGACTTACTGTCTCTTGGATTCTCTCATCCAAGTCAACGCTGTGTCCTCTGAAAGCGTCCACAATCTCGAGTTCCGTTTCATACAGTTCTGACTCCAGGTGATACAGTGCTAAATCGTTGAGATGCACTATAGCTCCTTCAGGAACTTGTAGAGAAACTGTTTGGTTGGGTAGCTGCACTTCGGTAGCTGTATCATGCCTGTCATAGGTTATTGTAACCGTTAACTGTGGTGTGCTGACCAGCCATTTCTTTCCCACCTGCTCAACCTGGGGTTCATTAACCTCACTTTTGCTCGTCACTGTGGCCTTACACTTTTCAGTGGCAGCCCCCTTTCTGATACCACACAACCTCTGAGTTGTGTCCCTAAGGAATGGCTTACTCGGGCATACCCAGTGGATATCCTTGGTTGATATACACAGTTCCAGGTTTGGAACAAGATACAAATTTGGATCATCCTCCTGGTAAGCTACGAGCGGTGGGGTGGTCAACTTCACATGCATGTCTCCCCTCCAGAAGCCAACGTTCGATATAGACTTGAGTCTATAGATATCCTTGCTACTCACGATGGGAAAGTTCAACAGGAAACCTATTTCCTTGGCTTCGGGGTTGACATGTATAGGAATGGCACTGCCTAGACTGTATGCAAGATGTACCTGCAATGGCTGCACCATCTCGGAAGTGGTTGTCTTCAGTACTTCTTCTACTAAGGACAGTGGAACCAAGTAGGTTGGAATCTGTCCCATGGCTAGGCTAGTTACCGTGGCACTAAGCTCCCTAAGCAAATCCTGCATCAGCATCCTGACCTGTTGCACGTAAGCATAATCCCACTGTAACACGTCGACAATCCTGCCCACGGTGTGGAGGGTGTTATTTAACACTGCTGCATGAAGGTTTACTGCTAATATTGTGCCCTGGAAGGTTTTCCCTAGGCTTTCCAGCCGCTGCTGCTGTTGATACAGCCTGTCCTGAATTTCTGGCATTTCCTTACGTAACCCAGACACCTGCCTTCTCAGGGTGGTCAGGGTGACAGTGTTAGCAGCAAACAGACCAGCTGAAAATAGCGAACCCACGGCGGAGGCCGCAGCAATCAGACCCCCCAAGAACCTTTTGGGGCGGCTGAGGCCTGTCATCTCCTCCTGGCTGACTGTTGCCTTCCTCAGCTGGCGGAGCATGTGTATAGTGTCTAGCTGGGCATGCCATACAGCATCCTTAGCCCACTGCCTGCCATGATAGGACACCCTACTGTTCATGTTGATGTGCTTCCGAAACACATCACTTGGGTCCAGCCGCACATACACTCGCTGAGTATGTGTTCTGCAATTTGTTAACAACAATCCGGGAGCGTCCTGCAGGACTATGCTGGTAGGAGGACCGGGTTCCACAACTTCAAGGGGCTGTGTCGAGGCGATCCACAGCACTGTCAGGACCAGCCGTGGCAGTTTTAGGATTCCCATTCTGGAACACAGATGAGGCACATGGTACAGTTCCACTATAATTTTGAATATATTTTCCTAGGAGGACCTACACTACAGTACCTAACTACCTGCAGCTACAAAAGGGCACCCCCCTCTTGATCGGGTTTAGACTTTTAACCCTATTCTGTGTCCTCCGGCGCCATTTGAGGTGGGCGATACAACCGGAGGTGGTTGCGATGCACCCACTTGTAGACCAGAGATTGCCTTCCTTTTTCAATCCGAATTCGATAAGCTACCGGTGATACCTTATCGACATTCTCGTGGGGTCCTGTCCAACTGGGTAAGAACTTCCGGGCCACCCCTGTGGGTTTGGCAAATTGGAAGTACAGGACCTTGTCTCCTACTTGGAGTTCCTGGTTAACTGCCTTTCGGTCATAGTATGCTTTCCTACCCTCTGCACTCCTTCCCAGATTGTTCTGGGCAAAAGCAAAGGTTGCCTGCAGATGTGCTCGCAAGTCTGACACATACTGATGGGCCGTAGCAGCCCCCGTCGTGCTCAGGTCCTCCACCCCATAAAGACAGTGTAGGGGAAGAGTCATCTTCCGACCTGTCATCATCTCAAAAGGTGGGACCCCTGTAGAGCAATGGGGCATGGCTCGGATGGCCATCAGAACCAGGGGCAGCTTAATGTCCCAGTCCCTACTGCTGGGGGAGACAAACTTTTTTAACATACTAACCACCGTTCGGTTTGCCCTTTCTGCCTGGCCCGAGGATTGAGGGTGGTAGGAGATATGCAACTGGGCCTTGACCCCAAGCATATTCCACAGGGTTGCCATTACTGTAGCTGTGAAATGGGTTCCCCGATCCGAGTCCACGGTCAGGGGGAGTCCCCATCGACTGAACACATGGTTCACCAACAGCACTGCATTTGTCTCTGCCGTGTCGTTGGGTGCTGGGAGGCACTCAATCCATTTTGTGAATGCACACGTAACAGTGAGGAAATATTTGTTCCCTCTGGATGACCTCACCAGCGGCCCCACCCAATCCATTTGTAGATTGGACCAGGGGAATGTCATGCCCTTTTTCTGGAGTGGTGCACGGTGCAAGGGCCGTGATGGTTGGAACTGGCTACACGTCAGACACCCCTTTACATACGCGGCGATGTCTTGGCCCATGTGAGGCCAGAATGCCACCTGCTGGATAGTGTCATACGTGGCCTTGATTCCCCGGTGGCCCCCACAGGGCTCGTCATGAGCGTGTTGGATCATGACCCCCCGATGGCAGCGGGGAACTACCCACTTTGGGACACCTTGTGCAACTGGTACACAAACCAACAACCCCTTTATAATTTTTAGGTTGTCTTTCACCTCTGCCAGCTCCTTCAGCTCCGGAGACTGGCTCAGCACCTGCTCCGAAAGAGGTTGACGCACTGGGTCAGCGATATGCTGATACATTTGCCCAATTGCTGGGTCCTGTTTCTGCATTTCCGCAAGATCGGTGTTAAAACCCTGTGACCCAAGCACTACAGATTGAGGGTCAGCTCCGACATCCTGTCTAGCCCTGCTTCGGGTGACCGCCTTGACCTCAGCCACGGTTTCTGGGGGTAGCCATTCCTGCTGGAACTGCCAGGGTTCACCCTCTAAGGCGCCAGATTTGGCCAGCCGGTCGGCCTCATCATTCCCGTCTTTGTCAGGTCCCTTCACCTGGGAGTGTCCCTTCACCTTCCTCCAGTAAACCATCATTCCAGCCTCGGTCGTGAGCTTGTCACTGGCCAGGAACAACTCTTTGTTCTTTACTTCCTTGCCCCGGGCATTTTTCATGCCGTTACCCTTCCAATACGGAAGATGGGACACGAAGCTATGTCGGGCGTAGTTCGAGTCACTACAGATGACAAATTGTTTAAGGCCATTTGTCAGGGCCTGCTGGAGGGTGATCAGCACCCCAGCTACTTCCGCATACTGACTAGTCTTTGGTCCTAGCTTATAGCGGGTCGGCCCACAGGGAGTATTGTCTTGCCAGACTACTCCTACCCCTGCTAGCACCTGCTGTTCGTGGCGAAAAGAGCAACCGTCAACATAGGCCATGGGTAAGCCCTGGCCCATGTTCTCATCGTAGTACCGATGATTGTTCGGTAGCTCAGCAGCGGGAATTGTTTCTGGAGCTTCCATGTCAGTGTCACAGCCGTGACACACTTGGCCCAAAGCCAGGCCCTGTCCCAGGTACATTCTCTTGCTCTGTGCATAACGTACCTCTATCTCATAGCCTTGTAGGGCCATCATCCATGCCACAATCCTGCTATTTGACACCCTGCCCGCTTTCAGTTTCTGGCTATGCAGGAATGTCACAGGTTGGTGGCAGGTTTCGATGATGATCTTTTGTCCCCCTACATAACTACGGAAGTGTTCTACCGACCAGACCGTAGACAACAGGGCCTTCTCGCAGTCCAAGAACTTTTGCTCCACTGGGCTCAGGGCTCGACTGGCATACGCCACCACCCTTCGTTCTTGGTCATATTCCTGACTCAGAGCAGCCCCAAGGCAGTGCTCTGAGAACCCTGCTTCAAGGTAGAAGACCTTATTTTTGTCAGGGTAGGCCAAGCACGGCGCACTACCGAGTCTGCGCTTCAGCTCCATCACAGCCTGTTCTGAGGAAGGTCCCCACTCAAAGGGCACGTCTTTCTGCAACAGCTTGTGGAGGGGCCTTGCTATTTCAGCGTAATCCTCAATAAACTGCCGGGAATAATTACATACTCCCAGAAAGCTGCGCAGTTCAGACAGGTTAGTGGGCGACCTCATATTCTGGATAGCTTGGACTCTGCTGGACTGTGGCTGTATGCCTTGGGCTCCAACCAATAGACCCACGTACTCCACTTGGGTCTTACACCACTGTCCCTTAGCCAGAGACAGTTTGGCCCCTGCACGGGAGAGCTGGGTCAACACATGCCTGATCTCGGCCATGTGTTCTTCCCAGGTCTGACTCCGCATCAGAATATCGTCCACATAGACCAGGTTGCCCCTGGCGGCTGCATCACTCATGGCTTTGTGCAGAAATATGTTGAACTCCGCTGGGGAGTTGGAATACCCAAAGGGGCATCGATTCCAGGTGAACTGCCTGTTTCCAAAGGAAAAGGCCAGTTTGTACTGGTCTGTCGGTTCTACCTTAAGGGTCCAGAACCCATTGGCCACATCCACTGTGGTGAAATATTTCGCTGTTGTCACCTTGGCTAACTCCTGATCTAGGTAGATCATTGGCCATCGTGACAAAGGAACCTGTTTATTCAGCTGCCGGTAGTCAATGGTCAGACGCCACTTACCATTGGGTTTCAGCACCGGCCACAGTGGGGAGTTATAAGTGGAGTTACACTCCCTTATGATCTGACGCTCTAGTAGAGCATCCAACGTCTGCTTTATGGACTCGTATGCCGTGAGGGGAATGCGATACTGCCTGACATAGGTTGGGCGGGCGCCAGGGGCCGTAGGAATGCGCATTGTGTGCAAATCCGTCACCCCGCAGTCGTAGGCGTCCCGTGCAAACACTTCCTGGAAATCCTGGAAGATCTGACGCAGCTGCTTTCGCTGGCTTTCCGTTTCCAGGGCATCTGCCTTACCAACCTGTTCCTGTACCTGCTCTAGGAACCCCGCTTTTGACGGCATGGCGGTATCCCGGGTCGCACTCTCGGCTGAGTGGTCCGTCGGAACACCTGCGTGTACTGTATACACAACCATCTCATCCTTATCGCTAAGGTCCACTCTGCACACTTCCTGGTTGCAGAATCCCTCTATTGGCATAATTGCAATCATCCGTCGGGGGTAGGTGTAGTACACCAAGGGACCAGGGAGCTGCCCCAGTACTGGGATGGCCAGTTCGAAATCATAGAAACCATTGTCAATTACCAGTCCCATGTCAGTGCGAGCAGGGATTTTGACATCTTGTTTTGCTATGTTTTGCACCAACAGGCAGGTGGCTCGGCCATTCCGTTCCAGTCTGGGGGTACCACAGACTGCTAGGTTCAGTCTGATAAACTGAGCTGATGGTTGGAAGAAAACCATCTCAGCATCCATCCTCTGTCCCTTCTTTAGGACAAGGCGTACCGGAAACCCTGCTGTTGACGCAGGAACGATCAGGTCCGATTCGTTTACTACCTGGCAGGCCTGAGGAATCGTCTGACCTGACCGAATGTTCTCGGGGTCGCCGCTTAGAGAGTGGGCATCTGGGTTCACCCGTGTCCACAGCACACTGTTTACTGTGTCCAGCTGGGCGCCCAGTCGAACCAACAGGTCTGCACCAATACAGACCGAATGGGTCAGCTGAGGTGCTACCTGGAAGTAGTGAGCAAACTTCCTTTTTCCGATGGAGATGGAAGCTGCACAGCTTCCTTTGCTCCAAATGGACCTATGAGGTGGGGGTGCCCACCACAGAACCTGTGATTGCGTCACCAGGGTCACCTGACGGCTTCGCGACAGGTCCTCGAACAGACCTTCACTGATTATGGACTTCTCAGAGCTGAGGCTGAGAATTACATCATCAACCTGCACTTCTGCCACCTGGACCCCTCCCACCACCATGGGGTGGTAGTCCTGGTCCCCCTGAGGTACCAGGGCGCACAGAAAGGACTCCCATTCATTACCGGACAGGGAGATTCACTCTTCTTCAGGGATGAAAAAGGGGTGTGCTTTACCTGGCGGGTCAAGCAGCTGCTCGGAGCACTGCTCCTGTAGTTGGGAGACCGTGGGAGTGCTGGCCTGGGCAGGACTTCCCTGTAGTTTTGGAAAGCAAGAAGAGGCATTTATTTCTCGTCCAGAGGAACCAGGAGGATCCTCCAACTCAGCTATAGTGTTCAGTGGGCACTGTGTGATCACAGCATAACCACTGAACCCCCCTTTTTGCTGTATGACAGGCTTAGGGTTTTTGACCTGAGCCCACAATTTTCCACGCTGGCAGTCCACCAGAGGCTCCAGCCTGTCAAGCAGGTCTTGGCCAATGAGTAGTGGCTCTGTTTTAAACCTAGAGATGTAAACAGGATGCACCACGTTCATTGGCCCGAACCTAAGTGCCACCCACACTCGGTGTTTGATCCTGGCATGATCCTGGGTATAGCTGGAAATATCTATCTTACACGGTTCTACCTTAAGTCTGATGCCTTTTCCTTTCGCTACTCGTTTGAGTTCGCTGAGTAGATCGGCTGACATCAAACTAATTTCAGCCCCAGTGTCAATCAGTGCTTCTCTATCTAAGACGTTTTCAAGAGAAACCTTGATATAAATACGCCTTGCTTTGCCTTTCTGGCTGAGATTCCCTAAGAATTGTTGGAAGCCTGCCTTTTCTTTGACTTCAGGGGCGGGGTCAGCGCCCAACTCAGAGTCACAGCCTTCTTCTAGGCAGGAACCCTCCCACCCAATCAGATAGACTGAGGGAGGGGTTTGGGATGGATCCCCGCCTCCTCCAGTGGGAGGGGGCGTGGTCCCCCTAAGCTCATTCACGCTTCCGGCATTCGGTGCGGAAGGTTTACCCTGTCCTGATCTCTCAAGCAGGGCTTGTTCAAGCCTGGCCAGGCGGGTTGCAGTCGACTCCCTTCGTCCAGCCTTATGATAGGCTCTGCCTGTGGCCTTGCCTTCCCCGTAGCGCTCACGGCGGCTCTGACGCTTAGTGCGGTCCTGCCTGCCTATTTTGCACCGGGGCTTAGCGGGCTCAGGAACCTCAGCTCCCTCGAGCTGAGGCGAGTCGTCAACCCTGCTGGCTTTAGTGGCGAACACGGCCGTTTTAGCAGGTTTTCGCTCTGAGGAAGCAGAGACTTCAGCTCCCCAGGCTTTTTGAGCCAACCTTCTAATGTCAGCCATTTTCATAACTTTTGCATCAGTGTGCATCACAATCATTTTCCTGACTGAGGGATGCAGATTAGCAATGAATAAACCTTTGAAATTCACGTTCTCTTCGCAACCCTCTTCATTCCGCCCTGCAAAATAAGTGCGCCTAAGCCTCTCATAATAGTCGCGAGGGGCTTCAGCTTCTTCGTTCTTAATATGGTGAACAGCGGCCACGGCAGCTATGGGATCAATAAAAGCCGAAAAATTCTCCGATCATTGCCTGACACAGCTCCTCAAACCTATTACAGACCTCCGGTCCTTGTTTAGACATCCACTCGTGGACCGCTCGGCTGGTAGTTTTCCTTACTAACATAGCCTTTTCCTGTTCGGACGCTTCGGGCATAAACTGCAAAGTATATCTCAGCTCATCGATGTAGGTTTCCACATTATTCCCTGACACTGACGGGTCAAACCTTTCTACATCTTTGGCTAACTGCCTCGGGGAGTGGAGGTTAATTTTTATGGTTTCTCCGTGGGCAGGGGGACGGCCGTGATCAGGAGCAGGGGGTCTATGCCTGAATTGCATCGCCCTTGCGTCTCGTGCAGGACTCGGCGATCTCCCCCATGCCGATCCGGCCACAGACCCTGGCTGGGAGAAACCTCCTCCCGGCGCGCTGGGTGAGCGCTCCGGGCTGCTAGGTGGGCTGGCCTGCAAGTGGAATCTTGCCTGTTTTGCTTCCAGTACGGCAGCATCTAACTCCTTTTGCTTTTTCTGGCTGAGCTCATTTAAACTCTCAATTTCTTTTTCTTTTTCTTTCAAGCTTGCTTCCAGGTCTCTCCTAGCTACCTCAGCCGCAGTTTCTCTAGCAGACAGGTCATCTAATTTACCTAAAACTTCCCTGAGTCTGTCTTCACTTTCCTCATTTTTCACTCTCTTTTCTCTGATTATATCCAACAACTCAACTCGCTCCGCCTTATATCTTTCTAGCTTTCCCTGAAGCTTTTGAGCTCGGACAAAGACAGTTCCAGCTGTTTAGCTAGATTTAAGGCGAAACTAGATAGGACCTGAACTGCGTTCACGGACCCTCCTGTGTTAAGCTGGTTCGCTACCATAGCTACTAAATCTACTTGCAGCTTCTCAATATCATCAAAGTTCAACTTTTCGATACCGCTCCAGTAACCAGGATTGTCGTCGCTAGAAATAGTACTTACAGTATAAGCGACTCCACTTCAGACATTTTAGCAGCCATTGTCATTACATCAGAGAAACTTTAGGAGTATTACTTGTTTTTCCTTTTACCAAAATACAGTATGGAATCTAAACACCCGAGCAGATGGATTTCCAATCAGCACGCGTTACACTAAACGCTAGAAAACAGGGGGATTTCTTTACGCAGTTATCAGCACACCCGGTATTCGCGTATAGAAGCTGCGAGCTGTGCTGAACTTGAACTCACAGCAACATCAGTTATTCTGTGCGATTGATTCTTATTTCATTCTAAACTAGCCCGCACAGGGACGCCATTAAATGTAGTGGTTTGATGGGTTTACGGAGACAATTATTAATTGTAACAGTAATCACGAAGTTGTTCGTTGTAGCTTTTAGAAAATCAATCGTCAGAACAACTAACAACGCACACACACGGGTTCAATACACAAGATACATTTATTAATATAAATTGTGCACCAAAGATATACTAGTCTGCGGCAGACCTTACTGTGAGGGTTATCAATATACAAGGTATATAATCTCGAAGAGATGCAAACACAAAGAGATACACAACAGAGAATATATTTCAATATATATCGTTCGGTTACCGAATCGCTAATCAGTGTTATTACCCACTGTTACTCTAAACTCGGAAGTAAATACATTACTCATGAATTAAATTGATAACAACTTGTGTTGAGGTACAATTGAATTCTCGAGACGCAATGTAGAACATGGGGTTTACTTATCCATTGTGTATGGATTTGGAATTTCCCGGCACGAACACCAAACCAGCTGACAGGCTCTGTTGCAGCGGTTGTCCAATGGGCGTTGTGTCGGTGTCCTCTGGCTACCGGCCAACCAGTCAAGGTGCAGCTCGGAGTAGGACAGGCGGAGGAATCTGACTGCGGCGCGCAGGGCAGTCGTTGCTCCGAGGGGATCTACCAGCAGTCCGGCTGGCTAGTAGAAAGTCTCTATGCACAGAGTGTGACCACGAGTCCTCACAAGTCACTCTTTTGCCTGGGAAGAAGCTGGTTAGTTCCCGGTCCAGCGCTGCTTCTGAATAAGCTATTCAGGTTGTCGACGAGGGTCCAACTGTAGGCTGCCGTTGATCAAGCGGAGCATTCACGTTGGTAGAATTCTGAGTACGTACGGGATCCTTGGCCTTGCGCTTAGAACAAAGTCCAAGTCCTTTTGCAGTTGTCACGTGATTGTCTCTGAGGATGCGCGAAAATGGCCAAGGAGAGCCCAGAACTGAGCTTGCACTCCCTTTTTGACCAAGACCCAGATGTGTGCTGATTGGTTGAGAGTTTGGCGGCATTGGAGACCCACGTGGTATTACCACGCCCTGCCAGTCCCTGATTGGTTGGTCAAGGTGAGATATAAGTCACTTACTCTTGACACTTAGGAATGCAGTCCAGATGTCCATTCCCCGTCTGGGAGCTTGTTCCTTATCAAAAGAAAACATCTTAAATCAGCTTGCATGAATTCTTTCTCTGTGGCTGCACCACAGAGATGGAGGGTGAGATGGGGCCTCCTTTAGGAGCATACCAACGCTTAACTCTGTCTTATTAACAGGCATTGCCGCTACATGTGTATGTCAAGAACTTGAGTGAAATTATTGCAGATCTGATGTTTTCAGATCAGAAAAGGAAGCCTGGGGTTTCTACAGTGTGTATTCCAAAATACAGCATGTTTTGCACAGAATCTGTGGTAACACCATCCCACTGATTACGCAGGCAAATTTTTTTGCCCTGCTTGATCGGATCCCCCAGTGTGGTTCGCATGGCTTTAGACACGGGGAGCGGAAGGGGGTTATGAATGCTTTTTCAGATGCCGCAAAGTTTCTCAGCAATGTTGGGGTGGTGGTTACGTGTACCAAACTAATTTTCCGCACCAACATTTAATTGTTGAATGCAAACAGGAGCCGGTAACGCATGTGTGCTGCGTTGTTTCAGTGTTTGAAAACCCCCAGTTGAAATAAAGCGGTTCACATTTCACATACTTGCAAACTGGAGTCTGTACCTTGTGTAAAAAGTGCTGCTGCGCTGTTTCTGTGTTTGAAAACCCCCTGTTGAAATAAAGCAGTTCACATTTCACATACTTGCAAACTGGAGTCTATAACTTGTGTAAAAAGTGCTGCTGCGCTGTTTCTGTGTTTGAAAACCCCCTGTTGAAATAAAGCGGTTCACATTTCACATGCTGTTTGTCCGTGAGACTTTATGCAGTCAGTGTTTGTGTGTGTGCTTACACCCCTGCTGCTTTTGAGAGACGGCTTGTGCAGCGTATAAGCAGCCTGGCCGGACAACCACTTGACCACCCGGCTCGCGGCCCACACCAGACTCCCCACACACCGCCGTAACTACCCGATTTCCTAGGGTTATAATAGAGCGCACTCAACCCCGCGGCAGACATGGTCCCCTTCCAAACCAATACACACTTTCACACACCTAAAGCGAGGGATGCACCGCCTTGGGGCTTTGGGACCCTGAGGCTCCGGACCGACCGGCCGGGGGGAGGCAGGAGTTCCGACCCACACCATTGGCTCCTGAGGGGGCGGGACATGCACAAATAACAACACGCCATTGGCTGGCAAGGGGGCGGACAGCCAACCACCGCGGACGACCATTGGCTGGAAAAGGGGGCGTGGTACCTGTCAAAAGTTTGACGAAAGGTGTCGCTTTATACTACTCATGCTGATCGTCTTATAAATGCAAAAGAAACTTTTAAAGCTGATAAAGTAATTTGCATGTGGCTACAAAATCCCCGGAAGAGAGATTTTATCAGTTGCACATAATCTGTATTTTTTACTTTTTGTTCAGCACTGGAAATATATTTTTTTAAGTTTTCTTAAGAAGATCTCATGAAGTATTGCCAGGACCTACCTTTAGCACTCAATAGCGATATTAATGGAGTAGAAATGTAAGATAAATTGATGATCTGAGCTAAAATAGTCCTTACGCGCCTCCTGTAACAGTGTTCGTATTCATAGCAAGTAATATTCTTTTTCAACCCCAAACGTTGCTATTGCATTAAGCTTTGTGCGACCATTAGAGGTTTTGGTAGCTTCTGGAGAGAGCACTTTTCCAAACTGAAACCTATAAGAACATTATTCAAGGTACACCATGTCCCAGAATCGTTCATCGGGACTAGGATTAATATCAATGGAAAGTACTTCAAGATTTAACTGAAATATTAAAAGAATAGGAAAGCATTTAAAATAGAAAAAATCAGTTCAGATGATATTTAATTTTTGAGAAATGGGCACATACTGTACATCAGCTCGGTGAGCAGTGTGAGGTGCTCTCCTGGAGATGATGTTAAATTAGTTAAAATCATGTGATAGTTGAAAAAGCTTAATACTTAGTGAAACAGCCAGCACAAATGGTTGCGTTTGTGATTATGTCACTTCTCTACTATAGCAGCGTCGATAAAAGACCCTCTGAAAGCAGTAAAGCACTGCACAATTGAATTCGTTGCTATTTGGAGAAATCCACAAACTCATGTTTTTCATGTGCTTTAAAAGACAGCCATACTCACCGACAAAATAACGACACTGTAGCTGATTTTTTCCGAAGCACAGTTGGCCTTTCTGAGCCAAATGATGAAGCTCACCCAGTGAATACTATAGCAGAAGGTGGAGGAAAGTGCAACTTTGTAACTACTGCAACCACAGGAACAACTGCAAGAAGCAGAATCAATATCCCATCGAATGGTGGTGTTGTCTGAGGTACGAGATGTGAACGTGCAGAGAATCCCACAATCTCTTCAAAACTTGGACAAAGTATTTCTGATGGAGCGCTGTGCGCAAAGATTGAATAAGCTTTGCTCCTGCCGATGATTCTGCGTGAAAAAGCACAGCATTCAAGTTTCACAGACAAATGCACCATGCCTACAGAACCAATTTTAAAAACAATTGCGGCACACTACGATTCACACTGACTCAAAAGTGATCACGGCAGATGTTGTTCCCTGCATAATGCTGAAGGGACCAAAGAGCATTGCTGTTGGGAACACAAAATGAGGCTTTTTTATGTCTTGATGTTAAGCTGACAAAGACTATCTTGAAACACCTAGTTCAGTCTCTCGACAGACTGTCAAGCAAAGCTTTTACCCATTGAAGTCGCAATAGAAGGAAGGTCTTAACCCACCAACACTTAGCAGCGGCAAGATTCAAACCTAACCCAGCGAAGAAAATGGAGCACAAACCCAGCACAGACCACCCAGCCACACTCCCAACACCTTACTCTTTTGGAGAACGTCGGGTTGGTTCAGCTCTTGTTGTGCGACGCGTGGAAATGACTGCATCTTCGTTTTCCGAGATGTTTCCTATCACATCTTTGTCAGCTCTGAATATAGTGCTTCTTTGGAGCAGGCTTCAGACCTTTTATTTTATTTATAAAGGAGGGCGCATTCAGGAACATGTAATTCCTGATTTAGAAATGCTTTGGGCGGTGTGTTTTATATAATGCAGAAACAGTATTCTGATTGTATACTGTAGACCTGTGTAGCAATCATACTGGACGTGACTGGGATTCTGAAATGTTTCTTGAAAAGGTATTCAGGGCTGCTTGAATCTATAATAAAAAAGTGACCCAAAACTTCCAACCTTCCAATCACTGATGTCACTGTCCCTAAACCTGTACGTGATGTTTTGCTGATGTGCAATGTGCCTTTACTCCTGTATTAAAGATGACCTCTGTTGTTGGGCGGAGTTGAAGGAGAACTAACTGCACAGAGAAAGTACGTCACGATAAAATATTTCTGCGCATGAAACACATCAATCGTTCAGCATTTCTAAAATGTTTAATTGAATTGACAAAGAAATCCTCTCCTTAAAGTTCGAAAAGGATTATCTGTTGAGCCAGCAGGCGTAACACTGCAGTTGCCCGTTTCTCACAGGTGTTTGAAGTTGTGGATAACATTTAGCAGGTTTGGCACCGTGGCTTAGCTGGTTAAGACGCCTCACTAAAAACCAGGAGACCCTGGGTGTGAATCCCAGCAGTATCTATTCGTAGACAACAGGCCACTCATTGTCAATATTTATGGAGCTTAATTTAAAGACAACGGGAGAAGCATGAGTTACAGCTTTCTGTAGCTGTTTTATAGAACTACGTATTGGTTGGTTCTGTGGCGCAATGGAGAGCGCATTGGACTTCTAGGCATTGATAGAATGAAGTCATTCAAAGGTTGTAGGTTTGAGTCCCACCAGAGTCATGTATCACTTTGATTCAACCTTTCAAAATCCTCTAGGGATTGGTGTTGATCAAGTCAAATAAAAGACTTCTTAAGAGTTCCAGTTGAAAATGAACCAGCAGCCACAAGAAAGAAATTAGCACTGGACTGTGATCACATTACTCCTGTCCTGGACTCCTTGCACTGGCTTCCTGTCAACTTCAAAATCCTCATGCTCACCTATAAGGCTCTCCATGGGTTGGCACCTCAGAAACTGTCTGGGTTATCTCCCTACTCCCCACCTCACAACCTTTGCTCTTCTAATTCTGGTCTCCTATCTGTCCCCCAGTCCATCTACACTCTATGGGTGACAGGGCCTTCTCCTGTTTTACCCCAAAGCTCTGGATCTTTATCCCCAAGGATATCAGAGAGTCACCTTCTCTAAACTTCTTCAAATCCAGACTCAAAACCCTGTTCTTTAGAAGAGCCTTTAATGAACTATTCTTTACCCCTCTGTTCCTACTGTATTTAATACCACCATCTATTGTCTCCTCTAACTGTGTATTCTCATCCTGCTTATCTTGTGTATTTTTTTAACTTTATTGGTTTCATTCTGTAAAGCACTTTGAAATGCCACCTTTAAAGGCACTATATAATGTAAAGATTATTATTATTATTAATAATAATAATGAACAGTGCATTTAACACTGAGCACATGCGGTCCTTCTTTGCAAAGGATTGCAAAGGTTGGGAATTAGCCTTTCACTCGTGTTGTTGAAGACTGTATCCTGGCTTTGTTGCAGGAAATGTCTGGATGCCATTACCGGATCAAGGAGAGGATCAGGGTTTTGGGAAGTCTTTTTGATGCCTGACACTGTGTGTTTCCTGGTTGTAACGGGTGTCATTCTGGACCTAAACAACAGAGAACACCGTTGAAATCGCTGAACTGCCTAGCAGACACTTTGTCGCCTTCTTCTGACCTGTATTTAATATGATTCTCTGAAAACTTGGCACGTTATATCTGTGCTACCTTTATGGAGGGCACACTCATAATAATCATAGATTTGATCACAAGCATCTAAAAATGAGCATGAGAAAATGACATCACGCTATAAGGCTGAATGGCACAAATTATCCTGTTACTTCTGCAGCAAATGTGTGTTTTTTGCTTCTTAACACTGAGATAGTTGGAGATCTTTGGCAGCAGTGGGATTCCAACTCACACCCCCAAAGAGACTAGAGCTTTAATCCAGCTCTAAATTAAAAACTGGGTGACTTGTAAGGGCTGGTAGGAGAGTAAAGGTATAAATGCTTCTTTTTTGGACAAAGTCTTTATCTACTAAAAGAAGGAAATAAATATTTGATTTTTTTTTCACCAGTTGTTTTGATCAAATTATTGTAACGCAGTGCCATATTAAGGTATGATATGTACATGAACGTCATGTCTGAGTCGATGATGGCAGCTGAGTATCGCTGGATGACAGTTCATCATGAGTGGGTAAGCCTGCATAATGAGGGAGAAGAGATCACAGTGACACTAACCTTCACTGCGCACTGACGCAGTGTCCAGTGACACTAACCTTCTGTCCTACTGTTCTCTGCTAATGTAGAGGGTGAATGTTTATTTAGGTGAATGTAAGGTTTCATTCTTGTAAAATATTTCCAAGCACTTTTTTTGTTGCTTAAAATTAATCTTGTGCATTTGAATGAATTCCGATATTGTCACCTAATTCTATACATTGTTTCATCAGACTAGAACATTTAGAGGAGCTCAATTGCATTTATGAATTGCATAGTGATAGTATTTCTTTCTGTTTAAATTCTTCAGTCAAAAATGTAGAGAAGGTGCTCCTGTTTTCACCATTATAAGAACTGTGATGCACCAGTAATATTTACTCTCATAAAAGTATTGTAATTGTATTGTTCTGTAACAATCTTGAGTGACACAAACCTTCTGTTTTACTGCACTACACTTTCTTCAGAGGCCAGTTCAGCACACAAGGATCCTCAGTCAAACAAACACTGCAATCACTTGATTGTATGCAACTACTATTGTATGCAACGGAGGCGACGTGACAATGAAATCTTAAAGAGAGTCTTCATGAAGGTGTGCGTCGGCAAGCTCTCCACTGGCAATTGACTGGGCTTGTGAAGAAATCAATCTCATTCAACAACCATACAAATTGCACAGCTTAAGGCACATGAAGTGAAATCTGTGAGCTGATTGACATAAAACAATGTCACTTCACATTATCTGCAAAGTTGTTTTGCTTGTCTGACCACCTCTTCCTACTTTACAGTGAGCACATATATTTCAGTTTCTTTCCCCCATGTGGAGATGTATCCACTGGCAAAACTGCTGTCTGATTATTTAAATTATCTGTAAAACTGTTACATGACTTCATCTAATTGTAAATTTATAAGACGGTCTATGAGACATTTGTGAGAGTAGCTGAATCCCAGGGCTGGTATGGAATCACACACAGACAGGTCTTCTGTGTGATCTGAGTCCCACTGCTCAGAGCTACAGACTGGTCAAATGGTCACTATTGTAGACACGACCATCGGACCATCGGCTACAAATAATCAATATACTGATCATAGTGTCACTATTGGTGTTATTACATAAATACTATATATAAATAATAAGATAATTCCACACTCATATGTGTTATAAAACATTTATAAACATTTTGGGAGGCTGACATACAGTAAAGAAAGTAATACTGAAGGGCTGGAAGTCCTGGAAAGTGTTAATAGAACCTTCTTGCTTTCGACCTGGATCAGAGCCCACAACTGCCAGATCAGTGACCCCTGAGCCCAGTTCACAGAGAGGAGAACCAGGAGCTCTTTTATGTCTCTAAGAGGGCTGGGGGGAAGGATAAAAGGGGGAAATGTGACATGAGTCCAGGCTGTTCTGTCTGATATTGTTCATGTAGCAGCACTGATTGTCTGAATATCTTCTGGTTCTGGATTGTGAGGATAGAGAGCAGTACGGAGTTGAGATCCTGTCTGAGTGTGAGTCTGAGCTGTGAATCTGACTGAGAAGAGAATAATGATTTTTTATTCTGCCTGAGAATTTTCCTGAGAATTTTTCCTGAGAATTTTTCTTCTTTTCCAAGTGGTGTTACATCTCCTTCAGATACTCTGCACAGACTGCCAGAGTGAGAGAAGAGGAGAGAGAGATGGACAGATAAGAGCACATACTGCAAGAGACATATACGTCTTGATTTACTTTGAAGCAAGTGTTCATTTCTTTTCTGGAACAAGTTGTTTCTGAACTTCAAGAAATTCATACAACTTCTGAAAGATAAAATACAAATCTTGCTTCTCAGGACAGAAGAAATGCTTCAAAAAAATGCCAGTGATTTGTGAAAAGCAACGGGAATGTGTCCTTGTGCAGCTGTTAAACAAAGGGCTGGTGGGTCAAATACACTCAGGGATGCGCTTCAGATTGTGATGATTTAAACATAATCTCCGCTTAAAATTGAAGGGATTTCTTCGCAAACCCTCTTGAATGTTGCAGGAAATCTTCGTGTTTTACTCGTGTGCAACTACAACAAGTAAACAATTAAGTACCTAAGTCAATGTCCAAGAAAACCATCTTCACGTGTGGAATTTTTCTTTAACTGGCTGTTGGGAGAATTCATTTATACACCCGTTGTATCCTTAGCAAAAATATTTTAAAATTAGAACACAGATTTGTTGGAGAACCTGACAATCCTTGACAATCATTATTAAATAAGCATCATACAAATGTGCGTTGATATTTTTAATATGTACCTTAATTGTAATATATATATACATAATTGCTTTGATATGGATGTTAATTTGAAGGAATTGAGGAAGCTATGAAAGATCGCAGAACAACCAAAGATACACTTGGGCATCTGCTATTGGTAAAGATGAAAGAGTACCTTAAGTGTAAAGCTTGCATACACACAAGAGTAAAAAACAGTTTTAATGCACTTCATTAAACTGATGGGGTGCTTATCAATCGTGCTCAAAGTGTACATAGCAGAGGATGGTTTCGATCCATCGACCTCTGGGTTATGGGCCCAGCACGCTTCTGCTGCGCCACTCTGCTGACAGCTGTTATGGGGTGATTCAACACAACTGCTCTATCTTTGCTTTCTAAAAGTGCGCCCAAGATGAAAAGTCTAAACGGTAAACGCAGACGTCACTTTGAGCACTTGGTCTTTTATAGTACAAAACATCACCCGCTGCTCTACATGGGCGTGTCTTCAATATCGTTGAGAACCAAACCTTCTGCTTTCCGAGGCAACTGATTCTTTCGTCGTTAATTCCCAAATCTTCAATGAGAATCAGTGAAACGAAAATCAAACACATGTACACACTCGCGTCCTAACCTGAAAGAAAAATCTACACCCACTTTATAATACTGAAAATGATTCAGGAAGTACAGCAAAGTACTAAAACCAGCGAATGCATCTGCATACATAAAATGTCAATTTTTCAAAAGTAAAATCTTCAGCTTTGAAAGATTGTCATCCATATATTTTCGTTTTTCTCTTTTTTTTACATAACACGCTTTCGAGAAACAAACTGTCTTTTAATTAAGGCTTCATTAGAAAATGTGTATCTTGGTTTGCTAAGTTAAAATCGGCACATCCCAGTGGGCAAAAGATGTAGAATATACGACTATTAAACGCATACCTTAGACGTGTAAATGTGCTCCGTAACTGGTCTAGAATGAAATTCTAATATACGTATATCGTTATACGTCAATTAGACATCTATGATTATATGTTTATTATACATAAATGGTTGGAGTTCTATTATACGGATAAATTTAGAAGACTATAATACATATATAGTTAAAGGTCTATTATACATCAAAGAAAGATTTGTATAGGTGTAGAAACTAGTAAAATAAAGCCAATGATTTATTTTAGAAATGTATTCTTAAAATATACAATTATTCACACCTGAAAAATATGTAGTTCAAATTATAGATTATATACAATATTGTAATCAACAAATGTCTAATCATCATAAAAAAACACAACTAGTAAACTTCAGTTACAAATTCTAGTAACATGGCAATATATATATAGTAATGACAAACACAAACTAATTACATGAACACGCTAATATTTAACTCAAAACCACATTTCGATTCAAATATAAATTTTAAAATTTACAACTTCTTTATTTCCACGAAAATATTATTAATGTAGCACAAACGCTACTTTATAATAAAGACAGAAAGAAACTGTTTTGTGGCTCATGGTGATCCTCCTCTCGATACTAATGAAATGTTTAATATGATCCCTCGAGAAAAAAAAAAGGAGTCAATTTCCGCCTGGAATGATTGATGCCCCATCAAACATTTTGTAATATCCCTGGAAGTTTATACAGTAGAATCCTGGTTCGTGGCTTAAATTCAAGGTAAACAAGACTAAGGAAACGAGTTGGAAACTTGATGTCGGAGTGGGATTTAAATCACCCGGAACATTTCACTACATTGGGCAGCATGTGCCAGAGAGCAATATCTGACATTCCTTCGATAGCTCAGTTGGTATAGCAGAAGAGTGTAGTAGAATCAGTGGCAACCCTTAGGTTGCTGGTTCGATTCTGGTGCGAAGGAAGGTGCTTTTCTGTACTTTAACCAAAGAGATAAAAAAGCGAATCTGTTTCATTCAGACATTGATCAAAAGCTCAATAAACGACGAAGCAGAGGCTCCTGTTCCGAATTCAGCCCACGTTTGATTGTCTTGTTTTGGCCAAGATCTGATCTTTGAATTAAGGGACTACACTGCAGGCGTTGTAATTCAAAAATACATACAAATGTCAAGTTTTTTTGTAGATATAAAGGTGTTCTCTGTTTTCAAAGGATAGTTACTTAATTGGCATAATGATTTGGTATTGATTTTGTATCGTTGTATTATAAAGTTTGTGCTTTCTGTGTTTTTATCGTATTGTGAACTTATTTTTTAAACAAATGCTTACAAAAGCAAACACGGCACACATCTGTTTATACCAGTGGTGAATTGTACATTTTTATTAAGTACAAGCTACTGTGCCCTTCTGGGAGTATAACAGGTTCGATATAAGTGGCAAAAATATAAAAGGGGAAAATACCCCAGACTGCGTGTAAAGCCCTCGTTGTGACTGTTTTAGATCAAAATGGCGCACTGTGCACGAAATTTTGATAATTATTATTTTAATAATTTGATCAAATTGAGGCCCAGGATCCAAATCTTCAGTTCTGATTTTTTTAAGTGATATCTTTCCTTCCTGTCGTGGAAGTCACAAGATGTGAGCAATTGTTTTTCTACGTTACGATCCAAAGAGCCTCAGACGCACTGTAACCAAACCAGGATGGATTCTGCTGGGAGCCGGACTGAGCTCATTCTCACTCCCTGTGCTAAAAACAGAATTAGCTCTTCCCCGAACATCGTCTACAGCTGCTGGATGGTGCTCTGCGTCCTACTGCTCCGGCAATTACTTTAACGAAAGACAGCTCACTCGGGCGCTTTTAACCTTCTCGCAGCTACGGGCGAGATTGACGCTCGCGATATGAAGCCACCCGCTGGTACACATTCTCTAACTTTCACAATCGCGACAGACTTCACTTTTTAAAAAAAAAGTAGATATAGCCCTGAAAAAAGCATTAGCTTTATCAGTTTTTACATTAATCTATTTTGAATCAAAGTTTGATATTTTTTATTTTTTATTGCATTTTACATTATAATAATAATAATCATTATTGCTTACACTTATATAGCGCTGTTCTGGATACTCCACTCAATGCGCTTTACAGGTAATGGGGACTCCCCTCCACCACCACCATTCTCCTGAATGATCACAGAGAGTCAGGACCTCGGTTTTACGTCTCAGCCGAAGGACGGCACCTGTTTACAGTTTAGTGTTCCCGTCATTGTACTGGGGTATCAGGACCCGCATGGACCGCAGGGTGTGCGCCCAGCGACAGAAACCAGACGTGTGTCGGGCTCGGCTGCGAGCAGGACAATGACGTCACGGGGACAAAGTAGAGGAAATCAAAACGGTTCTATAAAAGACCTGTGTCAGCTGTTGGTTTGCAGTCTGGACTCTAAATCCTCCGATCCGATTTTAAATCTCTCTAATACCTGAGCTGCGGCTTCTTCCGAGTATTTATTCGTATACTTATTATGTGTAAGTGTATAGATGAAACCTTTCATATATTGTTCAGTTTAAATCAAAATGCTTTACTAATACAAGAGAGAAGTATAGTATGAAGGATGTGACAAATTTATGATTTCTTGAAACAAAACGGTTTTTATTTGCATTCGAAATGAAGCGGAATTTTAGCGCGACACACAAACCCTTTGTCTTTTTTAGAGTGATTTTTAAACAGACATAAATGTAGAAAACGTGTTTTTTTTAGCACTACAATAGCAGGGTCAGTGGCGTAATGAATAACGCGTCAGGCCTCGCGTCAGAAAATTATAGGTTGGACTGCCGTCTGGCTTGTTGAGTTTATACCACTTACATTCTTTTATATAAATGAACTGCACCTGAAAGCTATAGAAAACACTTTGGGTAAGTTGTCTGCAGCCTCATGCGAATTTCGACAACTTACCCAAAACACTGTACTGTCTGGAGATCAGCTCCAGCTCTGAACTCAATTGCAATGAAAAACCATTCGTAACAAAACTGGAGAACAGCTGAACTTGTGCTCAGTTCGGTGATGAGGGTTCAGAACTGTCATTGTTGTAATTAGCACGAGCTGCAGAGGCTCTGAATCAGACCATGTCAATTAGTCTGATCAGTGTAGGACACGTTAATGTAGAATTATTAATAGGTTTATTAGTTAGTTCAGGTTTACCCACCTGAACTAATGTAGAATTATTACTTGGTCTGTCTCTTGTTTGTATATAAATGAATGTCTCTGACAACTTAATGTTAGTTTTACGATGTAGGTCAGGCGTTGACATATGCACGAGTATACGAAATGTCTCACTCCTGATTCAACTCATGTTCTATAGGAGATTGGCGATTCCTCCTGTTTCTCGTACAACCATATCAGAACAGAAGCCCGTGTCACCCAGCTGTGATTCAAGATCGACTCGCATCTTTATCCCTTTTTTGTTCGTGATCATTATTTTCTTTAGTTATGATCAATATTGAACTTTTTCGAAATGAAATGACAATAATCAAACATGCAGGCAGATTTTTGAAAAGTATACGGAATTGACAGGGTCGTCAGAAAATGTGAGAAAATGAAAGTTATGTAAGCTCTCACACAAAGCATTGAAGATTGGAATCTTGA
Organism: Atractosteus spatula; assembly: GCF_055471065.1. Taxonomy (NCBI): domain Eukaryota; kingdom Metazoa; phylum Chordata; class Actinopteri; order Semionotiformes; family Lepisosteidae; genus Atractosteus; species Atractosteus spatula. The sequence goes on along the minus strand of NW_028296629.1, from coordinate 543,315 downwards.
GTGTAAAAAAGGTACCCGTCTCCCAATGATAGGCAGGGATACACACCATGACACTAACTAGGAGTGGTTGTCAGCTGTTAGGAGGCATTTCCTCTTAACACTACTATTGTTTCGGGTTTCGGCTTTTACAACAGAATAACAAAACGGCTTCAATTACGTCGATTAGACTCAGCGAAACTTTAACACCTATGATATTACGAGTGCTTTGCACATGTCGAACTTCAAGAAGGAACTACTACAACAGTTGTGGACATAATTCAATACCACCGGCAAAGTCCAATGCCGGCAACGTCTGAGAAAATAATGTTCACTCATGGAATTTGGTCTTTGAATGGCTGGCGGGAAAATTCATTTATACTCCTTTTGCACCCTCAGCTGAAACATGTTAAAATAACAACGCAGATTTGATGGAGAACCTGACAAGAATTATTGGGATAGCACTGTATGTATTCTGGTTTATTTACTTTAATTTTAATATAAATGTAAACATGCATGCTGTATAATCTATTGTAATTTTAAAATATGTTAGCTGAGGATGCGAGGGGGGCTATTACACCTTGTGAAACACAGAAGGAACTGTAAAAAAGGCTGGTATTTGAATAAAATTGGCGATCACAAGAAAACCACAATTTATGTGGTATTATCATCAATATCCTTCAAAATCGACGTTCAAATGAAGGATTTGAAGAAACTATGAAAAAAGCAACAGTAGTAGCAAAGGATTTTGATTTCTGCTCTTCAAGTCAGTAGATCACCGTAGAGTTGCGCCCCTACAAACAGCACAAAGGATGAATCCCACCTCCTTTGTTATTGCTACGTTTGTGCCGGTGAAATTAGCGTTTGTGCTATTGAAAGCATCCCGGAAGATGAAGGTGCAGTCACTTCCACATGTCATGATATCATTAGATTAGACGACAAGAGCTGAAGCCCCCCCAGTCCAAGCCAGCAATGTGAGGAAGATGGGTATGGAGGAAGGTAGTGTGGCCGAGTAGTCTAAGGTGCTGGATTTTAGGCTCCAGTCTCTCTTGGGGTGTGGGTTTGAATCCCACCACTGCCAAATGTTAGTATTTTAAGACCTACAATACGATCAGTAAAAGCACTTTTTGTTAGGCTGCGGGAGGTGTTAAGAGATAGACTTTCTAAAAGACAGGCTGTCAGCTTAACATCAAGGCAGAAGAAATATTTTGTTTTCTCAACAGAAATTCTCTTTGGCACTTTCAGCTTTATGTAGGGAAAAACGTCTGCCGAGATCACTTTTGAGCCAATGCACATGATAGTGTGCCAGCAAGTACATTTAATATTGGCTGTGGTGGCAAGCTGCTTTTGCCTGTGAAACTTTTACTTCTTCACACCGAATCGTTGGCAGGGGTAAAGCTTATTAAATCTTTGAACATAGCGCTCCATCAGAAATACTTTGTTCGTGATCAAAAGAGATCAGAGGATTAACTTCATGATTTCACATAGCATACCTTACAGGAAAGATTTAAAAGGGGAATTGATTGTGCTTCTTGATGTTGTTCCTGTGGTTTCCTTGGATACAAAGGTGAATGTTCTTTGACGTTCTGCTAGAGTATCCACTGGGTGGGCTTTATCAATCAGCTCGGATAGGTCATCAGTGCTCCATCTCTGGAAAATAATCAGCACTGTCGTTTTTTCCTGTGCTGTCTTTTAAAACATATAAGATCACGAGTTTACAGATTTCTCCAAATAACAACTATACATTTTAACCCAGCGGTTAGCATTCCTTCAATCCAATAGTTTTACTCCAGGTAAAAAGCAGCGAAATATATAAAGAGATGATATTCAAATATTTCAACGTTCTTATTAGATTACCTGTATGGAGATATCGCTCAGAATTCCTAATATGATTTTGAGTTCAGTTTTGCTTTACTACTTTCAGAGTCTTTTATTGACCTTGCTGAAGCAGAGAAGTGACATAATCACAAATGCGACCTACCTGTGCTGCTGTTTCTGGTTAATAATGATTATTGCGAGGAAAAAAAAAACAGCTCCTTGCATTAAGAGCAAGAGCAACCAACGCGCTCGCTTGTTGAGTTGGGTTTTTTTCCGTGGTGCTCTTCCTCAGATGCAAAGTTATTTGGCGAGCAAGGACCTCTGAGAAGGAGCCTGAATCCGGCAAAAACTCAGAAATTCTAATATCGCACTACCGTCTTGTGTACAGAGATCTGCTTCTTCCTTTTTGAGTGTTTTGGTGTTTAAGAGCATGCTTCCTACCTCGAATGTTAGTTTCAGGAGATGTGTTACCGGATCACAGATCATCTTGAAAAGATTTGGGGATGCACTGGCTCAGTTATTTGAAGGAACCTATACCACCAACGCACTTCTGAGAAGCACCTGCACATTTTCGCAATCCTCTCTCTCACCTACAAAGTTATGAAGACACAGACGACCAACAAAAACTAATTTGATTCACTCAAGGCTTCACTCTTCTGTTGTGATGTCATTTTAATTAGTGTTAGCTGTGATGAGGTGTTGTTTCTGTCTCTTAAAGTTTAAGAGTCTGCTCCTTTCTTCCTGGTATAGAAATAACATGTTCCATCTTTGTTTACAAACACCACTGTAAATTATTTGTCCATCTCTAAAGCCTGTGTGTATTGACAAGGCAATTCAAAAGCATATATTAAATAAGAAAACGATCCTTCTTGTTACCATTCACGTGGTTGGAGCGTTGTTTCGCCCTTTAACGTTCTTTTAAAATATTTACAAACAGGGCTTTATCACTGGAGTTGTGTGCATCGGTCCATGAACATCAACTGTACTGGTGTTTTTCTATGCGTAATTTAATCGCAAGCACTTAAAAGATGCAAAAAGGTTTCAAAGAAAACATAATTGAAAGACAATCGAGTAAGGAGGTAGAAAAACGCACCCCCCCCGTTGAAGAATCAACCACCGTCGCCCATGTGACTGGATATAAAAATAAATTATTCATTTTGCCTAGTCTCTGGAAGCTTCGATGCGATTATTTTCCCTTCCTTATTTCTTCATTCCCATTAATTTACTTTGTAGTAGAAGAAACGCGAAAGTGGGAAACTGCAGGCATTCTTCGTGAAGGGTGGATTGTGTTCAGTGAACATATGAACATCTTTACGTCAGTTCCACGATCGGCACCCTAGGGGATGTAGCTCAGTGGTAGAGCGCATGCTTCGCATGTATGAGGTCCCGGGTTCAATCCCTGGCATCTCCAGGTGTCTTATATTACTGTGCTCACATCACAGTCTTCTGTGGAGTGAGAACTCTTTGCTCGTGTTCATAGAGAGACAGGTTTACACAATTAATTTCAGTCACACACGAAGTGCTACAGTGTTGCTCTGCTGTTTTAAATGTACCTCCAAAGCATTTCGTTCTGTTAACTACCAAATGATTTGAACTAATTTAATGTCATATTCAGAAAATCCAGAGAAGGTCATCAGACTTTTAGTGGCTGTTGAAGAAAACACCTGTTGAATCTCACCAGGGATTTCTTGAGAGATCATTCAGCGAGCGAGTCCTCCCTCTGGACTCCAAACATTTTGGGTTAAACTGTTATTCACATACTCTAACGAAGAGAAACGTTAGTGTCTTCCGGTGTGTGAGGCCATTTCTCAAAAAAAAAGTTATATAAATTGAATTGTTCTACTTTTTAGGCTTGCATAGTCTTATTAATATTTCAGTTAAATTTTAACTGTAGTTTTTTTCTGTAGTAACATCAGTTGATATTAATATTAGTCCTGATTTATATGTTTTTGTCATGGTTGATCTTAAGTAATTTTGTAATTAGTTTCAGTTTTGAAAAATCGCGCAGAGAAGGTACCAAAACTGGTAATGTTCATATAATGTGTAATGCATTAGCAGCATTTTGGGTTGAAAACAAAAAGTATATCTTGGTATGAATCCTAACACATCATAGGCAGCGTTCTAGGACTTCTCGCTTCAGATAAAGTTGTCAATACATCATAGATTTCTACTCAATCAATATCAGCAGTTTTATCGGTACCGAACGCTAGATATAGATCCTGGCAATACTTCGTGAGATCATTGTAAGAAAATCCAAAATACTACGGAAGGAATCAAATTTATACGTTTCTTTGGATCGAGAAGATGATCATTATGAGACTCAAAACATGCCTGTCTTTTCTTTTTTCGAGGACAAATGGATTATTGAGGTGTAAAGATGGGTTCAAAACCAAAATCACCTGCAATCGCTGCTGTTTCTTCAAATCCTTCAACTGATCATCGATATCGAGGAATAATATATAGTTTCTTCAAATCCTTCAACTAATCATCGACATAGAGAAATAATATTATACAAATTGTGGTTTTCTGTTAATTGCCAATTTGACTGTAATTACATCTTCGTTTACAGATGTCTTGCATGTATCACAAGGTATAATAGTCGTCGTGCGTCCTCAGTTAAAATGTTTTAAAAAGTACGACAAAAGTACAACATTTATGGTTACATCCATATTAAAATGAAGGTAAATATACCAAGATATTAAAATACAATTGTACAGTCCTAACTTAATAATGCCTGTGAAGTTTTCCAACAAATCCGAACTGTAATTTTGAAATATTATAGCTGAGAATGAAAAGAGAGTACAAAGATCAAATTCAATGAGTGAAAATGCACCAGTAGTTCTCTAAACTGAGTTTCTTCCCTGAAATGACTCGCTTGCGAAGCACCAAGCAGCCTTGAACGGATCGCGGAAATCAAGTATACAGTACAGATGGATTCAGAGTGTGCTTTCCAACTTTTGTGCAACATTTTCCTTTGATAGGGCAGAGTTGTCTTCACAATCTGGGTTAAATAAAAAGGAGTGACGACAGTGTTAAACAGCTTTCCTTCTTGGGGAACAACGGTTGTGTTCCATATTTCTAATTATTTTGGTTTCAAGATCGCAATTTAGTGTGAAACATAAAAGCCAGCTGGATAAGCTTTATTAATTTCCCTCACGGGATCAATAAAGTATCTATCTATAAATCTCTTACACGTCATTTACAATGGCCTTTCAACTAATAGCCGGTGCCGGGATCAAACTCTAGCTGTTCGTACAGTACGAGTTGCGTAAGGCTCTGTAACGCGCAGATGAGAAACTAACCTCTGCTTCTTCATTATATACACAGCGAGCTATATACGCGGGCTTACTGCCTCCTACGGGCTCTGTATTTGATTGCGGTACAAGACCGGCCGTGGAGATAAAGTGAGACGGGTGTGTACATTAAAAGGCTCATAGCGTCCCTGGGAGGGCTCAAACCACCACCCTTTTGGTTAACAACCGAACCACAAAGACTCATGTACAGCTTAACACTTCTCGGTCTCGGTGAAAGTGATACACTCCGTAAAATTTCCAGAGATTCATTTATTTTTAAATGAAAATCACCAACAGCGGCCGAGATCTACTGGAGTTTTTTCATTCTATACTGCGGTTTCTGAAGGGTACCCTGTGAAAATACGAGTTTTGACGAGAAGGGATGGACATATAAGGTCAAAAGGCTTGGGGAATTGAACTTTAAGGTGAAGACTGCGGTCAGACGTGCTACCGTTGCACCATGGGGTACTTAATTTAAAAAAATAGGAAAAAAAAATCAGTGTTCCTGGATCTGTAATTGAGAACAACACCTGCACAAGAGTTGCGCAGGAAGAATAAAATGTGGTCTGGGAAGAAGAGTCTCTTCGGAAGAGCGGCGCTCTTAACGGATTTTTTTTTGTGAAGCTGATTTGTCTCCTTTGGGGAATTCAAAGGCGCTGACAGGTATGACCTCGTGGCGCAACGGTAGCGCGTCTGATTCCAGATCAGAAAGCTGCGTGTCAGCTATTGGTTTTTCAGGTTCTGCTGGTCCTGAACACGGAATTCACACCATGCAGTTGAGTTCTATCTGTACACCACATAGATAATCTAAACAAAATAGAGCAGTACAGGACACGCAGTGTGGAGCTCACACAGCGAATAGCCTTGAACACAAGAGAAAAGGCACCGTTCACATCTGCTAAACATCACGTCCAACTTTAGAGACAGCTGCATCAGAGAATGGAATCCCGGAAGTTTCAGATAACCTTTTTTAATACAGGTTCAAGCAAACCTGAAAGTAAATGAGTTTCCGGACACTTTTGTTTTATTAAAAAAGTGTCTGAAGCCTGAAAATGTAATTTGAAAAAAAAAACGCTATTGGACATTAGCAGGTGCTTTTTGTAACGATTTGCTATTTCATGCTGGAAAACAAAGGAAACAGACCCAACGTTTGCTTTCAGGTGCGGTTCATTACATAATAGACATCTATTACTGAGGAGCTTGAATATAATTTACACGAGCCAGGTAGAAGTCGAACCTACAATCTTATGATCCGAAATCAGACGCGTTATTTACTAAACCGCTGGCATTTCACATAACCTGAATTCCCCCATAGTGTGCTCAGCGCCGCTACTAGTAATGCACCGCTCCGTTTAAAATTTCAAAGTGAGAAACATGTGTTTTCTGATTTTTATGAGTTTTAAAATATAATCTCTTTAAATATGACAAGGGTTTTATGTTTCGCACTGAAATTCCGATTGATTGAGAATTCAGAGAAAGACTGTTTTCTTCCACAACACCGTATAATTATCACATCCACCAGACTCTCCAACCTCTCCAGACCTTGCTGGGTGAGCATTTGCTCCGATAAATTAGGTCACGTATCATGTTAAATCATTTCTTCTCATCACATTTCCTGGTGCACGTTTTCTCTATGAAAAAAAGTACATTTTTCCCTTGCACGATTTTTCTTTTTTATCAAAGCTTACAGAAAGAAAAAAGAAGAAGAAATAGTGTCGCAAAAGAACTCTGTCGCCCTTGGGAGATGTCAAACGCATTGGACATGAAAAATGCCAGATTAAAGCCAGTTCTCTTCGTTTCTCAGTGTCGGGGCTGCTATGTAAAGGAGGCAATTTGCTCTGAGAGCAGGTTCAGCGCTTACTGAACGCAGATGTCTCAGAGCGGTGTGTCCAATTGGCTGTAAAAGGTGATGGTTATCCTGTCACCGTAGCTTAGTTGGTTAAAGCGCCTCTTTATTAAACAAAAAAAATGAAATTCAAATCCCCGCCGTGTCTTTCTTCCTTTCTTGTAGTACAGAACGTACCATTTTGGGCACTCACAAAGGGCTTGTTTTCGTTAAATGCATGTGTTCATTTCCTTTCTGGAAAACTTATTTTTGATGAAATTCACACAGCTTGCGGAAAATGAAATCCAATTCTTGGTTATCAGTGCAGAAGAAATATTACCGGCTGGCAAAATAAACGGTTAGAGATTTTTTTTTTAACCGGGAATTTGTGATTCGAGAGAACAACCTACAAGTCAGTCTCTGTGGCGCAATCGGTTAGCGCATTCGGTTGTTAACCGAAAGGTTGGTGGTTCGATTCCACCCAGGGACGAGTTTCTTTGGCGATGTAAATATTGTCTTCGGTCGATTGGATTTCTCAGCGAAACCATAGCCATTTTAATATTTGCAACAAATGCGAGTGTTTAACACGTGTCAGGATCACCAGGAAATGTCCAATAATGCCCAACATCGTAACTCCCCAGAAAACCATATTCACCCAAGAAAAATGATCGTCGAATCGTCATTTATACTCCAGTTGAATCCTCTGCTGAAATATTTTAAAAATACAATGCAGGTTTGTTTGAGAACTTGACAAGCATTGTTACGATAGCACTGTGCAGTTGGATTTTGATATTTTGACATATTTACCTTAAATTTAAACATAAATACTATATAGTCTATTGTAATTTTAAAATATGTTAGCTGAGGATGCAAAGGGTTGAAAGGGAAAGGTCAGAGGGTATAGTAACAACAAGGTTAGGATTGGTGGAGGTGGTAGGGGTGTTGATGGTTTTTCTCTGTAGAGGATGATTGAATGTTTTATCCTTCTCTGAAGTGAGAAACTGGAAGAGTTGGGAGTTGAGAGATCTGATGAGGTTATATATTAAAGGAAGTTGATGTGGAGCTGTTAGCAGTAAAAATTACTTAATGTCTTTGATGTTGTCATCAAAGATAAACTGTAGTCAGCAAAGATAAAAAGAAAATTATCTTTGCTTACTGCCCTGTCTTTCTCACACCTGAAGAAGGCTCCACAGCCGAAATGTGATTCTTTTCTTCTCTTTTCAGCAGGAATAGTCCTTTACTTGTTCCTTTGCAGCCTACGCATGCTGACGCAGCTACTCACCTGATATTTAACATTCCTATAATCACAAATATGAATACCACTGTGGGTATTTTTTCCATGATTATTTATTCTGTCATTGAAGCATATTTTATATCATACCGAAGTGTCATAATCACTGAATTTTTTTTTTTCATTTAGAAAATAAGAAAATGATAAATCACTATGAATTGCATTTAGCCTGTTCTGATCTAGATATTCTATATACTTTAACATGCCATGTTCACAATGTCACAACTCAGAAATGCAACAGTGAAGTGTTGTAATAACAAATGTACATACTGTTGGTGACATTGAGATGTTTTGGTAATGAGGAAGGAGGGACATGCAATGTTCACAGGATCAAATTTAAAAAACAATACAGTAAAATTTATTGTACTTCAGGATTATGAGAGCCTGTTACATTGTGTCTCACACCTCAGTGTCAGAATTTTGAGACGTTTTATAACCAGGGGGAAAACACTTTAACCAAATCAGCCAAGGTGCTGTCAGAGTATTAACATCATGTCTGCGTCGGTGATTACAGCTGACTATCGCTGGAGGACAGTTCACTGTGAACAAGTCAGCCTGCATAATGAGGGGGAAGAGACTGACCTCTGTGATGCACTATAGAGTTACACTAACATTCTATCAACTGTTCTATGCTGCATTCTACCCTAGTGGTAAATATTGGTTTCCGTGCGTGTAATATTCCTTTTTTTGTCAAATATTTTCAAGCACAAAGTTTGCTGTTGAAAATAAGCCTTGTGGTTCTCAATGTTGTGATCCTTTTCCCCCAGTGTCACCCAAATTGATACATTGTGCTTTGGCAATTCTTCAGGCTATATTGTTTAGAGGAGCTCAGTTGAATTAGTTTGCGTAGATAAAGTATTTCTTTTCCCTTTAATCCTTTACAACATATTACAGTTTCAATACATTGTATCTTTCTTCCTACTAATTGTAGCGGCAATGCTTGTTAATAAGACAGAATTAAGTGTTGCTGTGCTTTCCCAAATAAGGCCCCATCTCTCTGTTCATCTCTGTGGTGCAGCCACAGAGAAACTATTCATGCAGGCTGATTTAAGGTTTCTTTGATAAGGGACAGCTCCCAAATGGGGATGCACTTAGCTAAGCCTGGCTATCATGATCAATGGTCATCCATTGGCGCCTATCTGTCTAGGGAGTGCCAGATGGACATCTGGACTGCATTCCTAAGTGTCAGGAGTAAGTGACTCATATCTCACCTTGATCAACCAATCAGGGACTGGTAGGGCTGAGTAACCCACGTGGGATTCTGATGCCCATGGAACTTTCAGCCAATGAACGAGCTGAAGTTCCTCCAGGTAAAAACAGGCAACACAGAGCTCCCAGAAGGAGAATTTCTAAGGAGAATTCCAGGGGTGCGAGACTATTCTAAAGAATTCCAGGGAAGGACAGCCCAGGAGCAGAAAGGCTCCCAAGGGCAGGACATTCTCGCAGCGCGCCTCCTGACCATCCTGAGACATTTTCAATACATTCTACTGAATCTTTCTTCCTACTAATTGTCATCATTTTTTTCTGGCTTGATCTTGTAATCAGAGATTTCAGAATATTCCTTAAAAACTAGTAAAAGAAGAGGGACAGATTCGTGCACACTAAAAAATATGAAAGGGTAGCAGGACACAGTAACCACCAAACATCTTATAGATTATGAATGTGCCTGAATTTTTTCAGTGATTTAGAGGGTTCTGCCATTTTAGATGTTATACTGTTCCTGTGTGATGTATCAAATGTGTTATTTAAATCTCCAGTCATTACTATATCAGTCTGAAGGCCTTGCAGTATAGATTGCAATTCATCCAAAAATGCCGTTTCCCACTGGTGATACACACAAGGAAATTCATGTACATTTCCCCCCCAAATCAACCAATTTAAAATCAAATACCTCCCTCCTCATCTGCAGGTGGAGATATTAATGTCCAGAAGAAATACAGGTTTAAAAGTCAGGAGCATTGATAGTCCTATTTTAAAATTATGCTAAAATGCTCACAATATATTTAAAAAGTTCTGTAAAATGCAAAAATAATTAAAAAATATTAAAATATGGTTAAAAGAAATGATACACAGTTATAAAGCTCAGGAATGATCAATTTGAAGTTACAATCCACTTACAATATGCCATTATTACAATTGGCCCAGTGGGCAAAAGATGTAGAATATACTTCTATTAAACACATACCTTAGACATATAAATGTGGTCCGTAATTCGTCTAGAAAGAAATTCTAATATATCGTTATATGTCAATTATACATCTAAGATTATATGTTCATTATACATAAATGGTTGGAGTTCTATTATACGGATAACTTTAGAGGACTATTGTACATATGTTTAAAGGTCTATTATACATCAAAGATAGATTTTATAGGCATAGAAACTAGTAAATCAAGCCAATGATTTGGTTTAGAAATTTATTCTGAAAATATACAATCATTCACACCTGAAAAATATGTAGTTCAAATTATACATTATATACAATATTGTAATCAACATATGGCTAATTATAAAAAAACACAACTAATAAACTTTAGCTACAAATTCTTGTAACATGGCAATATATATAGTAAAGACAAACACAAACTAATTACCTGAACATGCTAATATTTAACTCAAAAACACATTTCAATTCAAATGTAAATTTTGAAGCTTATAACTTCTATATTTCCAAGAAAATATTATTACAATGTGAAGTTAAGACCAACTTTTGCTGTTCACCATTTGCAAAGACCTCTAGAATTGTCCTAACAGTTAAAACCAGCAACTTATCATTTCCAGTGTCCAGACTTCCAGGCCCCCTGCCTTGCATACGCAATCTACAAACAAAGCATTGTGTGCTCCTTTATTTCTTTTTCTGTTGTTGTTGGGTGGGACTTCAGCACTGCAGCTAGGAGAAAATTTTATAATATTAGTACTCAAATAAATGATGATTATCTCTTCTATAAATATCTATAAACTAAATTTTGTGGATATTTTAACTTGATCAAAGTACAAATGTAACGTAAAAACATCTTAAAAATCAATAAGCAATACCTTGACAACATTGTGAACACACTCCCTCTGACATCACTGCCACCTACTCTCCAAAGTTGGTTTATTTGGAAATAATATTATATTTGAAACAATATTAGAAGCTTTTTTTACTATTGGATCTTCATTAATCAACTAATCAGACATACACATAACCCATGACCACTCAATGGAACGAACACATTTTCACATATTAACTGCACTTTTCTGCAGTATTTGCTCAGTCTTAGAATACAAAGTGACCATATTTCAAAGTTAAATTGTAGTAACATTTTAGAACATAGAACATTATGTAAAACACTTTATTTTGGCATTAAAAGATAAGTAATATTATACATTATAAACTAAAAATAAGAAATTATGCCAGAGATGGATCCTATTAATCAGATGTTGGCTGTCAAATTTTGACCCATCTGTAACCTAGAATACTAGTGAATATTTTCTACACCACAGAGAGAATATACAGTAATATTATACCAGCAGCAAAGACTCGCTTGTGTGTACAGAACTCATCCATTGTGCTTAGCCTCTTGATGTGGAACTGGGAGTCCAACAGTTCTGTACACCTTCCCACACGCCTCAGTTCATCTCTGATCTCTATCAGGAGACCCAATACCCACTTCTGAAACTCTGAAATAATTCACATTTTGTATTAACATTTGAAAGGAATTGGATCAGGATTTTCTTACACTATTATTATATTAGCATTACTGTAGTGTTGCTAATGTGCTACATGCAATTTATAATCTTACAAATTTTAAGTTCCCACATTTGTAGTTGATTTTAAGTGATCTTCACCTTCAAACTATTTTAGGTGCCATTTATTGCTTATTAAAGTACTATTTTTAATCAAAATAATATTCAGTAAGACCAGTAAGTAGTATAAAGCGACACCTTTCGTCAAACATTTTGACAGGTACCATGCCCCCCATTTCAGCCAATGGGAGGCCGTGGTTGGCGGATGTTCCGCCCCCTTTTCAACCAATGGTGTGTTGCTATGGTCGGATGTCCCGCCCTCCACCGGAGCTAATGATTTATAAATAAGTGTATGAAAGCACGTATTAGCGATGAGGGTTGGAAGGCGATCATATCTGCCGCGGGGTTGAGCGCGCTCTATTATAACTCTAGGGAATTGGGGAGTTACGGTGACGTGGGAAGTCTGGCGAGAGCCACGAGTTCCCGGGGTGTGAGCGCCAGTCGCGGCCGGGTGTCAGACTGGTTGTCCGGCCAGCTGGCTTATACGCTGCACAAGCAGGCGCACCTGAGCTTTAAGAGAAACAGGACGCTGGTACCCGAAATGGACTGGCAGTGGCAGGCCGACTTGGTGGACATGAGAGACTACAGTGAGTTCAACGATGGTTCCTGTTACATCTTATCACGTATGAACATGTTGTCTAAATATGCCTGGGCCATGCCACTGAAAAGTCTGGAGGGGGCGGTTACAAGCGCTTTCCGAAATATACTTCAAGAGGGTCGTACTCCTAAAAAGCTACAAATGGACGAGGGAAAAGAATTTCTTAACAGGACCTTCCAAAATTTTCTCAAATGTGAGAATATTGAACATTTCGTTACGGCCAGCGATGTGAAGGTTAGTGTCATAGAGAGTTTTAACAGAACTATTAAAACTTGGATTTTTCCGCAGCACGTTTCATTTCATGCATGAGCTGATCGATGTTGCAGTAGTACCCTCCAGGTAAGGTACGTGTCCATATAGTCTCATTGCTGACAAACAGAAAATCTTCATCTTGATCAAACGTGTTTAGCGTATGCGGATAGTGCAGCTCGACCAGACCCACTTCCCAGTTCCTGTCCAGGTCAATCGCCTTTGCTAGATACTCTGTGAAGTACGTGCTGGTGTTCTTTGGAAACATTTTTGAGGATGAATTACTGGCCAGCGTAACATTGAAGCCATTGGGGTTCATTTTTCAGTACCTCTATATGTCTCTGACCTCGGAAGCCTTTACCCAACTATTGAATTTATCGCTCCAGCCTCGCCACTTTACCAAAAGCTGTTTGTTTTTACCACGCTCCCTGGCTGTTAAAATCTTTTGGATGCGATAGACGCTTTCAGCAGTGGGGTTTATCTTCTGTAGCTCTCCCGCGTAGAAGGAGCCCTTAATGTCATCGCCTGCGTAGTCCTGCAGTTTGTAATAGGGTTTCAGAGCCGGGGTCCGCTCTTTGACACTGAAAATTTCATCTGTGAAGGTCTGTTCATACCCCTTCTCAAACACTCCCTTTATTTTGGACACCCGCACATGATCACCACATTAAATGAAAACTTTGACGGTTTTCGCTTAAAGTGTTCGCCACAGACAGTTCTCCACATCTCAAAGGAGTTGTCAGTCGTAACAGAAGCCGGGGTTCGTTTAATAGTCGTGTGGTAACTATGATTATAAAAGTAAATAAGATCAGACAGATCGGCAATATATCGAAGTGTTTTTGTGTGTCAGGTACCTCCACATTTTTGTTTTAATAGTTCTGATAAACCTCTCTATCACACTACTGCTCGGTGGGGGAAGGCGGGACATCCGCCCTATAACAACACACCATTGGTTGAAAAGGGGGCGGGACATGGGGCTTTAAAGTTTTGACAGACGCTGCACACCACAGTGGGGCAGACTTGAGTTTTTCAAGTAGCTCTCGGTTACCAGCGTTGGCTAGCAAGGTGCCTGGTACATTGATTGTGAACATATCCCAACCCCTGTGAACACATCCCAACCTTTTAGCTTCTTACCGGCCGCAACTGATTGCTGTTGTGTGAGAGCTCTGACAAGATCAATCATGTGAGAGCCCTCAACGGGTGCCCCCTTGTACACAAATTTTCCTTTTTAATTCCAGGCTATTAATGGTTTATTGCGTGCCATAGTCTTTAACAATATCTCGGCATTTCTCTGGAACCACTGAGACGCGCTGTCGGTCGATGACGGCTGTTGTGGTAACGCGTGTAATAGATCGGCGGGTGCATTTTCGGGTAGTACAACAGTTAAAGTCCCCTCTTCAGAAACCTCCTGGCGTACTAATGTCAAATACCGTTGTAACACCTGACTATACAATTTCACTTTTTCATATTCAGGCAGATGCGAGTTCTGAAAAATGTCTCTCATTTCGTCATCCAACCTGCGGGTTGTTATTTTTCTCACATCGCTTTCGTTGCCGGACCGGTCTTGGAGTCGATCGAGCTGTTTCTGAGGTACAAGGTACATTTTTTTTCAGTGTGGTCCATTATCGGTGTTGTAGAAGCTCCGTAATCAATGGTACTGCAATACTCAACAGTGTCCCGATAATAGTGCCGGACTGGTTCACCAAGAGTCTCTTTCCTTTAAGAGAAAGACCCTTTTGACTAAAAGTCTTTAAAAGCTTATGCGTTCTCTTCAGGGTCCCAAACTGCTTAGCAGGCTTAGCTATTGCCTGTACAAGATCATCTGAAGCCCTACAGAGAATAGCTTTCCGGTGACTGGGGCTGGCTTTTACCAGAAAATGTAAGTGTCAGGTTTCTCCAAACGCGTGAAGACATGACGACGGCCCGAACGTGTTTTTTCTACTGAGTCTATGGTTGCGAGATCACCGACTTTTAGATTCTTTAAATACATAAGCCGCGGGTTCATCTGGGGGGAAAAGACCTGTTCACAAGCGATAGTCATCTGGGGTGTCGGCATTTAAATCCACCAACAAGTAACCGAAAGGTTTTTTAGTAGCGTCATCGAACGCTTTACCGGGGTACATCTGCCAGGACAGGGTTGTAATCTGTAGTTTATCTCTAGGGTTTTTAAACAGCACCATGTACTTTGTATTTAACGCTATGGTTCTACTTTTCCGGCCTTGACAAAACACATTTTGGACGATATACATGATGCTGAGGTTTCGGTGGTGTACGTATTTGGTAAAAGGTTTTTCTATCTCATTATTTTCACACGCAGACTCCATCAAATCATCAACTATAATCAAATTTACTCTATCCGGTGGCAGTAGCTGGTCGTCGGAAAACAACGTCGGTAGCCCTTCTATAAACTGAATGTATGGAAATTTCACAAGCAACTCAGCGTATAGAGGTTGCCAGCAGCTGTAACACCAGACTATGTTTTCGGGTTTACGAGTCATAATGGTATCACCGTTCTCCAAGAGTTATTTTATAAAATAACTTTCACCGCAATTCGAGGGTCTGGACAAAATGCATGAAAAAGTGTTTTAACCCGACATCCATCGTGTTAATATCCGTAGGGCAACGATGTCAAATTTTCTTGCACCACCTGCTTGTCGTACACCACCTTCTGGGTTTTCATTAAGGTCCGGGTCTCACTGCGCCAATCCTTTTTAACACGCACGATCATCGGCTGTTGAATAGAAATGTTTAAATTCCCGGCACTCTGCATAAGGGTTAACGCCATAGTCAAAAACCAAGTCCCGCAAACTCTCAAAGTTAACTTTTTCACAATTGTTCACATTGAGTGTAATGCCTTTCACCTTTAAACAGGCTTTCCCACCAGACAGCTTGTACCCGTATGACTTGGGTCCTGTTGACACAAACTCAGTGATGTGTTGTCCAGCATCGACTTCGCTGGTCAGCTCACCCAAATAGTCACCCAGCCCCGGATTCCACTCACCCTCCCGGCTCACAAAGATAACGGAATCTGTGTCGTGGTACAGACAGCGGCCTTGCAAAGCATTTAGCAGGTTGTATAACTCCAAGCGGGCATAGGCTGATGTAAAGCTAGCGATGAAAATGTTAGTGTTTGAATGGCCCGTATAGTGGTGTTTAGTGTGTTTCCACGTAACACAGACTGTGTCTTCATCGATAAACTCGCAGGCTGACACCTCATGATATGCCGTAAATAAGTACCTGAACAATTCATCGAAGTTTCTCACAATGGTGGTCTGTGGTAAATTGTCTCTTTGCCCATACTTGCCCCACAAACTGGCAATTTTTGAAAGCTGTCTTTTGGCCGGATTCTTTTTAATGTTGCCGGGGTCCAGCCGGACACCCTCTTTTTCATAATATTCGCTGATATATCTTTGTTGTTTCGCGACATCTGTACACCACTCTGGAAACCCCAAAGCTACCTATTTCCCTTTCAGATGCAGTTTGATGTAGTCGGGGAAAAAAGATCGTGTGAGGCCTTTTTGAAATGCCAAATTTAGTAAATTTTACACACTCTATACCCCAGATCTAAGACCATCTGCAATTCAGGGGTGCACCAGACACCAGTCAAGGCGCGATCTTCATCACTGTGCTCGCAGGGAGTGGTCTGTTTTGTTTCAGCACACGTACGACACAGTGTGAAAAACAGTTTTTTGTCAATTTTGGTTGTAAGAACTGGAAAGTACAAACGTCTGGGTGGGTAAACTTTCACCTTCGCTAAACCGAAATACAGTTTTAAATCTCCAAAGTTGTAATTAATTATTCGGGGGTGCCCCAGTGGGTATTTTTAGTTTTGTTCACAAACGGATACAGACTGGTGAAATCATAGTAATGAATTTTTTCACCGGGCTGCGCTGTGTAATGCAAACAAATAGCATTTGTTCTCAACCCAAAAAGCGAATCGCGCGGTTGCAGAGGCTCTGGTAACTGCGCAGCTGTTAGAAATTTACCCAAGTCACCATTTTCAACTAGCATGTCTCTGAACTCGTGCTCCCACAAAACACGCACGTTAAAACCTCTCATTTTGAGAAAATTAATTTTCACCATCGTCTTTCTGTACAACCAACCAAAAGTAGTGTTTGTCAGCGGATTAAAATCGTTTTCACAATCACAAACGCCAATTACAGCATAACCATCCAGAAAATATGGACCAACCTTGAACTCACCGGCCATGGTTAACGCGTGTTGGATTTTAACGGGCTCTGTGTGTTCGATGTACATAAGCCATTGAATGCTGGGTGTAGAAAATCGTTTTTGCTGGCGGTGGTAATTTTCATGGGGTAGCAATGCTATCGTCTCTTCCTGTAAAAACGTAAGTCTGAACATGGCCATGCAGACACTAGCGATGGTCACAAACTGAAAGGGGTCGATGCACACAACGCAGGCGGCCCCTGACTCAGTCACGCGTGTCTGTCTGGTCATATTCTTGACCTCGTCCCGAAACCTGACACAGCCTTCTCTTAGAATTGCCACATCCAACTGGCAGTAACGTTTCAACTCTCTCTGTAAGTTAAACACACTTCCCTTGCATTCTTCATACCAAACCAAAAACTCGGCTTTCTCGCTCGGCAGCATGTAGTTAACGCCGTAAAGTTCTGGCGGCGGCATCGGTCCGACATAATTTTGGTTTTCTGAAGTGTTCATCAAGTGTGGAAAATGACCCTTACACCCGGGGAACCCCATGGCGGCCGGCAGTTTGCTTAATTTCATAGGCAGAAAGTTTAAAGAATCGATAAATCTGATGTTCAGAGCTTTTACGGTCATACACATTATCTTACCACCCTGATTAATTAGTTCAACGTCCATCTTTTCAGCTAACAACTGTCTGATCACTAGGTAATTGTCATATCCCTTGCCATTGTGCGATATGAACGTATGGTTTTTGAAACGTCTATCGATAAATTTACACACAAAATCCTTTAGACAAGTTTCACCATAAAATTCCCAGCTTCGTTTATAGTCAATATGAAGGGCGTGGACGTAATTTGGTATGTGTGTCCCCGTTTCTTGCATGCATTCAAAGTCGAAAAAAATGTACTTGTTTGAAATTTTGGGGTTGTCCAAAGGCAGTATGTAGCACAAATGTGTGTCAGGGTGTTGTTCACGTAGTTACAACGCGAGCACAGTTTCTCTTTACATTTGTGACTTGCGAGGTTATAAACCCCACATTTCTCACAAAAGACCCTGCGCTCGCACTTACTAACACCCGTCGCCGCATTCTGAAAGTGTCTCGCCAAACACTGAGAGCTACGACAAAAGACCTTACAGGCTGGGCAATTCAGAAATTCTGCATCAATTTCGCAACACTGGGGATCTAAACAGGTTTTCCAAGCTTTAACACAGGCGTGTGCGTTCTTGTGGCTATACGCCGCATGGCAGTTAGTGCAAAAATACGCCGCCCCCACAAAAGCTTTAATATTTAAAACCCCGTAAAAATGCTCTTCATGCAGTAGAACAAAAAGTATTTTAGAATTTGGTGGTGTGGGCCCCGTTGTAAAATATTTCCAATCACCCTGGTCATCGTACAAAATTTTAATGACCACCTTTAAGTGTTTTTCAAAAGCTGTAATGTCTGACAAACGAATTTTCTGATTCTCTAGAAAACCCAACTCTTTGTGCATTCGTTTAGCGCCCTGTAACATTTCCCCATCGGTACAACCTTCATTCAACAAACCGTACACACTCCCGGCGAAACACAGATTACCGCCCGTGTAATGTACAGATGCAGCCATTCAAAATGCGCGGTAAAAACCCGCGGTACAGTAACCTACCCACAAGCCACCGCAGGGCACCGCGGTAAGTGATTGGCTGGCCAAAATGACCGACAGGGGCACTCGTGGTGCATTGGTTGGTAGTGCAAAGATTTAATCATTTAATGTCTTTACTGTGCACATTTTAATCCGCTTAGTTTTGAATATTTATATGGATTTTACCACTAAAGGGAAATTTTAGTAGCTGAGCATAAAAAGAAGAGGAGCATAACGCATCTGAAGGTCATAAACGATATTAATTTAGGAACATAAACATTACTGTATGTATGTAAACTGTACTGTGTATGGCTGGTCTTGGTAGTTTAAAGAAAAAATACACACCAGTCTTCCATTTCTCCCTAAACATTTTAAGCATGAAAGTTTTATGAAACGGTACCCAAATATGCGATTGCTGTATAGAATGAATTTTAATTAAAAAAAATTATTTAACACGAACATTAAGCTGTTTACATCTTCCGCCTGAGAACAGTCACCCGTTGCTACCCAATGCAGAAACACAGCCACTAACTAGCAAAGAGAGGACATTAGCTACCCAATATGATAAAGAAATAAATGATTATTTTGTTTATTTCTTTTGCACATTTATTTGAACATTTCCATCGATTGTACAAGCACTTGGAAACTGTCCAATCCCTAGTTCATCAGGCATTTTACCGGTCTGGCGCCGGTCTGTGTCTTCCAGGATATAATGCCAGCGAACTCTTGTTTTTATGTCCACTATAACAGACAATCTCCTTTGCTTTTAACCGAGCGTTTAATAATTTCCTAAAATGAAAATGATTTACTTTATTTCTCTCACGGGATCAATAAAAGTATCTATCATCTGTCTAAACTATGGGACAGAATTCTGGGGTCTCCCCATACCAGAGATTATGGTAGGGCTTCAGAATGGTGATTGGCTGACACCATCTGACACCCCTCTGATTGGAGAAAAAAGACGTGCTGGTTTGCTATACATACTGTACCAGGAAGAGGATTTCTTTCCATTCAAAACGTGTATTTTAAAAGTTTAAGAAGTAAAAACCTTACAGCGTACACAGATTTCTAAACTGATCAGGATCGTTATCTTTGTCTTATGCATAATAATGTTCACCGCTCTGTCCAGCAAATTAATAATAAACTTTATTTTATATAGCGTTTTAAACGAATAAGTAATTAGATTGCTCATAAACCTAATCACTTGCTTTTTCTTTTTATTTAGGCTCAGATTTCAACTATAGATCGTATTATTAATAACCATAATAACAACCAACCAACAAAAACAACCATATAAACATAATACCAACCAAAAACATAGATAACAACCACAATACAAAATCAAATATATCAAACCATTTTACTCTCGCAAAGTCCTCCAATTATCATAATCCCGCCCCTTATGCAAAACAAAACCTTCCTCACATCCCAGTTTATCCTATTTATCATAAACAAAATCCACCTCAATTTTCAACATAAAGCATTACACAAAATCAATACCTCAACACTCCATACTCAACAACGATAATTCACAAACAGTCAGAACATGTAACTACACATTCCCAAACAGACCTAATTTCCATAGCCCCGCCCCTTATGCAAAACCAACATCCCTCCCCTGTTCTCTCCCTCCCCTGGCGGTTGTAATTGTTTTTATTTTCAAATAAATTTTAGCAAAGTCATGTATTTTAAAAATCTTAAGATTTTTATATTTATGTCTTCATTTAGTGGTTTCATTAGTGACAAAGGCTAAACTTTCTTGGAAAAATGTCTTTTATGTAAACCATGTTTGCTATTTATTCATTCAGGGCTAAAATATGTTCATTGTCTTCTAATGAAAGAAGGGTTCCTTTCGCCGTAGTCGGGTTGAAATTAGAAGCTTGCCACGCCCGGACTGTTACACCAACGCATTAGCATGTTAAAGCGATTTCATTGAGGAGCCTAGCCTTTGACTAGTAAGTACTGTACTTACTGGGTTTTTGAGGGGGGGGGAGGTGTCTTTCGCTGGAAATCTCGCCTCCTACTTTGAAAATACCCGTGAAACCGGTTCAATTCGTCACAGCCAGCACTCCTGCAGAGAGGGGGGTTGTACTTGGAGTGTATACAGTACACGCGTTATGCTCTTCGTTAATGTCTAAGCCGGAACATATCATTATATCTCATTTTGTATTTCTTAAAAAAAAATCGTTTTCCCAGCCTAACAGTATTGTTTTTAACCTGTAAAGCGCTTTGAGGAGCCACCTTTAAAGGCGCCATATACAATAAAGTTCATTATTATTACTATTGTAAATTTGCTGGACAGAGAGGTGAACATTATTACACAGAAGACAAAGATAGCAATTTACGTTGCATTGTGTATCGTGCTGCTTTAATACAGTTTTAAATAATTAAAAGTCTAAACAGTATCAGCTTTATTTATGGGTTTTAAATAAAGGTGATTTAAACGCGATTTAAATCAATATAAATGTTTATATTGTAACGCATAGGTGACTATTCATTGTTATTAAAATGACTTAAATTCGATCATGTTGTGATATTTAGAAATATACATTTGTTTGGTGCGAGTGAAGTTTTATTTAATCTCTGAGCCATACTGATTCTTCTGGAAGCCAGTTTCCGCCAGGGAGTAAAAAAAAAAAAACACACTATGGTATTCTCTCCAATGCAGTGCAGTTAAAAACATACCTCTGATGCTGCTCCTAAATGAATATCGTTTATGACCATCAGAAGCTTTATGCTTCTTTTCTTTTTTCCAGTGGATTGAACAGGGAGAGGCATTTCATGATGTACTTTTCACTGATGAAACAACAGTGGCTCTGGAACAGTTTTTAACCATGTCGTTTTATAAAAAGGGGAGATATGTACACGTTACTGAAGCTAAAAGTTTAGCCTTTGTCACTAATGTAACCACTAAATCAAGACATATAGAAATCCCTACGTTACAGACTGTATATGGCTGGTATTGGTAGTTTAAAGAAAAAATACACACCAGTATTCCACTTTCTCCCTAAACATTTTAAGCATCAGAGTCTTACATGTGGTTATTTCGGAAACGTTTGTACGTGCTCCTTCTGACCATGTTACTGTTTACTGTTACTGACCATATTAAGTTTAAGTGCCTGTGGGCACTTTTCCTGTCCGTGGGGGGTGGACCGTCTTTCATTAGAAGGTTAGTCTGTTCTACTCTGAGAATGTAGAGGGGGTGGAAAGTGCCCGCGGTCATTTAATTAGTATTAAAATTCGCACTGATTCCCTTGCGAAGATACGGACATAGGAATATTCGTGCGTGGTCAAAAAATGGCATAAAAACGATAAAGTGAAGGCTGTGAAAACATTCACAATGTACTTTATACACAAAGCAAATATACCCCCCCCCCCCTCTCAATTCAATTCAAGCTGCTTTATTAGCATGACAGATGGGTACAATCAGTGTTGGGTATTTACTTTGCTTTGAGATGCCACTTTTAAAGGTGATATATAAAATCAAGGCTTTAACTTGCTTTAACTCCGCAAGTCTGAGTTCTTGTGTCTGTCCTATCCGAACCCGAAAGTATTACAATATGTATCTTTATAGCAGGTGGTGTACAGCTTTTTAGTATAGATTACACTTTTCTAAAATGTATTTAAAAAATAAAAACGATTACAATCTAATCTTTCCACGTTTGATCCCAAAATAAATCTAAACGGGGAGAAAGCTATGCTGAAAGTTTATTAAGATACTTAGAAGACAAAGATATCAATTTATGTTGCATTTGTCTGATTGTGAATCAAAAAACACATATATTTAAACCCGCATTTGCGATTTAAATCAAAACGTTATTTAAATCAATATAAATGTTTATATTGTAACGCCTAGGTGACTATTCATTGTTATTAAAATGACTTAAATTCGATCATGTTGTGATATTTAGAAATATAAATTTGTTTGGTGCGAGTGAGGTTTTATTTAATCTCTGACTCAGTGATGGCCTGGCATGGTGAGGTGCGCTGGCAGCTATGTGGTGTTACGCAGTGGTGGCCTGACACGGTGAGGTGCCCTGGCAGCTGTATGATGCAGTGGTGGCCTGGCACGGTGAGGTGCGCTGGCAGCTGTGTGATGCAGTGGTGGTCGGGTATGTAGAGGTGCACTGGCAGCTGTGTGTTGTGACGCAGTGGTGGCCTGGCACGGTGAGGTGCGCTGGCAGCTGTGTGATGCAGTGGTGGCCTGGCATGGTGAGGTGCGCTGACAGCTGTGTGGTGTGGCGCAGTTGTGGCCTGGCACGGTGAAGTGCGCTGGCAGCTGTGTGATGCAGTGGTGGCCGGGCATGGTGAGGTGCGCTGGCAGGTGGGTGATGCAGTGGTGGTCGGGTATGTAGAGGTGCACTGGCAGCTGTGTGTTGTGACGCAGTGGTGGCCTGGCACGGTGAGGTGCGCTGGCAGCTGTGTGATGCAGTGGTGGCCTGGCATGGTGAGGTGCGCTGACAGCTGTGTGGTGTGGCGCAGTTGTGGCCTGGCACGGTGAAGTGCGCTGGCAGCTGTGTGATGCAGTGGTGGCTGGGCACGGTGAGGTGCGCTGGCAGCTGTGTGGTGTGACGCAGTGGTGGCCTGGCACGGTGAAGTGCGCAGGCAGCTGTGTGGTGTGACGTAGTGGTGGCCTGGCACGGTGAAGTGCGCTGGCAGCTGTGTGGTGTGACGCAGTGGTGGCCTGGCACGGTGAAGTGCGCTGGCAGCTGTGTGGTGTGACGCAGTGGTGGCCTGGTACGGTGAGGTGCGCTGGCAGCTGTGTGGTGTGACGCAGTGGTGGCCTGGCACGGTGAAGTGCGCTGGCAGCTGTGTGGTGTGACGCAGTGGTGGCCTGGTACGGTGAGGTGCGCTGGCAGCTGTGTGGTGTGACGCAGTGGTGGCCTGGCACGGTGAAGTGCGCTGGCAGCTGTGTGGTGTGACGCACTTCACCGTGCCAGGCCACCACTGCGTCACACCACACAGCTGCCAGCGCACCTCACCGTGCCAGGCCACCACTGCATCACACAGCTGCCAGCGCACCTCACCGTGCCAGGCCACCACTGCGTCACAACACACAGCTGCCAGTGCACCTCTACATACCCGACCACCACTGCATCACACAGCTGCCAGCGCACCTCACCGTGCCAGGCCACCACTGCGTCACATAGCTGCAAGCGCACCTCACCGTGCCAGGCCACCACTGCATCATACAGCTGCCAGGGCACCTCACCGTGTCAGGCCACCACTGCGTCACACATATTTTAGCGCCATATATTTCATGGATATTATGGAATATAATGGATGGATATCTTAGTTATCTTTCTAGTTCACAGGTTTGCATGCATAATTTAATTTTGAAAGCCACTGAGACATCAGGTACTACTGTTGTATTTATGAAAAAGAAACAAAACAAAAAACATACTAACAACTGTGCCATCCTACTCCTTAGTTAATACATTTTATTATTCATAAACAGTTAACATTGTTAGCAAAATATTTTGAATTATATTTAACCCTATTTTTTCTTTAGTTTTGTATTTAACTTATTATATGATAGTCAGACTTAATGTATATTTGAACAATGAAAATATATTTTTACAAGATTTTACATTAAGCACTTAAAATTAATATGGTTAATAATAGTAAACTGTAACATGCTGTAACAAGATCGGTTAAACTGCGAAGAAGTAAACTGCTTTCAGAGAAAATGTTTCAGGTGTGAAGAACATAGATCTCCAATGCAATTTCAACCAAACCTGTTCCCACACACCCTGCCCCCACTACCATTAGAATATACACAAAGCACTCAAATCTTTCGAGCTAATGATCAGGTGACCCGAGAGAGAGCGAGAGAAACACCAAGGGGTGCGGAACCAGGGAACTATTTACATGGAAAACGGGCGATCTCCCCAGACTGTCCGCCCGTTTCACTGTTACCTGGATACCTCTTTATTTAGAACTCACTAACACTGATTTTTAGTTTAGAAGGATTCAAGTAGGGTTTTAGATGAAAGGCAGTGACCTTAATCAAGCCCAAATCATAATTGAACCCATTCAGAGCCTACATTACATTTTAGCGTTTCATTCTGAGCAGAAGACCCTCACACCTGAAGAAGGGGGAGGTGTTTTTCGCTGGAAATCTCGCCTGCTTCTACTTTACAACCGGAGTGCTGGCTGTAACGAATTAAACCGGTATTACAGGTTTCAATCACAGACCATGTGACATGGGAGTCAGGAAACTAACACAGCGCCACCAGATTTGATAACGCTATAAAAACGCTATAAAATAATGTGACTTGGCACAGAACAAGTTTACAGCACAGTACAATAATAAATGCTGACCATGACTTTAGAAGCATAAATTGCCTTACACTCAATTTAAACACAAGCTGTCTTTAGCCCTCTAAGCTGGTTCATACAGAAATGTAGAGATCCAGGCTCAGAACACACAGCTTCATTAGCGAATACATATGCAGGACAACTAGAGAAGACGTTTTACAGAGGATGGATTTTTAGAAACATCCCATCAGTGACATCACTGAAGTCAACTCCTAGGTACTGTAACTGTCGTGTGGATAGTTTCACAAGAATCAGACAAAGGTTTAAGCATCGCTTGTTCTAGATAAAACTGCAAAAAAAAAAAAACAACAACCCATAATGTACTTCTTTGCGGCTCTGTTTGCCCAAATCATATATTCACAACGTGAAATCTAGAAAATAATATTACGTAACCAAAATCCGCAATATGGAAACAGAACCTGTGTAATTGTTGATAGATGATGTACTCGTAACATTTTTTCAAGACGAACTACAACATTTAAAAAATGACTTGTATGTACTTGATATCTCTAATCAATCCACGGGTCCCAGCACAAAACGAAAGTAAAACGCATACCGTTTCGCGCTTCTTATTAGTTGCTCAAAAGTAATTTGACCGTATGAAATGCATAATATAAACCTAGAAACATATACGTGAGCAGTACTTAAGCACTGTAGTATCGGTGTTAAGACATACCTCTCAAATACTGTAAATCAAGTTAAAAATATCTCAAGACAGATTCTGGTCATAATGAAACCATGTTTCGTGTATGTTTTCTTTAAAGTACCGAGACCAGCCATATACTGTATGTTTATGTTCCAAAATTAATATCGTTTATGGCCTTCACACGCGTTGCAGTATGCTCCTATTCTTTTTATGCTCAGCTACTAAGATTTCCCTTCAGTGGTAAAATTAGATATGAATAGTCAATACTTAAACGGGCACAGTTAAGACATTAAATATACATATACATACTGTATACAGTACAGTTTGCATACGGTAATATGTTTATGTTCCTAAATCAATCTCTTTTATGAGCATGTGAAAGGCATGGTGAATCACTGTACTTTGCATGATTGGAAACAAATGCGTGATTGCGAAATGCTGTGGTGTTACTTTTACAAAGATGGTCAATGAAAAAAAGAATGTTGACCAGGGCAATACTTTGAGTTTACACTTACAGCTTGTCCAAGGTCATTCATTATTAATACTATTAGTAATATCTTCGTTAAAGACTTTGATGGCCACAGCTCAAACATGAGAGGTTGAGCTTTATTAGCTCCACCTTGCGGAAATTCCGGATACTATTATTTTGCTTGTCGTATTATAGGAGAATTTACGGTAACTCGTGGTATTTACCGGTAGCTTGCGGTAGACTGCGTACAGCGTACCGCAAAATAATGCGGTATCGCCCGCGCATTTTGAATGGCTGCATCTGTACAAAGACAAGGTATACATACTCCATAGGTTTAAAATTCAGGAATATGAATGGTCAATTGTTTACAATTGGAGGTTTTATGTTTCGTATGATTTAGCGACTTTTTTACAACATGTAAAAAAAAAACAGCACACCTAAATGACAAAGCCTTGGAGCTACAGAGAAAAACAAATTGCGTTTAAAGTAATTTTAAAGGCTCGAGATAACATTGCACTATAAACGCAAATGTTTGTTTTCTTTGTCGCACTTACGTTTTGTTTCATGCAGTTTATTTCTGACACAAGACATAACAAGCTTGTGTATTTATGACAAAAAAGCAGGGCAACAATTTTCATTGACCTTGAAACTAAAATTGTTAAAAAGTAAGTTAAATGCACATATAGTAAATATATTTTCTCATATAATGGTGTGTTTTTTTTGTCTAAGAATCCTTCATGAATGCTTTAACAGACACTTTGCATGATTAAAACAAATATTTACGAATTTTAACGTTTTATACAATAAAGTTTTATTGTGAACATGAGCCCTGTTTATCGATATCACCAATACAGTTCTGGATTTTATTCTGCCTTCCTATGCACAGATGAATTTTCTTTCACACAACAGCTCGCATATGTGGTAGGGTATTAAAAGAATGATGTTGGCTTTTAACTGATAAACCATTTGCGTTTATACAAAATCACAATGCGTTGTCGCAGACATTGGGACATTCTCTGTTTAAACACCTGTCGTTTTCTCTTATATTGGCTCCTGTGCTTCGGTCCATTTGAGAGAGGAGAAGACACTGAAAAAGTCTTGTGAAAGTGGATTTTGCACCTGCGCCAATGCTGTAGTGGTATCATACAGACGCTCATACAAATCCATCACACGCTGAAAGCTCCGGAAGGCAACATAAAATATTGCTCTGTCTGTTGGTGGATTAGGTATGCACGCTTTTTTAACGTAAAATGCAATGTAAAAAGATCAAATTTGATTCAAAATCGATTAATGTAAAAACCGATAAAGCTCATGTTTTTTATCTAGTTTTATCTATATCTAGTTTTTCAAAGGTCTTTTAAAAAAAATGTTTATCGCGATTGTGAAAGTTAGAGAAGGTGTACCAGCGGGTGCCTTCATATCGCCAGTGTCAGTCTCGCCTGTAGCTGCGAGAAGGTTAAAAGCGCACAAGTGATCTGTCTTTCGTCAAAATAATTGCTGGAGCAGCAGGACGCAGAGTACCATCCAGCAGCTGTAGATGGTATTCGGGGAAGAGCTGATTCTGTTTTTAGCACAGAGAATGAGCTCAGTCCGGCTCCCAGCAGAATCCATTCTGGTTTGGTTACTGTCAGACTGGGCGTCTGAGGCTCTTTGGATCGCAACGTGAAAAAAAAAACAAAAAACAATTGCTCACATCGTGTGATTTCCACCAGAGGAAGGGAAGATATCACTTTAAAAAAAAAAAAACAGAACTGAATATTTGGATCCGGGGCCTCATACTTATCAAATTATTAAAATAATAATTATTAAAATATCAGATTGTGTTTCTGCAACATCTCGTGCACAGTACGCCGTATTTAACAATAAAACAACAGTCACAACGAGGGCTTTACACGCAGTCCGGGGTATTTTCCCCTTTTATATTTTTCCCACTTTATATCGAACCTGTTATACTCCCAAAAGTGCAGAGTAGCTTGTAAATATAAATGTACAATTCACCGCTGGTATAAACAGATGTGTGCCTTGTTTGCCTTTGTAAGCATTTGTTTCAAAAATAAGTCCACAATACGTTAAAAACACAAAAAACACAAACTTAATAATATAACGATACAAAATCAATACCAAATCATAAAGGCAATTAAGTACATATCCCTTCCTTTGAAAACAGAGAACACCTTTATATCTACAAAAAAAAAAAACGTGACATTTGTATATACTTTTGAATTACAAAGCCGACAGAGTAGTTCCTTAATTCAAAGATCAGATTTTGGCCAAAACAAGACATTCAGACGGGAGTTTAATTCGGAACAAGAGCCTCTGCTTCGTGGTTTATTGAGCTTTTGATCAACGTCTGAGTGAAAAAGATTCGCTATTTTAACTCTTTGATTAAAGTTCACAAAAGCACCTTCCTTCGAGCTGGAGTCGAACCAGCGACCTAAGGATGCCTCATCATTTCCACTACAGTCCTCCGCTCTACCACCTGAGCTATCGAAGGGAAGGTGGGAATACTGTTTATCTTGAATTTAAGCCACGAATCAGGTTTCTGCAGTATGAACTTCCAGGGATATTACAAAATGCTTGATGGGGCATCAATCGTTCCAGGCGGATATTGACACCTTTTTTTCTCGAGGGATCATATTAAACATTTCATTAGTATCGAGAGGAGGATCACCATGAGACACAGAACAGTTTCATTCTGTCTTTATTAGAAAGTAGTGTTTGTGCTACATTAATAATATTTTCGTGGAAATATAGAAGTTGTAATTTTTAAAACTCATATTTGAATCGAAATGTGGTTTTGAGTTAAATATTAGCATGTTAATGTAATTAGTTTGTGTTTGTCATCACTATATATTGTAACGCAACGGGGGCTCAAGCGGGCGCCCTTGCCGCATTAGGTCGGCCCCATCCCGACTGAGGCTTGAACCCGGGACTTCTGCGTCTCTCTGCAGCGACCCAGCCCGGTGAGCTAAAGAGAGATCTCTTTTCAGCCCAGTAGCTGTAGTCCTGCTATCACAGGGAAGGGCGGTGACGTCACCTGCTCTGGTACGCCGGCTCTTACACAGTACCTGTCGGCCGTAAGCGTTACAATATATTCCCATGTTACTATAATTTGTAGCTGAAGTTTACTAGTTTGAACTACATATTTTTCAGGTGTGAATAATTGTATATTTTCAGAATAAATTTCTAAACCAAATCATTGGCTTGATTTACTAGTTTCTACACCTGTAAGACCTATCTTTGATGTATAATAGACCTTTAACTACATAGGTATAACAGTCCTCTAAATGTATCCGTATAATAGAACTCCAACCATTATGTATAATGGACATACTGTATAATCAGAGATGTCTAATTGACGTATAATGATATACGTATATTAGAATTTCATTCTAGACCCATTACGGACCACATTTATATGTCTAAGGTATGCGTTTAATCAACGTACTGTATATTCTACAGTACATCTTTTGCCCACTGGGGAGACACTACAACAGGTAACACCCCGTGTGAAAAATCATGAGCATCTGTAAAAGCTCTCTACCTGCCCGCTCTTAACAGAGACGTGACGAGGGTCTAAAGGGACATTTTGAGCCGTAGAAACATTTTATCATTCTGTACTTTCCTGTGCAGTCAGGCCAATTCCACTTCAACTGCGCCTGACAACGGAGGTCGTTTTGAAAACAACGAGAGTAAAGGGACACTGCATATCTGCAGAACATCACGTCCGAGTTTCAGGACAGTAACATCAGAGATTGGAAGCTAGGGAGTTTCAGGTCTGTTATAGGTTCATGAAAGTCATACCTTTGCAATAAATATTTCAGAATCCCAGTCAAATCCAGTACAATTGCTGCACAGATCTGCATTCTACAATAAGAAAACTGTCCGTTTAATCAAACACGCCGCATAAAGCATTTTTAAAACAGGAGATATTGTTTTGGAATGCATCTTTCTATAAAAATAAAATGATTTGAAGGGCGCTATAAGCAGAGGTGTGAAAGCCTGCTCTACAAAAGAACTATATCCAGAGGTGCCAAATAAGTCGAGGTTTCACCTCGTGAGAGAAAGCATCTCACAAAACGAAGTTGCAGTCGCTTCCATGCGTCATAACACCACTAGGTCAAACAACAAGAGCTGAAGAGCCGCTGTCGAGAGTAACGCGGCCGAGCTCTCTAAGGAGCTGGATTAAAGCTCCAGTCTCTTCATGAGCATCTGTTGGAGTCACACCGCTGCTATGTATCTCCTTGTTAAAAATCTTTCAAGGCATGGTGGCCAAGTGGTAAGGTGTTGGTTTTATAAACCCAAGTTTGTGGGTTCAAGCCCCACCTGTGTCTGCTTCATTTGTCACCACTCCCCTTTAGTTTCAAAGTCTTAAAAAAACTTGCAATGTAGGAGTCTCTATAGTAAGAAGAACATAACTGTCGCCAGTAATTAGGGTTCTTGCATATTCTGCCCTGTTTTTTATTCTACAAAGCCTGTCTCTCTTCACACCCATCTTCCAAATGATCGCCTCAGCATTGGGAAGGAACGTGCATTTGGTATAGACCCACTCCACAGTCTGATCACAAACAGATCGAGTGAGCTGTCAGTCTAGGTTGGAAGTAAGGTTCGAAAGCACTTAAAATCTGACTTAGGAACGAGAAGACTGTGTTTTTTTTCTTTAAACAAGTAAACGATAAAATTATATAAGTAGTGGGACAAAACATTGTCTGCCTGCAAGACTATGTCATGCTAAACGCCACAAATTGTTTTCGTCCAGTCGTGTCAATCGTCCTAAAGTTACGGAAAATCGGATGCAACTGGTGCATTCAGCATACATTTCTTCAGGATAGTCGTATGGTTTCAAATAATGAATTCATAGGTTCGTGTCTTTTAAGCTTTGTGTTCCGCTCTCCAAATAGAGGCTTGGGTTCAAATCCCACTCCCGACATTTTTACCCTGTCTTACACTGTTCCAGTCCTCTTGTGCTCGCTGGCAATCACAATAGGAGGCAAACGGAGAAAATGCTTAGCAAGAACATAATGGACAGGAAAAAGCTTAGTGAATGCTTGAATGTGATTAGCAGAAGTAAGGTATGCATTCAAATGTTGAAGCCCAAATTATAAAAGCAGCAGAAGAAAGGTGCAGCACAATGCAATTTGTGAGAATTTGTGGGTTTTTATGCTGCTTGGACTTCTTTCAAGCCTACGAAGGGAGTCACCCCTTTTCATTTTCATTTTCAAACTTCAGAACCGAATAACAAAAAGGTTTCATGTAAGACAGCATTCCGTTGGAAATACCGGTTCCACAATGTATTTGGCGAACCTGAATGAAATATTTTAGTGCCTGCTCAAATGCGAGGAATTAAAAAAAAACCTGGAAAATCAACTCTTGCAGTAAATGTCATAAATTTAAAGCGTGTAGTCTGCATGGACAGAGCAACCCAGCAGTCTGTAAAAACGAAGCCACAAGTCCTCTTTTATCTCGGGCAGTGCATTCCAATAAGATGGCTCTGCAGAAGACATGAGAAATGCCGAACTCGTTGTTGCCATTATTGCTACTCCTGCTACTGTAGTTTTAAGCTCTAATCAGCGGGCATGTACAGTTGTACAGGGGCTAGACTACTTTGCGCCGTCCAAATTCCATTATGTGAATTTAAGGTTTTATTAATAACAGCATTAACTATACAATGCATGCTCAAAAACCGCTACACATTAGCTTAAAAAGCAGCCGTGTTTTAACAAAGTGTGGTATTCGAACAGTAAACGCTGAAGTATTTAATACTTACTTGTGAGCAGATCTTCCTCAAAATGGAAAGAAAGCTGAATCAGGCAAAGGTCATAAGGCACCGTTTCACTGTACACTATCACGTCCTGCTTGCACTGTCCAACTAAAAGCTTAGAGGGTTCAGAAAGGACACAAAAAACCCTTGAATCCTCAATCTTGAACTTAAGGGTCACCAGGTCTCCTCTATTACAACAGTAATATTACTAGCGTTGATTCAACATAGTATAGTAGGCTGAGACTTTGAATGCAATGGGATGGTGGCCAAGAGCTAAGTTGTTGGTCTTTTAAACCTACTGTGCCTTCCTTATTCACCGCCATGTTATTTTATCTAGCTCATCAAGTAACTTGCAAAACGTCTCTACTTGTTACTCTGTCTCAAAATTGTAGTGCAAAGTTATCTGTTAAAGCCTTAACAGAATGCATAAATCAAATATATGGGATTTGTTAAGAACTTTATTGTCTTTTCACAAATTAATACAGAATAATACAAAGAAGACATTTTATAGTCTTATATTGAAACCATGAAACCTATGCACACATTCACAAGAGATTACAATAGAAAAACGCATTTGCTCCAGAAAATTAGATCACATATGACATTAAATAATTTCTTAAAATCACACTAAATTGCGATCTTGAAACCAAAATTAGAAATATTGAAAACAACCTTTGTTCCCCAGGAAGAAAAGCTGTTTTACACTGATGGGACCCGGTTTTAGGTAATCAAGATTGGGAAGACAACTGCGCCCTAGCAAAGGAAAATGTTACACAAACTTTGGAAAGCACACTCTGAATCCATCCGTATATTTGATTTCCAAGATCCGTTCAAGGCAACTTGGCTCGTCACAAGCAAATCATTTCAGGGAAGAAATTCAGTTTAGTCAACTACTGGTGCATTCAGCACAACTTTTGCTCTCGCTTGTCAGGATGGCTGAGTGGTCTAAGGTGCCAAACTCAAGGATGTGTGTCTTTCAAGCTGGCTTGGGTGTTCTGGTCTCCAAATGGAGGGGTGGGCTCAAATCCCACTCCTGACAGCTTCCATTTTTACCTCTCTTGAATTGTTCCAGTGCTAGCTGACAGTGAATGACTGTAAAAGCAGCAGAAGTAAGCAAGCAACTCAGTGCAATTTGTGAGTATTCTGCACTGTTAAAATCCATGGGTTTTCATACTTTTTGGAACTCGTAGCTCAAGAAGTGACTCCTGTTTCATTTTCTATTCACCAACTCGATTTGCATTCTGCCCCTCACACCTCACAACAGAATAACAAACGGCTTCATGAGCCAAAGGATTCCCATGCAGATACAGTTTGCACTATGTATTAGGTAACCCAAATGAAATATTTTAGTGTTGTCTCAAATGTAATGAATTTCATGAAACCTCAGAATGGAACGCTTGCAGAAAATGGCAGCAATTCAAAGCTTGTAGGCAGCATGAACAGACCAAGGCAGCTCTAAGTTACAGCGATCTGAAGCCACAATTCCTTATTGCGCTCGGCAGTGCTTTCCGAGTCGATGGCTCTGCATAAGAAATGAGAAATGCTGGACTCCAAATACGATCTTGCCATTCCCAGTGAACAAAAGACGTATAGTATACGTCTATTAAATGCATACCTTAGACGTCTAAATGTGGTCCGCAATTCGTCTAGAATGAAATTCTAATATACGTCTATTGTTATACGTCAGTTATACGTCTATGATTAGTTGTTCATTATACATAAATGGTTGGAGTTCTATTATACGGATAAATTTAGAGGACTATTATACATATATGGTTGGAGTTCCGGATAACTTTAGAGGACTATTATACGTATATGGTTAGAGGTCTATTATACGTATATGGTTAGAGGTCTATTATACGTATATGGTTAGAGGTCTATTATACGGATAAATTTAGAGGTCTATTATAAAATATTTTTATTTCTTGTCCAGAGTGAACAGAAGGAATCTTCACATGGGCTTCTGTGTTCGGTGGGCACTGTGTGAGTACAGTCTCCCTCTTGGCCCCCCTTTCCTTCTGTACAGAAGGCTTAGGAGCCTTGACCTGTTTCCACACTTTGCCTTTCTGGTGATCCAACAAAGGTTCCACTCTGAGTCGCATGCCCTTTTCTTTTTCTATCCGTTTGAGGTTGCCGTGTGACATCAAACATCTTTCAACCTCAGTGTCAATCAGTGTCTCACTGTGTAAGACATCTCCCATGGCAGTCTTGAGGTAAAAGCTTCTTGCTTTTCCTCTCTGTTTTACTGCCTGCTCTGTGACTTCAGGGGTGGAGTCAGCACTCGCTTGGTTGTGGCTGACCTCATCCAGGCAGGAACCCTTCCGCTCAATCAGATAGACTGAGGGAGGGAGAGGGGGCGGGTCTCCGCCTCCTCCAGTGGAGAGTATCAGCTCATTCACGCTTCCGGCAGCCTTGGGGAGCGGTTGTCTCTGTCCTAATAAAACTTGTTCAAGCCTGGTCAGGCGGGCGGCTACTGAATCCTTCTGTTCAGCTTTATCTAGCCCTTTCCCTCCCCCGGTGTTCTCATGGCACTTAGGACGCTGGTTGCGGTCATGTGTGCCTGCTTTGGAACGGGGCTTAGCCAGCTCAGGAGCCTGTGCTCCTTCGAGCAGGAGGGAGTTAACCCTGCTAGCTCTGACGGCGAATACAGTCGCTTTAACAGCTTTTTGCTCAGAGCGACTTTGGACATCATACTCCCAGGCTTTCTGCGCGAATCTCCTAATATCAGTCATTTTCATGGTCTGTGCATCTGTATGCATTAAGATCATCTTTCTGACTGACGGGTGGAGATTCGCAATGAATAAACCCTTGAAATGTGTGTTTTAGCAACCATCGTTAAACTAGTACGAAATCACAGTTTTACCACAGAAAACCACAAGATCAAGTATGCAATCAACCCGGTAGATCGCAAAACATCACAAAACACTCAAGCACTGCTTAAAGAGCAAGGGGAACTTTTTGTCTTTCGGCTTTCAGCACACTGTATTGTCGTGTATGAAACCCACAGCGTTTTATATGAATTATTCCGCTTGGTTGACTCATTTCAGTCTTGCCACGCCCACCCAGGGACGCCAAATTAAATTTAGTGTGCTCTCTGAAGGCACCAGTTCTGTAGGGTTTTGGCATTTACTGGGACAATTATTAATTGTAGCAGTAAATCACAAAATGATTCTTTTAATGGCTTTAGAATCCAACCATGCGATATAACTCAAACAACACACACACACAGGTACTAATACACGAGGATACATTTATTAATACATAGAATATGCATGTAAACCTAACAGATCTTATCGAGAGGGTTAACAGAATACAAAAGGTATATATTCAATCAGTTACAAAGAGTTACATATATCAAGAGGAAATACGTTCAGTATATCATTCAATTAGACCGTTTCGTAAATGAACTTGGTTATAACTTCTACATTGGATACTCAAAACAAGTACATAACTCTTAGGAATTAAATTGATATCAATTGGTTGGGATAACAATTGAATTCTCGAGCTGTAATGCATTGAAGTTGAATTTTCATCCAATCTCTGGGGATTCAGATCTCTTGCGGGCTCTCTGGCTCCGTGCCAGGCTGTGCTGTGCGGCTTGCGATGGTGCGCTGCTGACGCTCACTGACCGGCTAGTTAGTGTTGGCTTTAACTACCAAAGTTTGTGCACAGGAGAAAAGATGACTGTGGGTCCCAGCAAGTCAGGAAGAGGACCAGTTCGTTCCTGATGAAGCGCTAGTTCTGAATAGTGATTCAGCTGTCCACAGTTCCGACCTGTTCACGAGGCTTACTGCTGATGCTAACCTCGGGTGGATCCTCTGGTTACTTTCTGGCAACCTCCGCTCTAGACTCTTAGAACAAAGGAAAGTTCTGGCACTCGAACCCACTGGCCGTTCCGTGGTTGTCCGGGCTGAGTCTCAGGATGGTCAGGAGGCGCGCTGCGAGAATGTCCTTCCCTTGGGAGCCTTCTGCTCCTGGGCCGTCCTGCCCTGGAATTCTCCTTTGAATTGTCCGAAAAAGTTCACAGAATTCTCTCAGGCCCTCTGTGTTGCCTGTTGTTACCTGGAGGAACTTCAGCTCGTTCATTGGCTGAAAGTTCCATGGGCATCAGAGTCCCACGTGGGTTACTCGGCCCTACCAGACCCTGATTGGTTGATCAAGGTGAGATATGAGTCACTTACTCCTGACACTTAGGAATGCAGTCCAGATGTCTATCTAGCACTCCCTAGACAGATAGGCGCCAATGGTTGACCATTGATCATGATAGCCAGGCTTAGCTAAGTGCATCCCCCTTTGGGAGCTGTCCCTTATCAAAAGAAAACATCTTTAAATCAGCCTGCATGAATAGTTTCTCTGTGGCTGCACCACAGAGATGAACAGAGAGATGAGGCCTCATTTGGGAAAGCACCGCAACACTTAATTCTGTCTTATTAACAAGCATTGCCACTACACGGGTTTGCTTAAACCTTCGATAGAAAAAGTGATCTGATCTGAAACTACCCAGCTTACAATCTCTGAGGTAGTTGTCACTAAACTCGGACGTGATGTGGCACACATGTGCCGTGTGCCTTTACTTTTGTAAAAAACTGGTATCGGGAAAAGTTTCTTAATATTTCTTTTGATTAGCATGCAAGAAAATGTGATCATTACCTATGGAATTTCCCGCCAGCGTGGAGCTTGAATTCACAACCTTGAGATTCAGTGTTCAAGAGTCACAGAAGAGGTCGGCCTGGTCTTCAGTTTGCCAACGAAAAGCTCCGGCAGTGCTCCTCTGTAAAGCAGATTGTTCGGATCGGTTATGTGGGACGGCACTTCGATACTAAGATCGTTTGCAGCACACGCATGGTTTCCCCCCTTCACGCAAAAAACATAGACGAAGGAAGCTCTCTTGTCTTGGGCTGCTGACTCCCGGATTTAAAGTGCTCTGGGTGCCAGCTAAGTCTCTAACAAGCACACTATAAAGACAGGAATTACACTTTGCTCACGTCACGCATGGAATGGCGAGGCTACTTGTTCCAATATTATCTAGTCTCACCTCATATGGTGCCGATTCCTGGTTTTCATTTAAGAAAGAGCACTGCAAACACCGTAAACAGTGCAAGACGTGTGATGAAAGAAGTCTTTTCCCCACTTTGTCTAAAGCAGAACACAGCGGAGTCATGCCGAGGGTTGCGAGATCAAGATTTCAGTGGAGCACTGTCGTCTACGTCTTTAGCTACATGAGTTGGACATCCTCTTGTACACGGAAAGCAGATTGAGATCCTCTGACATGAAAAGTGCCAGATAAAAGCCATTTCTCATCCTTTCTCTTAGTGGTGGAGCTATCGCATGTAAATGAGGCTACTTGCAAGGCAAGCAGGCTCGGTGCACACCGAACGCAGATGTCTCAGAGCAGTTGAGACGTGTCCAAGTGGCTGTCAAAGGACGGCACTTTGCCGGTGCCGTGGCTTAGTTGGCTAAAGCGCCTGTCTAGTAAACAGGAGATCCTGGGTCCGATTCCCAGCGGTGCCTTTCTTCCTGTCTTACTGTACAGAATTTATCCTTACGGGTAAATCCCATGCCTTTTAATTCAGGTGAATGCAAGTGTTCGTTTCCTTTCTGGAACAACTTGTTTTGAAAGAAATCTATACAGCTTGCGAAAGATGAAACACAAATCTTGCTTATCAGTGAAGAAGCGGTACTCCCAGCAGGCCAGCTAATACCAGCAGTGTTTTTTTTTCACCCTAACCCAGAGAATGGAGAAAAGCGAGGCGCCTGTGGCTCTGCAGTGTAATCAGTTCGCGAGTTCGGCG
Source organism: Atractosteus spatula (assembly GCF_055471065.1). Classification (NCBI taxonomy): domain Eukaryota; kingdom Metazoa; phylum Chordata; class Actinopteri; order Semionotiformes; family Lepisosteidae; genus Atractosteus; species Atractosteus spatula. The sequence continues at coordinate 505,706 of NW_028296629.1, read as the reverse complement.
GTTAGCTGAAAGAGTGGTAAATGCAGCTCGCCCCAGCCCGTCCTTATTCTTTTAAAGAGGATAAAAAATTAACTTCGCCGCCATTACTACCAGCTTTAAAAGACTGCCAAGGGCACGGAAAAAACACACTACAGATGACTTTTCTGGAACTGAAGCAGAGATTCCTTTACGAACCAACTGATAAAGCTCAGCCAGTGAATACTGTTAACAGAATGTGAAAGCACGATCAACTTTGTAACTGCAACCACAGGAAAAACATCAAGAAGCAGGCTCCATTCCCCATTTAAATCTGTCGTGCGAGGCATGCTTCTTGAACGCAGGAAGTAAATCCCACGATCGCTTTTGAACTTGGACAAAGTACTTCCAAAGGAGCGCTATGCGCAAAAATTTAACAAGCTCAACCCCCGCCAACGATTCGGTGTGAAGAAGCAGAACATTCAAGTTTCACAGACAGAAGCGGCACGCCAGCACAGCCAACATTAAAACGGAGGGCACACTACGATTTGCATTGACACAAAAGTGATCTGGGCAGACGTCGTTTCCTGCATAACGCAAAAAGTGGCAAAGCGCTTTTGGGTTGAGAGGACGCAAGAAGGTTTTTGTTTTGTGCCTTGATGTCAAGCTGAGAAAGTATCTTTAAACACTTTGCTTAGTTTCTCGAGAGACTGCCAAAAAGCAGCTCCCTCCCTTTCGCCTGAAGTCAGCTGAAATGGGGTCTCGACAGAAGCACCTGGCAGTGGTGGGATTCGAACCCACACCCCCGAAGAGACTGGAGCCTTAATCCAGCGCCTTAGACCGCTCGGCCACGCTACCCGCTGGGCGCTGTCTCTTTGTCTCATTACTTGCTCGGAGGAGGTCGGGTGGGTTTTGCTCTTGTCGCCCGACTTAGTGGCGTTATGACCGTGGAACCGACTGCACCTGCTTTTTCTGAGATGCTTCCCCTCTCATGGCGAGATCTCGACTTCTTTAACACCTCTGGATAAAGATCTTCTGTGGAGCAGGTTTCAGACCTCTGCGTACAGCACCCTTGATGTCATTTTATTTTTACAGCAGCCGCATCCGGAAAGTTGTGTCTTTTACGTTTTATTTGAACAACAAAACTACATACAATACAAACAAGAGCACATATAACGTATCAAGAAATTATCAGGGGCACATGCTATAATACAATTACACTTTATGAAAAACGATTACACAAGGTAAATAAAGATAAGGTCCGCACAGCTTGTTCTTACATTTCGAAAGAGTCCGTAAATACCCCTTTATGTCTATTTTGAACTGTTCAAACGTAGGACTCTTCCCAGACCATTTCACTTTATACCACATTCCTAAACGAGGATGCATCTCCTGTTTTAGAACTATTTTGGCTGTGTGGCTTATACAACACACCCACAGTATTCTAATGGTGGACTGCAGATCTGTGCTATAGTTCAGTCGAATTCGAAGTATCCAGCAATCGTACTGGATTTGACTGGGATTCTGAAATGTCTCTTGCAAAAGTATTCGGGTTTGCTTGAACCTTTGATAAAAAAAGTGATCTGATCTGAAACTACCCAGCTTACAATCTCTGAGGTAGTTGTCACTAAACTCGGACGTGATGTGGCACACATGTGCCGTGTGCCTTTACTTTTGTAAAAAACTGGTATTGGGAAAATTAAAGTCGAAACCCAAAACAGTTACATACTTAAGAGTAAATGCCTCCTAATAGCTAGTAAGCGCTCCTAGTTAGTAAAGTTTTTTGTGTCCCTGCCTGTCACGCGGGAAACTGGGGTTTGATTACCGACGGGGAGACAGCTATTTTTTTTATGATCAGATTCCAATCTTTAATGCTGTGTGTGAGAGTTTACATAACTTTCCTTTTCTCACATTTTCTGACGACTATTCCGAAGGAGCGCCCTGTCAACTCCTAATACTTTTCAAAAAATCTGCCTGCAAGTTTGATTATTTTTGTTTTATTTAGAAAAAGTTCAATATTGATCATAACTGAAGAAAATAATGATCAGAAACAAAAACAAAATGTTGAAGATGCAACTCGATCTTGAATCAGAGCTGGGTGACATGGGCTTTTGTTCTGATATGGTTGTACGAGAAACAGGAGGAATCTCTTCTCTCCTATGGAGCATGAGCTGAATCAGGAATGAGACATGTCATATATCAACGCATGACCTACATCGTAAAACTAAAACTAAATTAAAAACTAACATTAAGTTATCAGAGACATTCATTTATATACAAACAAGAGACAGACAAAGCAATAATTCTACATTAACTTGTCCTGCACTGATCAGACTAATTGAAATGGTCTGATTCAGAGCCTGTGCAGCTTGTGCTAATACAACAACGCCAGTATTGAACCCTCAGCACCATACTGACTACTGAGCACAAGTTCAGCTGCTCTCCAGCTTTGTTACGCACGTTTTTTTATTGCAAATGGAGCTGATCTCCAGACAGTACAGTGTTAATTAGTCAGCAGCCTCTACTAGTAATACATCGCCCCTGTCCAAAATCTCTAGGTAAAAAAAACACATTTTATACATTTGTCTGCTTAAAGATATAATCTCTTTAAAAAAGACAAAGGGTTTGTGTGTCAATTGTTTCGATTCATTTCGAACGCAAAGAAAAGTAGTTTTATTCCAAGAAATCACACATTTGTCGCATCCTCCATACTATACTTCTCTCTTGTAGTAGTAAAGCATTTTGATTTAAACTGAACAATATATTAAATGTTTCTTCTATACACTTACGATTAACATAGGCAGCCTTGAACGGATTGCGGAAATCAAATATACATCTGGATTCAGAGTGTGCTTTCCAACTTTTGTGTAACATTTTCCTTTGATAGTGCGGAGTTGTTTTTAAAATCTGGATTAAATAAAAAGGAGTGACGTCAGTGTAAAACAGCTTTCCTTCATGGGGAACAACAGTTGTGTTCCATATTACTAATTATTTTTGGTTTCAAGATAGCAATTTAGTATGAAACATAAAAGCCAGCTGGATAAATCTGTTACACGTCATTTACAATGGTCTTTCAACTAATAGCCCGTGCAGGGATCAAACCCCAGCTGTTGGTACGAGTTGCGTAAGGCTCTGCAACATGCAGATGAGAAACTAACCTCCGCTTCTTCATTATATACACAGTGAGCTATATATGCGGGCTTACTGCCCCCTACAGGCTCTGTATTTGATTGCGGTACAAGACCGGCCATGGAGAAATGAAATGAAGAGGGTGTGTTCATTAAAAGGCTCATAGCGTCCCTGGGAGGTCTCAAACCACCACCCTTTTGGTTAACAACCAAGCCACAAAGACTCATATACAGCTTAACACTTCTCGGTCTCAGTGAAAGTGATACACTCGGTAAAATTTCTGGAGAATCATCTGTCAATTTCCCTACGGGATTTATAAAGTATTATCTATCTATCTTAAAGGAAAATCGCCAACAGTGGCCGATATCTATTGGAGTTTTTTTCATTCTATACTGCAATTTCTGAAGGGTACCCTGTGAAAATACGAATTTTGACGAGAAGGGATGGACATATAAGGTCAGCAGGCTTGGGGAATTGGACCTTATGGTGAAGGCTACGGGCTCAGCATCAGCAGAACCTGATCAGTATCGGTTGACTCCGATATACTTTGACAACTTAACTTCTGGATTTAGAGACATTTACCTTAGTGTCGGTATACTAAGATGTTTTGGTAACGAGGAAGGAGGGACAAAGCAAATTGGCAGAATGTGTGCTATTTTGTTGACTACAAGTCCTCACATGCCAGAGGGTCAATATTAAAAAAAAACGTAACAGTATAATCTCTTGTACTTCACAATTTAATAGTGTCTGTTACATTGTGTCTCACACCTCAGTGTCAGAATTGTGAGACGAGTTTGTAATCAGGAGGGAGGGCCATAGCAATTCAGCAGAAATTGCATTTACCTTTTCCCAATGCATTCTCACATGCCATTTTCTCACATGCCATGCTCAGAGGGTCATATTTTTAAAATGGTATCATAAAATGTCCTGAAGTTCAGGATTTTGACAGTCTGTTATATTGTGTCTCACACCTTGATGTCAGAAATATGAGACAATTTTAAAATCAGGAGGGAGGGCCCTAGCAATATAGCAAACATTGCATTTACCATTTGACAATGTATTCTCTCATGCCATGTTCAGAGGGTCGTATTTAAAAAACGGTACAGTACAATGTCCTGAAGTTCAGGATTTTGATAGTCTTTTCCATTGTGTCTCTCACATCTGTGTCAGAATTTTTAGACATTTTTTTATAACCAGGAGGTAGGTTCGATCACCCTCTGCTCATCCTCAGTTAACCATATAGTCTCATATGCCATGTTCTAAATGTCCCATTTAAAACTGCTATATTAAAATTTCTTGTAAAATGCAAGAGTTTGAGACTTTTTATGATCAAAAGGCAAGGTCGTGGAAAATATGCAGAAAGTGCCAGTGAATTTACGTTTTGCCTTTGTCTTATTTACTCGTGGTATAACATGCCAGTTTGTTTTATTGTGAGTTGTGTTTCTGAAATGTGTTTCATACAAAAATGCAATTTGGACAGTCTCTACTTACATATTCCCCTTTACTGAGGAAATGTACAGTAATACATCCGGATAAGTATTTTTAAAAATGACTGCAGAGAGCCATCTACAGGCGAAAGACGACATAACATCACAGCAGCAGCATTTAAGATGGAACGAAAAACGCAAAGCAGCAGCTGGCGAATAAGAAGCCAACTTCAGCCTCGTTAATGCAATAGCATTAGGTGAGGTGGAAAAATATTTCTTGCTCTGAATCTTAACATTTTTATAGGAGGTGTTCTAGGACTTCTTGCCTCAGAAAAAAAAACTGCCAGTACATCACTTATCTCTACTCCATCAATAGCAGCAGTGTTATCAGTACTGAGCCCTAAATGTAGGTCCTATCATCATATAAGTCGAAAGTATCGACTGCATTCAACTGATAAAATGTATCTTCTATGAGAGTTATATCTTTATCCAAAATACATCGGAAACAAATTTGCACGTTTTTTGGGGGGGATCCTGAAGACTGAGACTCAAAACTTTTTTTTTCCTTCTTTCCAGGAGGAAGGATTATTCAGATGCAAACATTGTCCCAAAATCAATGTACTCTCCATTGATATTCAAATCCTCAAATTCTTCATCTGAACGTCGATATTGAAATATGATATCGTACAAATTGTGGTTTTATTTTTAAAGCAAATTTTATGCTTTAAATTAAATAAATTGTATTTATTATGAATGTGCCGGAAATTTTTCAGTACTTTAGAGGGTTCTGCCATTTTAGATGTTATGCTGTCCCTGTCTGATTTATCAAATGTGTCATTTAAATCTCCAGTCATTTCTATATCAGTCTGAAGGCCTTGCAGTAAAGATTGCAATTCATCCAAAAATGCCAAGTTTCCCACTGGTGATACATACAAGGAAATGAATGTATATTTTCCCCCCAAATCAACAAATTTAAAATCAAATACCTCCCTCATCTGCAGGTGGAGAGAATAATGTCAGAATAAATACAGGTTTAAAAGTCAGGAGCATTGATAGTCCTATTTTAAAATGACACTAAAATGCTCACAATATATTAAAAAGCTCTGTTAAATGCAAAAATAATAAAAAAAAATATTAAAACTAGGTAAAAAGAAATAATACACAGTTATAAAGCTCAGGAATTATCAATGTGAAGTTACAATGGGTTGATTGTGTTTCATGTGATTTAAAAAATAAAATGTTTGCAAAAAATCCACTTACAATATGCTAAAAATGGCAAGAATACTTAACCTTTTACTACCAGTGACATATTTAGCCAATGTCCGCCTGGAATTTCCTCCCCCTTAAACATTTGTTATATCTCTGCAGCAGAACATAGCAGGAGCCTGGTTCAGGTCTTAAATTGAAGCTAACCCCCTTGGCTTTGAGTGTGAATAGTCAAATTTCTTATATTTCTTAATGTGTCCACTCAGCGGACAAACATATGAAAAAAAAAACAAAAAAAACAGCTGGCGAACATTTTTTTTTTGGTCTTCAGAGGTCAGATTTTTCAACTATATGCATGTCAAGGGCCTGGGAATGATTTGAAAACCTTGTTCTAGGTGGCTACTAGCTTGGATAAAAAATTGGGACAAATTGATCAATTAGAAAAAATTCTACATCATGTTTTGTGAAACTGGACCTGGAATGAAATTTCACGCGTATAATAAAAAATCATAAAATATAGAAAATAATAAGAATAAAAACCATTGCAATTGCTATAAAAACCTTAAGAGACTGCTAGAGAGCCTTTATCTGCTGTTATGCAATGAAAAAAAACCTCAGAGTAGCCTTCTGGTGTGAAAAAAAGGAGCACTGATAAGAAACTGATAAAAAACTGATTGATTATCCCTTCTGAGTCAATGATTGACAGCTAAAAATGCAGCCTGAAGCTTGAATCGCCTTATTTCTGGCGCTCGTTCTTCAAACATTTACTACGTAATCAGTAACCTTTACTAGTCTCTAGCTCTTGAGATAAACTAGTCTGGGTTATTTTGGATATATATCATGCTCCAGAATAAGGTAAAAACATGGGATATATATATATTGTAACGCTTACGGCCGACAGGCACTGTGTAAGAGCCGGCGTACCAGAGCAGGTGACGTCACCGCCCTTCCCTGTGATAGCAGGACTACAGCTACTGGGCTGCAGAGAAATCTCTCTTTAGCTCACGGGGCTAGGTCGCTGCAGAGTGACGCGGAAGTCCCTGGTTCGAGCCCCGGACAGATGCGGCAAGGGCGCCCGCCTGAGCCCCCGTTGCGTTACATTATATTTGCTGGTTTTTGCTTTTGCGGTTTTGTTGGTAAAAATGTATGATATTCACATGCTGTGCTTTCCGGGTTGCCGTGTGTTTTTATTGGGATTCTGCTAGTTCATTCATTTAATGGTTTATTGCATAATAGTGTCATGTCTGTGGAAACAAACTTTATGGTTTTGTTGTGGTGATATTTGAGAATACGTGCATGTGAGAAAATTTGTGAAGCGGTTTCAAACAAACGTTGTTTATCTCGCGTTTATCTTAAAAATAAAAAGTGTCATCTGGGGAGACAGGAGTGGTCCTCGGTGACCGCGATCCGGGCTAAGTTAACAGGTGTGTAATTTAATAAAAAAACAAGTTAAAAATAAATGCTAAATGGGTTTAACATTCAGGAATGTAATTGGTCAGATGCTTACGATAAGTGATGCTGGTGTTTCGTGTGATTTAGCGAATTCAAAAAAATATTCATTTTAAAAACGGCAAGAGCTCGTATGAAAAAAAAGTTCGTAAGTATCTTTGATACAACAGCCGCGCCAGAACTATTCAGATACTGTACATCAGAAAAGTACCTGAACTTGACTGGTTTATATTCAGTTATGTGCATTGGGAACGAAACGGAGACTTAGATGGATTTTATTAGGGTTTTAGGAATCAGAAAATGTATTTTTACACGTTTATGCCTACGAGCAGAAATAACTTCCTGCTTTCAGCGCTTTTTTTGTTTCTGCTTGTAACCTCGAACAGCGAAACCCAGTACTGACTCACAGAAACACCCCGGAGTTTCTGTGTTTCTGGGATTTAAGAGGGATGTATGCAGCGGTGTTACTAGTCTGGAAGGAGGAGACGCGCATTCCGCACGGGGAGCGTAGAGCAATGAGCCGCACCTGCTGCGCGCTGAGTCCTGTCCTATATAACCGCTGAGCACGGACACACAGAGTCTCCAGCCAGTGTTGGAGATTTATAGGGTTAAAGCCCAGAAGTTGAGAGTAGAGTTTGTGTACGATTATAAGATTAAGGGGATAGGGTTTGGTGCACAGAAGAGGCTTAGGTTTGGTTTTTGTTTAGTTTTGACACATTTGTAACGGCCATGGCGGCCTGTAGGGTCGGCATGCGCCGTTACTTTTGCGCGCGTTTGGTGTACAAGAGTGGTGAGGGCTCGGCTCACTCGGGTGATATTTCACGGTTGGACTTTTCAAGGAAGGTGTTACAGAAAGAGTTAAAGGTTAAGGCATTAGATGTCAATTGCTTAATTACTTTGCCGAAGGGAATTGGTTTTGACATTAGTTTCAAATCGGCAAAGTTATTGGAAGAATTTGGGAGAAAAATAGAGGAGAAAAAAGATGTGGGCCTGATTAGAATGTTTGAATGGCAGAAGCTGACGGATCTTTCTAATAGAACTGTGATTGTTCGCATGTTTAATGAGATGGTGATGAAGGAAGATATTGTGACATGGTTGTCTAAGTATTGTTTAGTGAAAGGTGAGCCTCAGAAAGTCTTGGATGATGATGGCATCTGGAACTGTGCATGGAGAGTACCTATTTCGTTGCATGAAGACAAAAATGGTTATGGTGGATTTAAACACATTCCTTCCTTGATTGGATTAGGTGAAAATAGAGGCCTTGTGTTCTACCAAGGGCAGCCAAAACTGTGCAGGAGATGTGGGGAGCTGGGTCACTTTGTGGATGCCTGTACAAAGGTGGTGTGTGGTAAGTGCAAGGAAATTGGACATGCATATACTGAATGTACAAGCGTGAGGAAATGCAATCTATGTGAGTGTGAAGGTCATGTGTTTAAAGACTGTCCAAATTCTTTTGCAAATAGAACAAAACTGGGAAGACCGATGCAAAAGCAGGAAGAGTTTGAAGAGGCATTTAGGGCTGGAGCAGTGGTTCTGGATCAGGAACTGGATGTGGTTGACGTTGAAGAAAGAAGTGGAAAAGAGAGCGAGGGTTCAGAATGGAGTGAAGGAGATGAGGCTGAGGTAGAAGAGAATGATGATAATGTGGAAAGTGAGGTGGACTCTGAATTGAGTGGTAGCATCTCTCCTGATCGTCTGCCACCTGTGGAGACTGAAAGCGCTCAAATGGAATGTATAGAACAAAGGGTGCAGGCTAAAAGGTCTGCTGAGACATCTGATATAGAAAGTGATCTAACTCCGAGTGGAAAAGTGAGGGAAGATCATTTTCAGAGTCCTCAGATGGCAGGTTCTCCCATGGGATTAGTTCTCTCCAATCCTACTGATCCAGCTTTAGAACTAGAGACTCAAGGAGGGCAGGTGGAGAACCATCCTATTGATGGTGGGGGTGGTGGAGGAGGAGGCAAGGAGAGCAAATGGAAAAAGAAAAAGGCCTGTATAGTAGGTGTCACAGACTGAATGATTCTAGCCAGAGTTTTTAGTCTTCCCTGGTCTAACATCAAGTATGGCTCTGAACATTGTGTCCATAAATGTGAGAAGCATTCGATCCAAGTTAAGGGCAAGGACTATATTATCATTTGTGAGTAAGGTAAATGCTGATATTATGTTGTTACAGGAGTGTGGATTACCTTTTAAAAACAGCTATAAGGATATGGAAGAACTGTGGACATTGGGCCCATCAATTTGGAGTGGGTCCAATGAGAATAAATCTGATGGTATAGCTGTTTTAATTAAAAATAAGATGGTAGAGGTACATCAGTACCTTGTAGTGAAACCAGGGAGAGCACTGGTGGTGTATCTGGGTTTCATGAATGTCAAATTTAAACTTTTAAATGTGTATTGTCCGAGTTGCCCACACGACAGATATGTCCTAATTCAGGAATTGAGAGAATATTTATTGGGATGGGAACCACTGGTTTTAGCTGGGGATTTTAATTGCCTTTTAGAAAGAGAAGGCAGAATGAGGGGTGAGAGACGGGTCCAATTTGATAAATCATCAATATTATTGCAAACTGTATGTAAAGATTTTAAACTGAAAGATGCCCTCAAACTTCATAGTCAGGGGAGGGCAGGTTTCACATGGCACAAGTCTAATGGGACCCAAGCCTCACGTATAGATTTTATTTTGATACGTGATTTTACTTGCACAACTGCAGGCTTAACCCCTGTTTTTTTCTCTGACCATTGTTTACTGTCATGTACACTTGCTATTCCAACAGTTGTTACTGTGGGGAAGGGTGTGTGGAAGCTGAATATTTCACTTCTGGAGGATGAGGAAGTGAGGAGCAGGTTCAGGGAAAGATATAAGGAATGGCAGACTTTGTACGACCTGTTTGGCACAAGAGCACAGTGGTGGGAGGAGGTAAAGGAGCGTACAAAAGCATTTTTCATAGAGATGGGGAGGAGAAAACAGGCTAGGATACGAAGGGTTGAAAACGGATTACAAAAGAGATTGCAGAGGTATGTTAAGTTATTAGAAGAGGGGTGGGACTTCAGTGAGGAAATCAAAGAATTAAAGAATGAGCTTTTAAATCTCTCTAGAGAAAAGATTAAAAAAATCATGTTTCAAAGCAAAGTGAAAGAGCTTGAAGAAGGTGAAAAATGTACAAGATTCTTTTTCAAGAAAAGGGTTGTAGGGAGGGGACTAATGTCTGCATTGAAGGGACGAGAGGGGGTTTTGCAAACTAGTATGGAAGACATGTTGACTGTAGCTGAGGATTTCTATGGGGAGTTGTTTGGAAAGAAACAAGTGTCTAAGGATTTGTTAGAAAAATTTGTGCAAGTCATTCCAAAAAGTGTAAAAGATGATACTGTGTTATCAAAAGGCCTTTCTGTAGAAGAGTTAATGGAAAGTTTGAAGACCTTCAAAACGGGTAAGACTCCAGGGTTGGATGGTCTACCCATTGAGTTTTACAGGGCCTTTTGGGATATTTTAGCATTGGCTCTTTTAACCATTTTTAAAGAATTTGAGTTTTTAGAAGAACTGCCGGACAGCTTTAAGACGGGAGTTGTGATCTTACTATTCAAAAAGAATGATCGCACAGACCTGGCAAATTGGCGACCGATAACTTTATTGAATTGTGATCTTAAACTGCTTTCCAAGTGTTTAACGCTTCGATTAAAATCTGTCCTGAGTGAAGTCATTCATCCAGATCAAGCTTGTGGAGTGGCAGGGAGGAGGATCACGGACAGCCTGATACTGATTAGAGATACCATAGGTTATGCGAGAGAGAGGAATATTGGATTGGCGGTTTTAAACTTGGATTTTGAGAAAGCTTATGATCGTATCTCTTATGAGTATATGTTTAGAGTACTACAAAAGATGGGGCTTTCAACCAGGTTGCTCACTTGGGTAAGGTTATTATATAAGGGTATAGGAAGTAGAATAATGATTAATGGCAGCATGTCAAATGTGGTTAATGTGAGTTGCGGTGTTCGCCAAGGCTGTCCGTTATCCCCACTCCTTTTTGTTTGCTGTATAGAACCACTGGCACAAGCCTTGAGAATGGAGAATGGGATTGAAGGCATTAAAATCCCTGGGAGTGGGGCCCAAGAGGTGAGAACTGTACTATACATGGACGATGTAAATGTTTTTTGTACAGATTATAAGGGAGTCAGAAATAGCTTGGAGGTGACAACCCAGTTTTGCGGAGCATCAGGGGCCAAGCTGAATAAAAACAAATGTGTGCTGATGCAATATGGAAACTGGAGTGAAGAGGAAAATGTGGGAATCACAATTCGTAGAGATGAAATAAAGATTTTGGGAATAAACTTTGACAGAAATGGGATGGGGAGTAGGAATTGGGAGAGGGTGGTAGGGAAAGTCAAAAGCAAGATCGGTCTGTGGAGTTTACGGGAATTAACAATGGAAGGCAAGGTTTTAGTTGTCAAGACTGTAATTTTACCACTACTGTTGTTTGTCAGCGCTGTTTTTATGCCATCAAGGTCTGTTTTACTGGTTTTAAAGAGGGCTATTTTTTATTTTTTCTGGAGGTCAAAATGGGAGAGAGTAAAGAGGGTGGTTGTAGAAAAAAAGGTGGAAATGGGTGGAAAAGGCATGCCTGAACTGTTCACTTTCCTAATGTACAAATATGTATCATTACATTTGTCTTTAGCGGTAGGGAACAGGGGGAAAGTATCCTTTATGTCTCGCTTTTTGTGTGGTTTTTATTTAAGGACATTGAAAGTTTTAGAGATCCCTTTAACAGCACCCGTTGCTTTTAACCTCCCGTATTCTTATTTTATCATAAAGAAATTTTTAAGGGAACAGAATTTGGAGAATGAGGCACTGGATGTGTTGACAAGCGCAAGAAGGTTGGAACTTGTTGTGCAGGGTAGAGGTGCAGTATGTCACATTCGTGGCCTCGTGGCTGGGGATCCCAGCCATGTTTGGAAAAGGGTTGGCCACACAGTTTTGTTGAATAGACACAGAGATATGTGCTGGTTGATTGCACATGAAGTTTTACCAACAAGGGCTGTGATGCATTCGAGAGGCATGGGGAAGACATCAAGGTGTCCAGTGGAAGGATGCGGACAAGAAGAATCCATCCGGCACGTCCTGTGGGACTGTGGCATCGCAAAAGAGGTGTGGACATTGGCTAACAGCTGGATAAGGTGTTTTCTGGCTTGCGGTATAAGTGACCCCCAGGTAGTGCTCTATGGACATGGACTTGAGAAGCTATCAAAATCGGAAGAAAGCAAAGCCTGGCAGGTCATCTGTTGCCTAAGGGAAGCTTTATGGAAGACTAGAACTACATTGGTATATAGAATGGAAAAAACCCTGCCTCTGTCAGTGATACAGAAGGCTGTGTCTTATTTGAGAGACTACATTTTGATCCACCGGAGAAGATTTGGGGAGAAAGAGACTGAGAGGGTCTGGAAGTTGACATTATGGCCCAAGCATGTTGCAATCAAGTGGTGATGGATCACAGGTCATGTTTCAGCAGGTCATGTTGGAAACTTTTTTTTGTGATGCCTCTTGCCTTGCACAAAATCTGTCTAGTGTTTTTATTCTTCGCTTTTGTATTTTATTTAATTTTATGTAAGAACTTAATAGTGTAACTTGTTATTGCTTGTGTATCAATAAAAACTTTTAAAAGTTAAAGTTTTTTTTCTTTTAAGCAGAAGATGGATTTCTTCCTCTAGTTAAAGTTATTGGAGTTGTGGTTTCTGTGCTAGACCGTCGGGAATAGCGCTTTTATTTTTTTTATCAAGCAGTCTGCTGTATACTGTACGTGAAATAAAGATAAGAGTGCTTTCTTGATACTTCACAAGAGTATACATAATTCACGAGCTGTATTAAAAAAAATGAACTGGAAGAAAAGCAATAGGGCTGGAGTTTATAGACTGTGATGCAAATACGAGAGTAGGAGAGGAGGGAACTAGTTCTGGAGCACAACCGGCCCTCTCCTGCCCATTCTCCCACCAGGGTCTGTTGTAACCCAGTGTGAAATTCAGCTCCTTGCCGTTCAGCTTTTGATCACTCAGCTGCTTTGCCCTGGGAATATGGGGCAAATAAAGGAGATAGCAACCAGACTAGAGGGAGAGTTTTTATTCCTAAGGGATGACTTGTTTTACAACAGCAGACAACTTAAAGAAACAAAAACCTCTGTTCTGCTGCTCCAGGTTGGTTCCATTGGGAACAAGTGTGGCCAGGAGCTCATGAACAGTAATTAGGGGTTGTTTCCATAAGGGGGGCTGGAGTAAGTTAGATGTCAAGGGCAATAAAACTCATTAGACCTAATTGACCAGTTAAAGTGAGTTGTTCTGCTTTCTGCACAGAAACCAGTGCTCTCTTCACAATGTGTGGGTGAGTCTGTCAGTGATATCACAGCTAGGCAGGACTGCCACTGTGGTCTATTTCATCACCTGTGACCCCATCTTCCAAAGACAATAGTCCAATCTAGCATAGAGTGTCCCGGACTGCTCCGTCAGTGACAGTGAGAGGTTTATCTTGTCTCTTGTTCCGCCAGAATGTAACAAATAGTGACCCCTTAATGGAGGAAACTTTAGCTTTTGTAGGTAATTATACCACTTGTCAATGTTACAGGTGTTGGGGGGACCCCTAGTGATCCCACAGTCTCACATAGACAATGGCCAGTCTACACAAATCTCCAGTCAACACAGCCCTGACCCCTGTTATGTCACCCAGGTCTACACTGTGAGACAATGATTATTTAGGAAAATTGTAAGGAATGCATTCCAAAGCAGTCAATGGAAGTATGGAATTAAAATAGTCAAGTCTTGATAAATAAAGTATATTATCTATGTATTATACCTTTACATTGTGACAAAAACAAATTTCAAGTCCATTATGAGCACACACAGCATATTAAAGATGGGTCTCTGCACTGTAAAGGAATCTCAGTTCACTTATAAAAACTTTAGCTAATAAACCTGAAATGTCATTTCTTTTAGTGCTTGTTCTTTAATGTACTAACTCATTGACATTATGTAGATTAAAATAAGACTATTCACAAAGAAAAAGCATTTATCACAAATGTATCATGCCAAATAAACTCTAGTAATCAAGAGCAATTAAGAAAAGGAAACAAAACCATCTTTTGAGGATGCCAGATAGAAATGTAAACACACACTCACACGTGGGGCCAATCTTACCAGAAATCAATTAACCCACCAATGATCTTGGACTGATGTCTGAAAACCAGAGCAAACAGTACAATATTAAGGTACTTAAGCTATTAGTAGAAGAGATCTAGCTTCTCAACATAATACTTATGTCTGAACTTCATTGAATAGTGACACTTCAATCTTTCATATTCAATATTTTTCACAAAATCAACAGCTGAGAACAGACCGCCATATACCTTTATCCAGTGGTTTTCAGAGCAGAGACATCCGTGTGGGCAAGAGTTCTTTCCCTGAGGTCCACTGCACTTCAGCTAGCCACGTTCTGGCTGGGTCGTGTGTACTCCTGGGAACGTCGCCTGTAATGAATATTGGGGACTTTGTACAAATGAATAATGTGAGCATATTAATATGATTTGTGTTGAAGCCAAACATAGACAATCACTGTTAAAACTTGAATTCAACCTCCAGTGTCTGCTTTTGAAATGCTGATCATCACCCGTCTTCTGGCTTCTAGATGCACGTGTTAATGGATATTTCTTGTCTTCTTTTTTTTCCCCCCATATGCTCTTCTCTGTATCATTAAGTACTTCTGGGTCATTTCATGTACCTCGTGGCATCTTGGCTGGTGGTGAATGGCAGGCAGCTGCTCTAAAAATAACATGCCTATTAATATGATGTTGAAGACAAAACCAAAACAATACAACTTTGTTTTGCACTTTACAATTTATCACAAGCTTTTCATATTTACAGTCATCAACTGATTTAGGCTGCTGTTCCTGTGAAAAATGTCCTTTGTTTAAGAAAGATTCAATTTAAAATCTTTAGGTTTTAAATATAAACCACTGGCAATGTGGTAATCACTTTTACAACTTTTAAGAAGTTGCAAGATCCATATCCCTTCCTTATATCCTTGCTGATGAGAATGAGAAATGCTATTTTCAAGACATTAACACGAATATAATTTTTACATTAATTCCAAGGTACAAGAAAATGAATATCTTCAAAATATGCACTTTAATATACTGACTTAGTTTCTTTTTTGGAAATGGTCAGTGAACCAACCACTCCAGAGCTTGTCCTTCACCTTGAAATTATTTCCTGGAAATGCTGTAATCACAGAGGAGCTCTTCTCCCCTCAAAAATGTCCCTTTTTGTCACAGACAGAATTATGACAGACTGTTCGTTGATTATAAATGACTTTCTTACAGCCCTTACATTGTCTTTTCTCTTTGATTGATTTATCCATCTTCCGATTTGCCTCCTTATCCGGGAGGCAGGCTCAGTGTTTTTCACGAGCATCAATGCACAGTTTTTGTGCAGGTTCATCTGAAAAGAAAAGACATCTCATGTCTCCTCTCTGTCATCTGTGAGCTTCAGCAGTTGTCTTTGTGATGACCTTGCCATTGTAATCACACATCACCTCTCCCTTCTGGAAACACCTGGAAGTCACAAACTTCTTCCCCTTCACAGTGTAGTGTGCTCTCATGAGGCACCAGTTCTGTAGGGTTTGGGCATTTACGGGGACAATTATTAATTGTAGCCGTAAATCACAAAATTGATTCTTTTGATGGCTTTAGAATCCAACCATGCGATATAACTCAAACAACGCACACACACAGGTACTAATACATGAGGATACATTTATAAATACATAGAATATGCATGTAAACCTAACAGATCTTATTGAGAGGGTTATCAGAATACAAAAGGTATATATTCAGTCAGTTACGAAGAGTTACATAAGAGGACATACGTTCAGTATATCATTCATTTAGACCGTTTTGTAAATGAACTTGGTTATAACTTCTACATTAGATACTCAAAACAAGTACATAACTCTTAGGAATTAAATTGATATCAACTGGTTGGGATAAAAATTGAAATCTCGAGCAGTAATGCATTGAAGTTGAATACTCATCCAATCTCTGGGGATTCAGATCTCCAGCGGGCTCTCTGGCTCCGTGCCAGGCTGTGTTGTGCGGCTTGCGACGATGCACTGCTGATGCTCACTGACCGGCTAGTTAGTGTTGGCTTTAACTAGCAGAGTTTGTGCACAGGAGAAAAGATGAATGTGGGTCCCAGCAAGTCATGAAGCGCTAGTTCTGAATAGTGATTCAGCTGTCCACAGTTCCGACCTGTTCACGAGGCTTGCTGCTGATGCTAACCTCGGGTGGATCCTTTGGTTACTCTCTGTCAACCTCCGCTCTCAAATCTTAGAACAGAGGAAAGTTCTGGCACTTGGACACACTGGCTGTTCTGTGGTTGTCCAGGCTCAGGATGGTCAGGAGGCGTGCTGCAAGAATGTCCTGCCCTTGGGAGCCTTCTGCTCCTGGGCCGTCCTGCCCTGGAATTCTCCTTTAGAATTCTCCTTAGAAAAGTCTTTAGAATAGTCTTGGAGCTCTGTGTTGCCTGTTTTTACCTGGACGAACTTCAGCTCATTCATTGGCTGAAAGTTCCATGGGCATCAGAGTCCCACGTGGGTTACTCGGCCCTACCAGTCCCTGATTGGTTGATCAAGGTGAGATATGAGTCACTTACTCCTGACACTTAGGAATGTAGTCCAGATGTCCATCTGGCACTCCCTAGACAGATAGGCGCCAATGGATGACCATTGATCATGATAGCCAGGCTTAGCTAAGTGCATCCCCCTTTGGGAGCTGTCCCTTATCAAAAGAAAACATCTTTAAATCAGCCTGCATGAATAGCTTCTCTGTGGCTGCACCACAGATTTGAAGAGAGAGATGGGGCCTCATTTGGGAAAGCACAGCAACACTTAATTCTGTCTTATTAATAAGCATTGCCGCTACATATCCCCCCTTTTTGAAGGTCACGAGGTCCTGAGGCGTTGTTGCCTTCAAAACAAAACAGAGTTAAGTGATGTCCCTTGTCATTAGAACATTAACCTTAAATGTCCACATTACTCCTCGAGAATTCATACCGGAACCAGCATTGGGAACAAACAGGATGAATAAAATCTGGAGTATGTATAAACACGGTAGGAGACATCATCTCAGTCTAGGCATTACACATCAGGAAGTTCACTGTCAATATCTGATACCTCTGTAGGCAGATATTTGGGAAGAAGTAACTTCCTTTCTTTTGACATGCTACCTTTGACTCATTCATGCTACCCGGAGTACATCTTGATGTAAGAGTACAGCATTCAGAGTACACTGTCAGTCATGACCCAGCTACCCGGCAGTAGTGTTACAATAACAACAGTTCCTGTTCCCAGCCCCCCTGATAAACCACGACACCTGTGTTGGGCACCTGCCAGGGTGGGTTGGAGGTTTGTTCCATTAAAGCAAACTAACTACCTGTACCTCTTCAGGGCGTAGTGTTTCTTGGATTTCTATCCAATTCAATAGTGTGGCACCTGAAGGCATCCACGACCTCCAGTTTGGTCTTATATTGTCTGGTTCCAGACCGTACAGTGTTAAGTCACCAAGCTGTACTATGGCCTCCTCGGGAACTTGCAGGAAACTGTTGGTTAGGTAACTGCATTGTGGTAGCTGTATCATGCCTGTCACAAGTCATAGTGACAGTTAAATGTGGTGTGCTGACCAGCCATTTACTTCCCACCTGCTCTTCATGGGGTTCATTAACCTCCCTCTGCTCGTTAGTAGCTTTACACCCTTCATTGGTGAATCATTTAGACACAGCCAATGGATAGCTTTGGTAGCCATACCCATCTCAAGATTTGGAACCAAATTCAATCTTGGATTGCCTTCTGGGTGAGCTATGAGCGATGGGGTGGTTAATGTCACATACTCCTCTACTGAGAAGAATGGAATCAAGTGGGTTGGGAATTGTGCCATGGCTAGACTGGCTACAGTGGCACTGAACTCCCTTAACAGGTCTTGTGTCAACATTCTGTCCTGTTGCACACAAGCATAAACCCACTGTATAACACCGGCAATCATGTCCACTGGTTGGGGGATAAGGTTTAACCCAGTTGCATAGGAAATTGCCTGTAGGGTTTTCCCTATGCTTTCCAACTTTTGCTGCTGTTGATACAGTCTGTCACTACCCTCTGGCATCTCTGACACCTGCCTTCTTTGGGCAGTCAGGGTGAGAGTGCCAGTAGCAAACAAACCTACCAGAAATAGCAAATGCACAACAGTGGCGGCAGCAATCGGTCCTCCCAAAAGTCTTTTAGGGCGGCTGATCCCAGTCATCTCCTTCTGAGTGACTGTTGCCTTTCTAAGCTGGCGCAGCGTGTACATGGTGTCTTTCTCAGTATGCCATGTGGCATCTTGGGCACCGACATCCTGGAAATCTGGGGAGATCTGACGCAGCTGCTGATGCTGCTCCTCCATTTCCAGGGCATCTGCTTTTTCGATTTGTTCATGCCTGTGCTCTAGCAACTCTGCAGGGGGCGGTGCAGCGGTGGAGCATGCCTGACCCCCGGCTGAGTGGTCATCTGGAGCACCTGAGTGATCTGGAATTGTTACCCCATTCTCACTGTTCAGGTCCACCCTGCACACTTCCTGATTGAGGAATCCCTCTATCGGCATGTTTACAGTCGTTCGCTGGGGGCCGGTGTAGGACACCTGCTCGCTCCCCCCTTCCCTCGCTAGGGGTTCAGGGAGCTGCCCCAGCACTGGGATAGCCAGTTCACAGTCTTCGAACTCGCTATCACACACCAGGCCCATGTCAGTGCAGGCGGGGATTCTGACACCCCACTTTTCCGTGTTCTGCACTGGCAGGCGGGTGGCTTGACCATCCAGCTCCAGTCTGGCTGAACCACTGTTGGTCAGCCTCAGACTGACAGACTGAGCTGGTGGCTGTAGGAAAACCGGCTTGGCTTTCATTCCTTGTCCCTTCTGGGGGACTGGGTGTGTTGGAAACCCTGCCGGTGAGGCAGGAAAATCAGGTCAGTCTCACTCACTACCTGGTAGTTGTGAGAAATAATGTTACCTGACTGCAGGTTCCCTGGGTCACAGCAGAGGGATTCGGCATCTGGGATCAGGTGTGTCCACAGCGCAGTAGTCTCAGCGTCCAGCTGGACCTCCTGTCTAACCTGTGAATGTTGCACCAGGGGCACCTGGTGGTGGCCCTGTGACAGCTGCTCAAGCAGATCCTCACTGATAGAGGACCTCTCAGGGCTAAGGGTGAGGGCTACATCACCAACCTGCTCTCCTGCCATCTGGATCCCTTCCACCACTGCAGGGTGGTGGTCCTGACCCCTCTTGGGCGCCAGGGTGCACAGGGAAAGCTCCTTTTCATCGCCAGGTGGGGAGATCTGCTCCTCTTTAGGGATGTAAAAGGGGTGTGCTTTACCTGGTGGATCAGGGGGCTGCTTGGAGCACCGCTCCTGTGGCATGGAGGCTGTTGTGACCTCAGCCGGGACATGACTTCCCTGTATATCCGGGGAACAAGAAAATATTTTTATTTCTCGTCCAGAGGGAACAGAAGGAATCTCCACATAGGCTTCTGTGTTCGGTGGGCACTGTGTGAGCACAGTCTGCCTCTTGGCCCCCCTTTCCTTCTGTACAGAAGGCTTAGGAGCCTTGATCTGTTTCCACACCTTGCCTTTCTGGTGATCCACCAAAGGTTCCTCTCTGAGTCGCATGCCCTTTTCTTTTTCTACCCGTTTGAGCTTGCTGTATGACATCAAACACCTTTCAACCTCAGTGTCAATCAATGTCTCACTGTGTAAGACATCTCCCATGGCAGCCTTGAGGTAAAAGCTTCCTGCTTTTCCTCTCTGTTTTACTGCCTGCTCTGTGACTTCAGGGGTGGAGTCAGCACTCGCTTGGGAGTGGCTGACCTCATCCAGGCAGGAACCCTTCCATTCAATCAGATAGACTGAGGGAGGAAGAGGGGGTGGGTCTCCGCCTCCTCCAGTGGAGAGTATCAGCTCATTCACGCTTCCGGCAGCCTTGGGGAGCGGTTGTCTCTGTCCTAATAAAACTTGTTCAAGCCTGGCCAGGCGGGCAGCTACTGAATCCTTTTGTTCAGCTTTATCTAGCCCTTTCTCTTCCCCGGTGTTCTCATGGAACTTAGGACGCTGGGTGTGGTCCTGTGTGCCTGCTTTGGAATGGGGCTTAGCCAGCTCAGCAGCCTGTGCTCCTTCAAGCAGGGGGGAATTAACCCTGCTGGCTCTGACGGCGAACACAGTCGCTTTAACAGCTTTTTGCTCAGAGCGACTTTGGACATCATACTCCCAGGCTTTCTGCACGAATCTCTTAATATCAGTCATTTTCATGGTCTGTGCATCTGTATGCATTAAGATCATCTTTCTGACTGACGGGTGGAGATTCGCAATGAATAAACCCTTGAAATGTGTGTTCTCTTCACAACCCTCATCATTTCGCCCTGCAAAATAAGTTCATCTAAGTCTCTCGTAATATTCGCGAGGGGATTCTGCTCTCTCGTGCTTAATGTTAAGGGCGGCGGCTATCGCGGCAGTCGGGTCAATAAACGCACTGTATTCTGATAAGTGCTTGACACAGCTCTTCAAAGTCATGACAGACTTTCTTCATCTGCCTAGCCATCCACTCATGTACAGCTCTGCTGCTAGTTTTCCTGACCAGAAACACTTTTTCCTGTTCTGTGGCGTTTGGCAGGTACTGCAGGGTATACCTGAGGTCTTGAATATAACTCTCGATATTATTCTCTGACACTGCAGGGTCAAATCTCTCCATGTCCTTCGCTAGCTCACTCAGAGAATGGAGGTTTATTCTCCTAGCTTCTCCGCTGACAGAGATATGACGGAGATCGTGGTCAGACCTGTCGCTGCTAGAGAGAGTGCTTAATAGCGACTTGAATTCAGACCTTTTAGCAACCATCGTTAAACTTAAAGAGTATTACTTTTAAGTACGAAATCACAGTTCTACCACAGAAAACCACTAGATCAAGTATGCAATCAACCCAGTAGATCGCAAAAGATCACAAAACAATCAAGCACTGCTTAAAGAGCAAGGGGAACTTTTTTCCTTTCGGCTTTCAGCACACTGTATTGTCGAGTATGAAACCCGCGGTGTTTTATATTGAATTATTCCGCTTGGTTGACTCATTTCAGTCTTACCATAGCCCGTCCAGGGACACCAATAAATGTAGTGTGCTCTCTGAAGGCACCAGTTCTGTAGGGTTTGGGCATGTACGGGGACATTTATTAATTGTAGCCGTAAATCACAAAATGATTCTTTTGATGGCCTTAGAATCCAACCATGCGATATAACTCAAACAACGCACACACACACGGGTACTAATACACGAGGATACATTTATTAATACATAAAATATGCATATAAACCTAACGGATCTTATCGAGAGGGTTATCAGAATACAAAAGGTATATATACAATCAGTTACAAAGAGTTACATATATCAAGAGGACATACGTTCAGTATATCATTCATTTAGATCGTTTCATAAAGTGAACTTGGTTATAACTTCTACATTAGATACTGAAAACAAGTACATAACTCTTAGGAATTAAATTGATATCAACTGGTTGGGATAACAATTGAATTCTCAAGCTGTAATGCATTGAAGTTGAATACTCATCCAATCTCTGGGGATTCAGATCTCCTGCGGGCTCTCTGGCTCCGTGCCAGGCTGTGCTGTGCTGCAGATGATCAGTGACCAGCTAGTTAGTGTTGGCTTTAACTAGCAAAGTTTGTGCACAGGAGAAAAGATGACTGTGGGTCCTAGCAAGTCAGGAAGAGGACCGGTTCATTCCTGATGAAGCGCTAGTTCTGAATAGTGATTCACCTGTCCACAGTTCCGACCTGTTCACAAGGCTTGCTGCTGGTGCTTACCTCAGGTGGATCCTCTGGTTACTCTCTGGCAACCTCCGCTCTAGACTCTTAGAACAAAGGAAAGTTCTGGCAGTTGGACACACTGGCCGTTCCGTGGTTGTCCGGGCTGAGTCTTAGGATGGTCAGGAGGCGCGCTGCGAGAATGTCCTGCCCTTGGGAGCCTTTTGCTCCTGGGCCGTCCTGCCCTGGAATTCTCCTTTGAATTCCCTTTAGAAAAGTCCAGGAAATAGTCTCTCAGGCCCTCTGTGTTGCCTGTTTTTACCTGGAGGAACTTCAGCTCGTTCATTGGCTGAAAGTTCCATGGGCATCAGAGTCCCACGTAGGTTACTCGGCCCTACCAGTCCCTGATTGGTTGATCAAGGTGAGATGTGAGTCACTTACTCCTGACACTTAGGAATGCAGTCCAGATGTCCATCTGGCACTCCCTAGACAGATAGGCGCCAATGGATGACCATTGATCATGATAGCCAGGCTTAGCTAAGTGCATCCCCTTTGGGAGCTGTCCCTTATCAAAAGAAAACATCTTTAAATCAGCCTGCATGAATAGTTTCTCTGTGGCTGCACCACAGAGATGAAGGGAGAGATGAGGCCTCATTAGAAAAAGCACAGCAACACTTAATTCTGTCTTATTAACAACCATTGCCGCTACAAGTGAAAGGCTGAAGTGAAATAGAGCGGGGACGAAGGCAGTGAAGAGAGAGAACGTGGGAAGAAGAGAAAAACGCAAGGGAAAAAAAGCAGCGTCGTAAAAGAGGTGACAGAGCTGTCCTCTCTATAAGAAGGGTGCCAGCGAGACTTGCTCTTGCTTACGGCCACACCCCCTTGAGCACGCCTGATCTTGTCTGATTTCGGAAGCTAAACAGGGATGGGCCTGGTTAGTACTTGGATGGGAGAGCGCCTGGGAATACCAGGTGCTGTAAGCTTTTAAGCGCAGGTGGCGCCCTATCCCCGCTCGCTCGCTCGCTCATTCCCCTGTTCACACGTGCAGTGCGGCTTGTCCGTCTGTTTATTTGTCAGCTTTGGCGAGACACGGGTGCTTGTGTATCAGCGTGAGCGTTTTTTATTCTGATCATGAACAGTTTTACAAGTCCGCAAAGGATCGAGGAAAGGTTTATCGCCAGC